>NC_054479.1:133841795-134191795 GCF_017639515.1 Carcharodon carcharias
ACAGCTTTTAATTCAGCTTCTAGGGTCTGGCATCCATCAGCAAGTCCTGTGGCTCATGATGTTGAATCAGCTTTCTATAGTTCAAAGGCCGATTCATAGGCCAGGTTTCCCTGGATCTGAGTGTTTTGCAGCAGGTTACAGAAACAGGCTCCGCAGCACAAAGTCAGGAACCAGTTCCTGGATGGCAGCCTTTTGCAATCCAAATAAAAATATAAAAGCAGCTCAAGAATTGTGGTGGGAGACAAGTGTACGTTTGAGCCCGGGGACAGGCTTCTTTCAGGTAGCATTATTTGCATGCAATGGTTCCATTGATTTGCATGCTACTCAATTGTGAGTTGGCATAAATTGGGTGTTTTTTTCCAGCTGAACATTTCTTAACAATTCTAGGCGTAAGAAGAAAGCATGCCTGAAGTGATCTAGCTCATGTTCCTACAGGAATGCTGAAATACAGCAACAGAGCGTTACTAGGTGTGAAGAAAGTAAACTCAGTCATCTAATGCTCGACCTCTACAATCATGGCAAACCTGCTTTTTAGTTTTCCATAAGAATTTTCACATTAAACTGGGATCCCAGGAGAGTTGAAATTAAACTCAGATCCCCAACCCATACGCCAATCTGCCCAATTTATTTTGATTCCTACCTCCATTCTAAAACAAGAGCAGTTGGGATGTCAGAAATCCACAGCTTTAGAAGGAACCAACTCTTCAATATTTAGTTGCAAACAAAAAAAAATCAAAGGCAGCTCAGAAAAACCATGTTTCCAATAACTGTGGACGGCCCAAGGATCGTACGGCTGTTATGATGCCATACCCTCTAATGTAGAAGTGCCAAAAAACATGGAGCACGTAACAGAAAATTGAATACATAAAAAGATTTGAGCAAATGCTTGTTACAGGTAGCAACAGAATAGCTGCAGAACAGCTGATTGGAGTCAAATTAGACAGATCAGTCTTTCATTCCTTCGCTTCCTGCCATCTCTAACTCTCGCTGAGGCAAAAAGACACTTGACAGGACAGTTCATCTTCAATATTGCCCCTCTTACCCGGCTGCTCTACTGCATTATTCTTATTTGAAATTGGAGTGCAATGTCAGATAGCCAAAAAAATGCAACTTCCAACACACAGGATACATCAAATATTGAAACTACCCAACATTTTATATTTTATAGTATCTGGTTCAGCACTGAATCTCAGGCGATCTGATGGAAGGCAAAGTCCTTTTTATTAGCACCATTAATTGCCATCTAGCATTAACATAATAAGCGCCCAAGCCTATATTGAATTATTGTAATGCAGGATGAGAAGAAAAACTGAGGAACGAAATCTGGAAGGCCAAGCAAAATGCTGAAAATAATAGTTCAGTTCAGGTCAAAATTTGTTGAAATTTTTTTTTGGTGCTGATAGTTGTGTATGTCCATTATTTTCATGTGGCCTTTTTTAGTGTAGCTAGTGATTGTGCGTGTACCTATACAATACCCGCATAAGCACTTGTGCTGTGTACTTATCATAACACAACATATGCATTCAAAGTTGACTGCAATGAGGAAAAACCACATGACTTTGCCCAAGAGATACACGTTCTGTCCATACCTGCCAGGCACACCTGTACAAACTACTCTGCTACAGCACAGACAAGCGGCCGACATTTCAAGCAACGTTCATTTAAAACAACAATGCCCTTGGGGCAGAGAAGTCATGACTGAAAGGGAGTGATTTTGGTCTTCCCACAACCTTGTTTTTTCTAACATGTAGCAATGGAAAACATACTCCTGCCTGTTGCTCACTCTATCCCCTCCCCTTGTCAACCTGAACCCATGCCAGGATCAGCATGTGGATGGGCTGCTGGGCTTCCAGCACCCTTCAACACACCAACTGGCGAGCTGTCAAACAACACTGGAAACAAGTGGGCAAATTTTCAGCAATATCCAATTAAAACTTAGTTGCTGCACAATTCAAAACTACTTTGGGCTGCTAACCGAACAATCCCCATTTTTTGTATGAGTCCTTACACAATGGCAATCTTGTACATCACTCACCAGTATGTTACAAGCCACTTTTATTCTGTCACTTGTTTGGTTATAATTCTGGAAGATTGATGTCAGCGAGTCACCTCCTCAGGTTTGCAATACTAGAACTGGCACCTTATCCAGGCAGATTTGCAGACCTGGTTTGATGTGAGTGTACGATTTCACTGCTTGGATAAGCGAGTTAGGTCTAATGGCATAATGCTGGGTGTTGGCTCACATGCTGACATCCCAGAATGTGACAGAAAACAAGTTATCAGTCTAAGTCTGGATAGAATGATAAATGGGCAAATATAATGGAAATTTAAAACCAAGGAATTTATTTGCACATATAACTAATGTGTCTTCGTCCCGCATTCACTAAACCCTATATTCTGGTTCTCTGCCAATACTCAGCTAGCCTCAACCATGGTTCTTAGTGCACTTCCTAATCCTTTCACATACCGTTAAACATGGAAATACTTTTTTTTTTGAAAGGACCGCTTCATCAAGGAAGTGGTTTTGGATTATGCTGGTTGATGTGGTAGTTCCTTAAAAATGACCACATTCTTTTATCATGCTTCCTTCAAACCTTAAAACTAATTTTTAGATTCAATCTGATTACAAGATCATTAACACTTTACACTGCAAATCAAACATCACACCAGTAACATCAAATTTTTGCCATGTTTGGAGAAAGACAATCTATCTAGTACAGCTTCTGCAATCTTTCACCTTGGCTAGTTAAAGTAAAAAAAAAAGGAAACTGCAGCTCTCCACAGCAAATTCTCAATTTTCAGTGCTGTATACATAGAGGGATGCAGTTTTGTATATTCAATATTTAACAGTGATGGATAACCCAAAGTAGCTAGAATTTTAAGTTTTAGGCGTCTTTTGCATGAGAAGGGAAACTTTTAAAGTTTTTGTTGTGCAAATTCAAGTGTTAAACAGCTGCAGCCTCTTATTGTAAAGGCAGTTGACATCCATCTTTGGATGGATGCTATAGATAACCGAAGGTTATTTGATCCTTGAGAGTGACACTTGCATCACAGATGAATATTCATCTACGTGAGTTACTTTGATCCATACCTCTGGCTTCATCATAGATGCCTATATTACTCTATGTGCTTGCCTCTTTTAGGAAATTCTTTGCGAAATAGTGAAAAAGGTTTAAAAAAAAACATCAACAGAGATTGCACACCTTTGATGAAAATGGACACTGAACTGTCCCCACAATTCCTGACGTCCAGAGCCTCATCTTCAGTATTTCTGTTTTTATTCATTTTTCTTCCTCGATGTTTTAGAAATGTTCCTGCATCTTTTGGGCTTCCTGTCCATTTCTCTCATTCTGCAAGTTCTCTGGCTCTGCTCCTCTCAATCTTGCAGCACTACCTTTATCCTGTGATCAATAGCCTTTGTGACAGTTCAGATAGCTTGCTGCAGTTACTGTAAGTTCATAATTATAAATGTTGTCTGGTTTAAAACATTACTTTACATGCATAAACCTAAGTATTCAATGTACTATGGTAGGCAAGTTAAAAATAACTCAAAACTGTTTAATTTTGAGTTATTCCTTTAGTCAACATAATTGTTATTTGATCACTGCAGCCAAGGCTATGAATTTCAATCCATTCAAGACTAACTGAAAATACTGCCCACCAATAATCAAACATTTTACAATTATGGGTGCTTAAATGCTGTAATTGGAGGTCTGGCTCTTAACCATCACAGTAAACTTGCCAGATTTGTCGTGGTGGGAAGACTTGCTCTTTTCCTCCGGGTGATGGGGGAGGGCGTACCAGACTAAGATGTAAGCAAAACTACGAATGCTGGAAATTTAAACAGGATTGTTTGGCAGCAACACTTAATGGTATTTGTTTAAATCTGACAGAGACATTTGTAAATGGATTTGGAAAAAAATAATAAAAGCAGTAAAATAATAATATGGTTAATTTGAAATGCTAACTTTTCATGTTAACTGCACAAGGTCTTTCTTTGTAATTGTTAATTCCAACTCTTGAAACCACCCACTGAAATTCAAATTAGCAGTAATTTTCAATTCGAGCCATTGGCTAAAGACAAGAAACAGAAATTATTCTGACAATGGGGTGACAGATCATCTCAAATGCCTTTTCTGAGAACAGGAAGAATTCAGGAATCAAGATAAATCTGCTCCTTTTGTTTCCATGATTAAGTGTGAATTCTCTGCACTCTTGACATATAGGGCAGCTGTCAAAGTCGCAAACCACCCATACATCCAAGGATCAGAGATTCTTGACTCTCAACTCCAAGAGAAAAGCCCTTTCATTTCAGGCACAACCATCAAGAGGATGCATGCTAATATGATGCTGGGAAACCAGTTTTGCAATGGCAGTTACAGAACTGAACCAACATTCAAATATCAGCATGTGTGCAAGTTTGCATGTGCGCAGCATTAAAATTGTAAAATGTGACTTATTGATGGAGATCAAAACTTTCCTCACTTTGTTTTTTTTTTTAAAAAGAGGCCATCAAGAGTAAAACCCCATTCCTGACATTTTATGTGGCACGTGCACAGGAACTTTAACCACTCAGCTTATATGGGTATGTCACCCAAGTGTTTATAGTGCTCTTCCTGTGGCCATCAGTGGAAAACCAGAAGGTTCACGGGTCAAGTGCCATTTTGTTTTTACAGAGTTGAAGTTGAAACATGTTAATTGGTGTCCATAACTTGACTCGGCACTCAGGCAGATATGAGGGGGATAATATAAACAAACAATCTGCTGTCAATTGCTATCCAATGATTGCTGCTGGAAGATTTATACATTTGTATATTGAATAAGAACAAATCTATCCTCAACAGTCATGTCCTCAAAAGCCAAATAGATTTTTCGGCACCCACAAAACATACATATGTAGAAAACCAACTCAGCAAGAGTAGGTATTTTCAGAGAAGGTGAAAAGTGGGAAAACAGTGCTAAGTTTTAACTTATTTTGTAGCATTTTAGTCAACACAACAGATTTTAACTAGTGTAGTGTCAGATCTTCCTTTAGACGTTATGTAGATGCTGTTGTACATGTCCACTCTATTTCCCAGAACACTATATCAGAAGTAAAATCTCACACCTAAAATGAAACTGCGTTGGTTGGAAAGGAAATAGTATAATCTTAAACTATAAACCTTTCAAAGGATGTTATGGGAATAGGGACAATCTTTAGGACAATCAAAAAGTTCCAACATGTGCATCCTGTAGCAAGAAAAGTCCCTTCAAACATCAATCTTCAGATTTTGGCAAAAGAATGGACATCTTCGAATGACTTATTGAAGTTGGCCAAATGCTAGTCACCACCTTCATACCTTGCTGTTTCTAAATTAATGGGAAAACACTGGCAGGCAGTACATTGTTCTGAAATTACAAATTTCCATCACATTTTCTAGAATATGTAACAATATTGAATAATGCTTTTGAAACTTTCCCTACACGTCCCAACCAACCAGAAAGACCCTACCTTGAAGTCCATCCTTGTGTTGCACCAAGAATTTTTGATGTGGTACTTGAAATTTGCTTTCCATAAGTTTGGACCTATGCCCCTCGTACAATTTGTGTTAGCATGTTAAGAGGAGTTTGGAATATACTTTCCCTCTTCCTCTGAAACTATCCCTTCATTTGCTTTTCCAAAGATGAAAACCCAATTTTCTCATCCCCCCTCTCCACTCCAGTCTAGTTTGGAGACTCTTCTCCACACTTTTAAGCATAATTACCTCAGATTTGTAATGTACAATTTGGTTATATAGTTCAGCATTCTTTGTTGATTTTGGTTAGAATTAATTATCAGGATATGAGCATCATTGGTAAGAACAGCATTAATTGTCTATCCCTAGTTGCCCTTGAAAAGGTGATAGTAAGTCCTCTTGAACAGCTGCAGTTCGTTGTAGTGGTTTGATACAACTGAAAAACTTGCTTAGCAACTTCAGAAGGCAGTTAGCAGTCAATGTTGGTGTGGGACTGGAGTCACGTGTAGGAAAAACAACAGATAAGTACAGTGGGGTTTCCCTCACTAAAGGGCATCAGTGAACCAATTGGGATTTTGTAATAATCCAACACTTTATGATGTTTTTTCATTGGTAGTTTTAATTCCAGGTTTTAATTTTAAGTGAAGTCCAAATCTCAAATAGCCATGCTGGGATTTGACCAGTTCAGCAACATAATCACTACATTACCATACCCACATTCAGAGAGCTCCAAGTTATTGAGCATGTTAAACATTTTATCTACTGATTATTCTGGGTCTCTTGTCTGGAGCTATTTTGATAACTTTTAATCAAGCACTTGTGTCATCCACTTTCTTCCTTGTACAGCACTTCATACTTTGTATTAAATTTCATCTGCCATTGTTCTCTATTTACATATTTTCCCTCCCTCCAACTCTGGCTCCAAGTTTGCTATTGCCTACAAATTTAACCTGTTTGCACTGAATTTCCCAATCCAAATTAGAAACCTGTCAGTATGTTATCCATAAATCCTCAACCCTTTACAGTAAAGTATAGCAGCGATTTGTGCATTAAAAAAGGAGCTGGGATATAAGCGGGAGTTCATTTAAAATGTCACTTGGGCAGAAAAGATAATTCAGAGTACATTATAAATAACATTGTCTCAAAGAATGGAGATGCAATTGTAGTTTAATGGTGTTCAGACAAAAAGGCAATTTACAGATTACTCCCCATTCTTTAAGGGCTTCACTGATTACATCTTAACATCCAAAAGAGAAGCATTATCTCAACACTGTTAAATAAATTATAGTTATCCAGCTCTCTCCCAAACAAAGAAATCCTGCTTTGAATGATTTAAACACTGAAAACACTATTTCTACTTTAACATTTTTCTGAAACTATGGATACAGTTACTTGACTAATTTATTTCCAAATTAAATTAATCCATAATCTTACTTTAAACTTCATGACCGTAAGTCCTTAAGATATGGAATTGAATACTAGGATTTTGGTTTGTGCTTCATGATTACCTTCAAGTGTTAACTAGTTACACTTTTGCTTACATATTTCAGATTTCATATTACAGATTTTTTTGCTTACATATCCTGTGCTGAGGGCAGCATCTTAATTTGGGATATGTACAAGCAGTTTACTTGTACCTCACACAGCAGGGATCAGAGAATGGGTAGATACTGATGGAAGGTCAACCAGGGCATCCTCACTACTGTGCTGGCTAAAACTAGCTAATTTAGTAGAGACAAGGGATCAAACCTGGACCATCTTCTTAACCAGGGAACCCCAATTTATGATTTTGATTAAACACAAATACGATAAGGGTGGGTTTCCCCCCAGACTTATTTTGTAGTAGTGAACACCAATTCTACTATTTGTGGAATGAAATTTCCTTTCAAAAGGTATCATAACCTAGAGTTTTTAAAACAATTTTTTCTTCTCCAGCTCTAATATGTTTTCTAGGCTTTTTAAAAATCTGCTTCAGTCCGCCATTTTCATTTTTCCGTGTCTTGTGCGTGCTTTGTGGCCTCCATACACTTGCGGACAGCTTCTTGATAAAGAAGTCTCATTGGTTCTGTAATGACTGTCCTACAGTAGATTTGTTTCCCATATGTGTAATCAGTAATAAGGTGAACGCTGTTTGCTATTATAACTGCCAATCCTTGTAAGCAAACAAAACCTTCTGCACCATGGAACAGTAATATATCATTTTTCTTCTGTCTCACAGTGAGTTCCAATCTCAGATCAGTTATCTGGAGGGTAGGTCACATGGCTATAAGGTAACTTACCCATAATAAAGAGAGGTAATAAAAAAGTCTAAAAAAATTAAGTGAGATGGTGAGCACTCCCTTACATCACCTACCACTTCAACACAGAACATTTTTTGTAGATAACAAGGCACAGATTAGTTATATCATTAGCAAAGAAATGGTGCAAGGCATCAAATGGTGCTTGCTGGTGGTGGTAGGGAGGAAAGAGAGAAAGAAAATGAAAACTATGAGGGAGTTTGTAAGAGGGCTTCATAATATTCCACTATGTGGCCAGACAGGAGTTATAAATGAAATTGCATTTATTATAATTTAAGGTGTAATGTTTGCAAATGTGTTGGCAATCTGTTGAAAGCTAATTTTTTGGATGATTTTAGTATGTAATATTACAAAAAAGAATAATGTCTACTTTCAGTAAATATATTTTGAATATGAGGAATATTCTAAATCCTTTAGGTTGGTTTCAAAAAGTATATTGTACAAGGTCCTCGCAAAGCATAGGATTAGAAAAAAACTGGAGTGGAGTTTTAGGAAAACAAAACTGATGAAAACTGAGCCAAACTTTACCATAATCTGAGGAGGTCCAAACTGGGAAGCGAAACAGGAAAGCAGAATAAGGGTCACAAAACACTGCTTGAGAAAAGTGATTGCCTGTTAGCTCTTAGGGGAAGCAACTGCCCCAATGTAAACAGTGTAAAAGCTATTTGAACCAAAACTAACAAGACCAACCTGACAAAGAACCATCAGGTCATTTCCAGCTGATTCTCAACAAAAAAAAAAATCAGCAAGTCAACACAGATTAACATGATCAAAGTTGTCAACTGTTGGGAAATCCAACTAGGGCCCTCCCCCTCCCCCACCAAAGTCACCAAGAAATGCCTGTAAATGTACAAAATATACTTTTAACAAAGACGCAGTTGGAAGAATTCTTCAAACTCCCAGCAATTGTCAGTTTAGTTATGCTGCAATGCCGTTTTGTCACATTTAAGGTTAGCTTTACATAAAATGGCAAAAATGTTCCTAGCCAATGTTAACCAATAGCCTTGCATGCACTAGCTTGGAAATCACAATTGCCAAGTTTTCAAATGGACTTTGATTTTAGTGGCCTTTTTTTTGGGGGGGTGGGGGGAAGGAGAGAAAAAAGGGATAAAAATTAAGATAATTCATATTCACTTATTTTAAAATGCTGGTCCCGTTTCAGAATTTTTGGGTAACTGGTTTAGGAGCAATATATTTTTTGAAAGTCCTTTTGTGGGGCAGGAGCTTTCAAACATTTTTCTTCAACAACAAAAGCCAGAGGAACATTGGCTCCTCTTAGCTAATCTAAATTATATTAAATACAGAGCATGGCCATCGACTTTCCCCTGGTGATCAGAGGGTGAAAAACATTTTGCAAGCCTAATAAAGTTAGGCAATACTTTATAATTGGCTAGATAACAAAGTTCCAACTGTGCAGCAATTTAAACTGACAACAGATTTGACCCACATGCCTGTTAGACTTTTATTTAGGCATGGTATCAGGACCCAGTCTTTTCAAGGACTGGCAAAATACATCCGATCATTCTGCACAACTGTCCTGACAAACACTGAGCCTCTTTCAGCATACATGAGAAACAGTATCTGATTACACTGAATGCAAACTGCAGCCCGAGGTCATAGCCTAATTACTTAGTGCCTTAAATAAAAGGAAGTTGGGACCCAGGCAACTGACGTAGAATTAAAAGTAACAAAAATACAAATTCGTATTAAAGGAGACTTTACAGATTATAGTACACAACTAATCCCACTCTACATAAAACTTACACATCGAACCAAGATTAAACTTGTGCTTCAGCGAGTGTTCAAAGAAAATTCTTACCTCCAATTCTTTTGCGGGGAAGATCTGCGACTGAACATCTACCACGGTAATAGTCCTTTTAGTGGGCAAAAGGTTTTGTATCTCATCAAAAGCAACCATACTTCCTAAATTCCTATTCAAGCCCTGTTAAAAGGCTGAAATTCAGTGCACAAAACGCACTCCAGTCTCCGTGCTGACTTCTCTACTCTGCTGCTGCCGGACTAGCTCACACGCAACCTTAGACAGCTGGGAGGAGCTAATGCTGAAGTGCAGCTGCCCACACTTAGGTAATCAATCATCTGTTAACTCTGTAGGTGGGCCACACCCTCTCTGCTCCATCGACAGATCCTTGAAAAGTTGAAAAACTCTGAACAGAGTGGGAAATTGAAAGCTACAAACTGAACTCGAACTAATTCAACTCATATAGTTAGCAAGGATTCCAACATATCCCTCCCTCTTGCCCACAGAAATGCTTCAAAGGCAAATACATTTTGTTCAAAGTACTCTATTTTTATAGTCAAAACATGCATATAAAAAGAAATCAAAAATCTTTTTATGCCTGAAAGACGACCAGCCAAGCTGCTCTTCTGCTATTAGGCTGTTCTAGGTGACACCCTAGAATGGCTCAAATAAAAGCAGTGGAAAGGATGGGATTCCTTTCCCCAAGAGCCAGTCCCCTCAGGCTGAAGCAGTTATGCCCAACATTGGCACTCTGTTCAGTAGGGAGTTGAGCTTTCAGCCCCACCAGGTCCTCAAACTTCTGGAACAATGCCCACTTATGCCACTGCCGAAACCCGCATCAAAACCTTTAATATCTCGAGAATCAACTTCACTGGCTTCCCTGGTTTCTTAAATTTCAGCTGATGCAGAATTTCATGGCTGAGCCCTCATGTACCATTCACCCAATTACTGTACTGTAATATCAAGATCCTTGTCTGCATTTACAAATTCCTCAGCAACCTCGTGTCAGCTGCTTACCACTTTCCTTCCCATTTTAAAACAAACATACTGAAAACTTTCCTTTATAATTCACCCTTCATGATCATAGGTCACCCTGCGCATGAGAAGCACTACATAAAGTAGTTTTTAAAATCGCCCTTAGTCACTTAGTTAAATTCCTTCACTCCCTGCACAGGTTCCATTCTTGTCCCAGTAAAACATAAGGGTTTTTCTAACACCCGGAAACCACATACCCAACTGGTAGTGCAGTTCCTTATAATTTGATGGCTCCAGATTAGCTCTTAGGGTGGTCTAGATCTGTGAACCCATGTTGGCTTCAAAAAGAGCTGTTCCACAACACAGTTGATTATTGAAGTCACCAGTAAGACAAAGCAGTAAGGGGATTTGGACTGGCAGGAATCAGTACAGGTTAAAAAAAAAACTTACCCATGCTGCCCCCCTCCCCACTTGCATATAAGATGGCAACTACTGATGAGAAAGGGCTCTCCCGGCTTTGGCTATCTCTTTAAACAAAATTAATGAACCCAAAGTTCTCTCTCTTGATAGCATAACATGTTTTCAAGAGGGAATTATAATACTATTTGAAAAGAAACAATCCATAGGGCTACAGGTAGAAGGCAGGAGAATGGCACCAGTGAGGCACTCATTCAGAGAACTGGTGCAGACATGATGGGCTGAATGGGCTCCTTCTGCACTGCAATGATTGTGATTATGATCTGTATTTTGATGCACTACTTTAAAACCAGAATTGGATTGGACACAGAGGCTTCATAAGTGGTCTTATGTCAATGTCTCTTATAGCAAGGCATGAAGGAGGAAAGAACACACCAAAATTTCTGTACCTGGGGTTCCTGCTGAATATTGGGTTGGCAGTAATTAATGTTGCTCACTACTTTGGAATGGAATGAAACATTAGGAAATCTGTGGCAATTTTTTCCTATAGACAATGGCAGGGCATGCAATACTGTCTGCTGTTAGTTAGACTTGCCCACTTTGGTTTTTAAAATTGTTAGACTGATGGTGCGAGCTGAAGATTAGCGAGGGAAACTGGGCATCTGTAGCCTTAGTGAACAAGGTTCACTGTGTAACTTCTTAACCAATCATGTTCAAGGATTGTGAAATAAACAATGCAAGGCCTAAGAAGGAAGAGTAAATTAGAATGGATCTTATACTAGATACAGT
Organism: Carcharodon carcharias; assembly: GCF_017639515.1. Lineage (NCBI taxonomy): Eukaryota > Metazoa > Chordata > Chondrichthyes > Lamniformes > Lamnidae > Carcharodon > Carcharodon carcharias. The sequence continues at coordinate 133,853,528 of NC_054479.1, forward strand.
ACAAAAAGAGCAAGAGGGGAGGAAAGATTGGATTCAGGGTGAGAAACAAAGTGAAAAAAATCTAAAATTTGACATTTTAAAAATATTGAACAATTAAAACAGAGTTGACACTCCACCCTTGTCATAGTTAATTTTCAGAGCCAGAAGAGGTTGGCTGGCAGTAATTAACATTTCTTTTTTAGAGTATTTAGACCGAAATTACCAGACAATACTTTGTTTTGAGTTTAGTTTGTAACTAACATGCAAATACAGGAACGTCACACGATTCAATGCATTTCAATGGCAAGGCAGACTGCAAGTTACCATCTGCGGAGAGGAATACAGTTAACATTTTGAGTCCAAATGACTCTTCAACAAGAGTCATTCGGACTCGAAACGTTAACAGTATTCCTCTCCGCAGATGCTGTCAGACCTGCTGAGTTTTTCCAGGTATTTTTATTTTTGTTTTGGATTTCCAGCATCCGCAGTTTTTTGCTTTTATCTGCAAGATACTATGTCTGCAAAGCTGCCAGTAGAGCAGTGCATTTTAGACAGCAACCAATGAATTTCCACATTTTTACTGCATACCTCACCCTTTGCTTGAAGATGCTGTTGAATTTGTGCATACACGGAGAGCGCTGCTAGGCATATTGTTATTTTTGATAGCAAAATATATGCTAACATGTTTCAGTCATTCATGGGGGAGGATGTGGAGTGTTTGAAACAAATACAGGTATAGAAACAGGAGACAAATCAAAGCAACAGAACAGAGGGGAAACATTACAAGGAGTAAACTAGAAACTGGAATATGAAACAAAATTGCAAAATGTTTTAAATGAGACAGGGATGTGTTAATCCAAAATATACCACAAACTTAAGCTTTCAACTTTAATTTATCACTTGCTCTTTGACCTAAAAATGAAACGGTGACATTTAAAAAAAACCGCATCAGGTTTCACTGATGACTAAACTGCTCAAGCACTGTGTAACATTAAACTGATCTGGGTCATTTAGAATCACCAAGCTTGGCAATAGAAATTAATGTCTAAGAAAATATTTATTCTGAAATGGTTTCAGGATATCATTGAATGGCTTCCTTCTGTGCTGCAACCATTCAGCCTGTCAAGTCCATGCCAGCTCTCTGCAAGAGCAATTCAGCTTGTCCCATCCCCCAGCCGTTCTCCATTGCCCTGCAATTTTTCCTTAAATATCTCTCTTCGGATGCTGATCCAATTCCCGTTTGAAAGCCACAATTAAATCTGCTTCCAACACCCTCTCAGGCAGTGCATTCCAGATCCTAACCACTCACTGCATTAAAAAAAATGGTTATTTTGCCAAAGACAACACGAGAACTTATCGACTTAAGTTGGGGTCCTCTGCCACGACCCCTGTGCCAATGGGAAGAATTTCTCCCAATCTACTCTGTCTAGACCTCTCATGATTTTGAACATCTCTACCAAATCGCTTCTTAAGCTTCTCTTCTTTAAGGAAAATAACTCCAGCTTCTCCAATATATCCTTGTAACTCAAGTCCCTCATCCCCACACACACCGCCACCGCCCCCCCATACCCTGGTAAATTTCTTCTGCACCCTCTCTAATATCTTCACATGTGGTGCCAAGATCGGACACAATACTTCAGTTGAGGATGAATCAATCTTTTTATAAAAGGTTCTTCATAAGCTTTAAGCCCAGGAGCCTATATGGCTTTTTAACCACTTTCTCAACCTGTCCTGCCACCTACAACCATTTGTGCACATGTACACTCAGGTCTCTGTTCCTACACCTCCTCCTTTAGAACTGTATCCTTTACTTTACATTGCCTCTCCTTGTTCTTCCTACCAAAATAAATCATTTCAGACTTCTCTGTATTAAATTTCATCTGCCACTTATCCACCCATTCCACCAAACTATGTACTTTGAAGTTTTACACTATTCTCTTCAGTTTTGTATCGTCAGCAAATTTTAAAATTGTGCACTGTACACTCAAATTATTAACTTATAACAAGAAAAGCAGTGGCCCTGGTATCGAATCCTGGGGAACACTACTGTATACCTCCTCTAAAAAAAAACAACTGTTCATCACTATTCTGTTTCCTGTTACTCAGCCAACTTTTTATCCATGTTGCTCTTTGTTTCTTCATTTAGGGGATGTGGGCGTCGCTGGCTAGGACAGCATTTATTGCCCATCCCTTAATTGCCCTTGAGAAGGAGTTGGTGAGCTGCCTTCTTGAACCACTGCAGTCCCAATGGTGTAGGTACACTCATAGTGCTGTTAGGGAGGAAGTTCCAGGATTTTGACCCAGCGCCATTGAAAGAATGGCGATACAGTTCCAAGTCAGGATGGTGAGTGGCTTGGAGGGGAAATTCCAGGTGGTGGTGTTTCCATGTAGCTGCTGCCCTGGTCCTTCTAGATGGTAGTGGTCATGGGTTTGGAAGGAGCCTTGGTGAGTTACTGCAGTGCATCTTGTAGATGGTACACACTGCTGCCACTGTTCGTTGGTGGTGGAGGGAGTGAAGGTTTGTGGATGGGGTGCCAATCAAGTGAGATGCTTGGTCCTAGATGATGTCAAGCTTCTTGAGCTCTGTTGGAGCTGCACTCATCCAGGCTTGTGGAGGGTATTCCACCATACTCCTGACTTGTGCCTTGGATATGGTGGACAGGCTTTGGGGAGTCAGGTGATCAGTTGCTCACCATAGGATTCCTAGCCTCTGACTTGCTGTTGTACCCACAGTGTTTATATGCTAGACCAGTTCAGCTTCTGGTCAATGGTAACCCACAGGTTGTTGATAATGGGGGATTCAGCGACGGTAATGCTACTGAATGTCAAGGCACGATGGTTGGATTCTCTCTTGTTGGAGAAGGCCATTGCCTGGCACTTGTGTGACACGAATGTTACTTGCCACTTGAAAGTCAAATCTGGATATTGTCCAGGCTGAAATCTATCCCATTTAGCAGGGTGGCAGTGCCACACAACACGATTGATTGTGTCTTAAATGTGAAGATGGGACTGAGTCTCCACAAGGACTGTACGGTGGTCACTCCTACCGATACTGTCATGGACAAATGCGTCTGCAGTAGGCAGGTTGGTGAGGATGAGGTTAAGTACGTTTTCCCTCTTGTTGGTTCTTTCACCACCTGCCACAGACTCAGACTAGCAACTATGTCATTTAGGATTTGGCCAGCTTGGTCTGTGGTGGTGCTACTGAGCCATTCTTGGTGATGGACATTGAAGAACTCCACCCAGAATTCGCTCTGCACCATTGTCAGCCACTGTGCTTCCTCCAAGTGGTATTTAACAAGGAGGAATACTAAGTTACCAGCTGGTAATCAGCAGGAAGGTTCCTAGCCCACGTTTGACTTGATGCCATGTAACTGTGTGGGGGGCCGGAGTCAATGCTAAAGACTCCCAGGACAACTCCCTCCCAACTGTGTACCAATGTGCCACCAGCTCTGCTGGGTCTGTCCTGCCAGTGGGACAGGACATTTAGGGTCAGCTGTAATATTTGCTATGGTTACATAGCCTGAAATCATAGTCAAAATCTACAATATAATGCTCAAAGAGGTTTGCTGGAGTGATCTTGAGAAACCCCCAACAAGTTTGAGGTAAGCAAGCTTTTAAAAGCCATATGGACAAGAAAACCCAGGATCACCATAACATAACTCAGGCAAGTATTTAAAATGCATCGAGATAGGCTTTCCTAGAGATTAATACATGCTTGGAATTATCTTCCAGTTGGGGAAAAAGACACACAAAAAACAAACAAATCAAAATGCAGCTGGATATTACAAATTGAAGAGTTTGGATAATGGAAGGAACTTCAATGGGCCAAGGGTTTTTTTGTCCCCACTTATTCACATATTGAGAGGGCAGGGGATGGAAAAATGGAGAGAAATTTGAAGCACATGCACATAATTGTAAAGCAAATGGAGAAACAAACTAATACTGCAATAAAATTTGGAGCTAGCATTTGTTCTCTCATTCTTACAGCTGGTACAAAAGGAGAATAATGGGTTAACAAGCTTAAGAAACATAAACTGTTCTTGTATTTTGCTGCCAAAAGCTTAAGCAGTGGCTTTATTCTTGTCCTGCTCATATGATAACTGTTGATAAACCAATTTGCAAATTAGTACAGCTTCACAGTGCTGGTGTATTACTTATTTTACACTGTTACCACACAGGCTGTTTCCAACAGCAAGTTTACCATTGGAGAAAGTGCTGCAAATGTATCAATACCAGTACCACCAAAGCCAAAGACATCACTGATTCAACTTAACAGGAAGTTTGACACCCGAATCCAATGGCAAACGAACAACATTTATTGCTACCATATCCTTTCTTCTAACATTGGAGAAGGCCACTCCAGACAGGGTTACAAATGTGACTTTACACCAAATGCACATTTACAAATGATTCTTCCCCAAATGATGATTTTAAAATTGCGTTTACCATTTCAAAGCAACTAAATACAAATCTCACATGCATGGTTGCTAAATCTGTGTACAGCACAGTGAGAGATTTGGCAGCAAGGAACTGGACTACAGAAGAATTTCAATGATAGCAATTCAGGAATACATGCCAGCTTTATGTACTGCTGAATCTGCCCTATATATATTGAACTGAAATTTAGGCAATAATGAGAAAAAGCACATGGCCTTGACATCTCTAAGCTAAGGCGCCTGATGGTCAACTTCTTCCTAGGCCACATTCTTTAGCTTTGTTGCAGGGCACTGTTGGGATTGATCAGATATGAAGCTCCATGTAATGTTTTCCTTCCCCTGCTGGATGCCTCCCAGTCCTAACTCAACTGGGCTCAGAAGGGGAACAAATTGAGAATTAAATTAACTTTCATCCCCAGTAAATGGCAGGAAGTTAATGTTCCAGCATTCAGCACCATTGTGCCAACATTCTTCATTAACAAGCACCTTTATTATTTACTCAGCTTCTATATCCCTCAGATGGCGAACAGAAAAAAAAAGCAGACTCCCGGGCTCTTGCGATGGCCAGATTATAGAGACGTCTGAAATTAAGTTATACAAGCCTGTGTTTCAGCAGAGAATTTTGAAATCAATTATTTCAACTGGAACAATCTCTTCTGCATCTAGAAAATTAAATCACCTGTAGAGAAAAATCTCAAACTTTCCGTAAATTTGAAGAAACTGTAAATACAGGAAATATAGGAAAAATGGAAAATACAGGAAAAGTGCAAAAATGAGTATAAGAGAGATGCAAGTGCATTACATGCAATACAAAACATTAAAATTCACAATAATTGTTGCAGAAAGCCTGAGAAACAAATTTATTCCTTAAAATCCTTTAATATATCCTAGGCAGTCAGAATACTTTACTTTAGAACGACAAAATAATTCCTTTATGAAGGTTTTTATGAATCAAGTGTCAGTATTCCATTGCTAGATCTCAATTCATGAGTGGGGCTTGATTTGGTCAGTCACCATGCATGATTTGCAGACTATTGAAGACATATTAATGTTTTCAATGAAGTGAATTCCATGCTCATGGCTACATATGCAAAATTTGAAGGGTTTAATCAAAAGGAGTTTTTTTTTGGGTGGGTTCTTGGATACACTGGAATGTTTTTAACCCATTCCTCTTCCTTTGTTATTTTTGTCAGACTGTGATGGTATCTAAACATATACTGTGCGCTTTTGTTAGAAGTAGGTTAAAGATGCAGCAGATAGTTATTCTGCTAACTGGTGCAAAGGAATGCCATCGATTTAACATAATTATTTGCAGAACTTCGGATGGTTCCAGAAATAATGAGGGTACAGTATAAAGATATTTGAATCACAAAACTAAATAATAGTTTTATTATTCAATTACTGCCATCAAATAATGGGGACACAGCTCTATTATAAAGCAATATTTTAACTAAGTGTTTCTGATAAGCTAAATGCCTGAGCCTGTAGGACATATAGATGTTCAAACTGGGATCAGAGAGGATTCCTTGGGGTCTCCACACAGTGCAGGCATTGCATTGAGAATTCTTTGTTCTATATTTTTGAGTCTTCATTCGCATGGTGACGCATTATATGTGTTACTATTTACCAACAAAACCATTTTCTTCATTAACAGCATGGTTTTCTTTTGTGTGGTGCACACTGCAAGCAGTCCCACACATGGAACAAAAAGTTTAAAAGCAACTGTTCTAGGGGTTCTACATCCTGAACCCTTATAGCTTATATTCTTAAAACTCATAGCTTTTAAAATCACTCAATGCCAACTTGTCTAATCTAAAGGTATACTGTGGAATTGCATTTCTTGCACTTGTTTTTCTCTCCTTCCTTGAAGGTGCACAATTCTTTTGGGAATATGGATTCAGGTGCTAAACAGGCTGTCAATAACTTACATAGGATGTACTTCAGACACAGGCCATTTGGTCCAATCAGTCCATGCCGCGTTTAAGCTCAGCTCGAGCCTCCTCCCATTTTTCCTCATCTAAATCGTTCATCATAACCCTCAATTCTCTTCATTCCTTTCTCTATCATATGCTTGTCCAGCTTCCCTTTAAAGAAATTACCTATTCTTAATAGTGAGTTGTACAGCCTATTCAATTATTGTGGGCACTACAGATGACACTCGTCAGAGTCACTGAACAGCAATCACTGGGAAATTCATTGCTGTTATTCTGCTTTTAAGGCAAAGCCTCAGAGGCCAATTATAGGGCCGCAACTGCCTCCTTACATGAGCAGAGCTAACTCAGCCAAAAGCTGATTGTCCAGTCTGAGTGGTAGCACTCCTACCTGAGTTAGAAGTCATGGACTCAAACCTCATTCCAGAGATTGAAGGACATAACCTTTGCTAACACTTTTATGCAATACTGATGGACATCTGCACTGCTCGCTGTGTTGTCTTTTAAGTGAGGCACTAAACTAGGACCCTCTCTGCCAATGCAGGAGGCGATAACAGATCTCATGACACTATTCAATAGGGAGAAGTGGAATTCTCCTGGTAAGTTGGCCAACATCAAAATCTCAACAATCATTGAAACAAACTATCTCGTTGGCTGGTCATATTTGCCTATATCAGAAGTTCTTTTGAAGCCAAAAGAACTTGACTGGTTATGAAATACTTCGGGACATTCTGAGGATGCGAAGATAAATGCAAACTTTTTCTTTTAAAGTTTAAAAATCTTTACTATTGGCTTCAGGTGATATTTGCACTATGTGCATCCCAGAACATGGATCTTGCACGGCCTGTGGTGACTCTAATATAAATCTACTGGATTCACTAAATCTGGTCACATTAAAGGTATAAAAAAAATCATATCTGTATGCCATGTTAACCAAATTGAGATTTTTGAATATAGTATGTACCTTCACAAGTCCGTTAATTATTTTTTGATTTTGGTACTGAATCTGTTAAACAGAAAGGAGTATAGAGATTTGTGTTTATACAAAAGTGAAGGTTGTCTTTCTTAAAATTGATGGATTTCCAACAGCAAGTAACTAGAAAGGAGCATTACATTCAACATTAAGAGATGAACTGGTGTTAGGGTGTGTGTGGCAGAACACAAAGTTATGGAAAAACCATCCCATTTCATGGATGTAGAAAACCAGCCTTAGTTGCTCAAAATGTAATGTGGTTTTGACTGCAACTTCATAGCACAAAAAACCTACCAACACACACTGTAGCCAACTGGAGGCTTTGTATTCCACTGAATGTTGCTCTTGAGATCTAAAAACGTAGAGTGATCTGATATATCAAATTGCTGCACATAAGTCACTCCGCCATGGTGGATTTAAAGTTTTGACAATGCAATGAAAGGGAACAGTAGAATAGGATGAAAAAGTAACCCAGGCATATTATAATGATCACACAAGAGCTAACATTTAGGAGTTCACTAGCACATTTTCCAACAAGAATCCCAAACTCATTTTATCACTGGAAACTCTTTTTCTCCGCCTTAGACTATGAACACCAAGGTCAATAGCACCATAAATGCTATCCCATCTGAAATAATCTAACTCAGCACAGGTTAGATATCAATTTTTTTTTTAAATTGTTCTTGGGACTTGGGCGATGTAGGCAAGACTGCATTTATTTCCCATCGCTACTTAGTCAGTAGTGATAGGCCTACTCCTTGACCTGTTGCAGTTCCTGTGGAGATGGTAGCCTCACATTAGTACTAAGTAGGTACTTTCAGGATTCCAAATCTGTGACAATAAATGCTCATGTCAGAGTAATGTGCAACTTGGAGAGGAAATTGGGTAGGAGGGGTGCGAGTGGGGAATGGCATTGTCTTGCTCCTCTTGGTAGTAAATGTCAGAGGGTAGTTAAGAGTCAAACACATTGCTGTGGGTCTGAAATCAATGTAGATCAGACAAGTTAAGGGCAGCAGATTCCTTTCCTAAAGGACATTCGTGAACCAGATGATTTTATGACAAATCTGATAGTTTCATGGTTACCATTACGGAAACTAACTTTTTATTTCAGGTTTATTTAATTAACTGAATTTAAATTTACCAGCTGCCGTGGTGGGATTTTAACTCATCACTGGATCATTAGTCACGCCTCTGTATAGTCAAGTAACATAAACACTGTGCTATTATACCCCCGTATGATAAAACATTTAAACGTGTGAAACAGAGCAACTGAGCAAGAGAAATACCTCCTTTCATCCTTATCCAAAGGTCTAAGCAAGTACTGAGATATTTACTTGTCAAGTAAATCAGCTCATCAGAGTCAGGCGAACTCCTTTCAAAATTATGAAACATAAGCTCATGAAACATATATTACCATCATTACAGAGAAATAGACAGTCCTTCAAGAAAGTAGAATGAGATACTTAAACTGGCCACAGCACTAATAAGTTGTGAGCTCTATAAAGATTGATCAAGATGTACAATATTTTATTAAAATCAAAAGTAACCTCTCACACTCTAAGCAGCAATTACTAAACATTTAGCAGCTGGTGGAGTTGAGCAAATTTTTCTTTCCAACAACCTTTGCCACCAGTCCTTCCAATCATGCTTTAAAAAGGGTCGCTATTTGAGATTAGAATAGGGCTTGATGGTTTGAATTAAATTAGACCTACATGTCCTTCTATTCCTAATTGTCCAACAAGGAAGTGATGAACAATCCATTTGACACTATCTTGAAGCAAAATATATTACAAAAGATTTTCAAGAGCTAACTTGCACTTATATAGCACCTTTCACAATCTCAGGACAGCTCAAGCCCTTGAATCAATTAAGCAATTTTGAAATCACTGTTGTAGAGTAGGAAACATGGCAGTCAATATTTGCACAGCAATGATCCACAAGCAATATTAAGATAATGACCATAAAATCAATTTTTAAAATGTTCATTTGTGGGAAACAAGAGACGTTGTCTTGACCAGAATCAGAACCAAATGTTTTTAAAAAAAAGCATATGAACACCAATTCTGTTTAGTTCAGATTTGAGACTCTAGGACATTACAAAAGTCACCAAATGGACAGTGAACACAAATAGACAGTCAGATGTTTTGATCATGGAAAAGATAGTTGTAGGGACAGTAGATATACTGTAAAACAGTAACAGTAATCTTTTTAAAAATTGGTCACAAGGAGCAAGATTTATAGCCCTAGATAACAAAATCATAAACCTGTTCTCTAAAATTGAATAACTTCCCAACTTTGATGAAAAAATGTTTTGACATGTCTTTTCTTATTGGTCCCCAACACACAATGAAGTTTGTTCATCTCAAAACAGACATCACTTAATGCAAAAGCCAGCTCTCTTTCAACGGCACTCCACCATCCCTTGCGAAATACATAGCACAGGGAGTGACATTGTGAATTTTACTCCAGCATGATGTAACCACGCCTGTTCCTTTCCCCCAGGGCTTATGCATGGCCATCACTGGAGACAGGTTGTCTGATCCTGCTGTGTGTTGTGCAGATGTCAGTAGTGGAGATTAGCGGCATAGCAACAGGCAGCTGCACTACAATTTGATACTACGAAGATTCAGCCTCGAAGGCTACCAAACTCATTTGTTTATCATGTACTAAATTTCCTGAGTCTTACAGGACAGTGAGACTATTGGCTGACAATACTTAAACCTAACATTGAGCTTGATTAATATAGATTCTGGGATAGATACCTCCTGCCTTTACATATTTGATTTAGATTCTACTGTTTATTTGCTACTCTCCAGATTTTGATTTAACTTGCCTTTATGCTTCTCCATTTTCAGCCTTTTTGCTCAATTTTTTTTGCTTTGCATAGTTTTTCCTCAAAACAATTTATCAAACAGCCTACATTTTTCTTCACTGACGGTAGTCAAATCCAAGTCTTGGCAATGAAGTAGCTGGAGTTCCCTAACTCAGTTGTGTTATTAAGGGTGATGCCTCACGGAGTCCTTACGCTTCTCCATGGGGAGGATGAAAATGAGCTGTCTTATTAGTTGATTTTGTACCCTTATGATGATTTAGTTTTCGGATAGTGTTCACAGTAACTTGGCAGAGCAATCTGCCTACCTTTTCAGTCAGAATAAGATGCCAGAAGGGGCACAAGCCACGCTGCAGCTAACATGCATGTATTTGACCTAGCCTTTTTTTAAAAAAAAACATTTCCTTATAATCACATCGTTAAATCAAGCAAACTCTTATCATCTCTCAAAGGCACAGTGCACTGCAGGGATTTCCAAGATTAATCCCGGTCAAAAAGCAAACAGTTAACTTCTACATTCAGTTCCCACAAGGTAGGAAATTTTAAAATTTGTGTTACAAATTGTTGGACTTCTGGATTCATAGTGGATAATTACATCAGTAATTTACATGATCTATTTCTGAACTGTCGTTTATTCAAATCTCTCAAAATCAACACAGCTCCTTTCACTCCAAATGCATACAGCATCAATTTTAAGATAGGGTTTAAGTGGATTCTGGAAGACTTGTCATTTTTGAGTTGACTCCTGTCCCCAGGTTTACATTACTAGCTCCTGGCTCCTCTATTCCAGCAGAATCATAGCCCACCAATGTGCCCTTCTCTTGATCTGAAGGCACAATGCTAGGAAATACTGTGGCTGCATCGAGAGTGCCTCACACCTGATGACCAGGTTCTTACCCCCAATGGAGAGGGAGCATCGCTCCCACATGCCCAGTTTTCTTTGCACCTTTGCCACTCTCTACTTCCAGTTTCTAACGCATGCCCCGCTCCCTCCGAACCATATCCCCAGCACCTTCAGGCCATCAGCCCTGACGGTGAAGGGGACAAAGGATCGGTCAGTCCAGTTCCCAAAGAACATGACAGTTAATCTTATTTCTCAGGATTGATTCTACTAATTTGCTCACCAAAGATGTAAGGCTAACTGGCCTATAATTGTTTGGCATTTCCTTCGATCCCTTTTCAAACAATGGAACAACGTTTGCATTTCTCTAGTCCTCTGGTACCTCCCCTGTATCTAGTGAAGATTGGAAAATCATCCTCAGAGCATCTGCTATCTCCTCCCTGACTTCCTTCAGCAGCCTCGCAAACAATCCATCTGGCCCTGTTGACTTATCAACTTTCAAGGATTTCAACCCTTCCAGTACTTCCTCTCTCTTTATGACTATCCCATCCAATATCTTGCAGTGTTACTCCTAAACTACTATATCTACATCCTCCCTTTCCTTTGTAAACATGGAGACAAAATATTCTTATAAAAAAATCAGCACAGGCCTTGTTCTTTGTATGATTAGGATCTCACCTTTTAGTGCTTCCCACTGGTTTTCCACTGTTTTATCCTCCAGCAGTGCTGTCCAGTCCACCTCAGCCACATCCCTTCTCATTTCTGCAAAATTTGCCTTCCCCCAGTTCAAGACTTTTACTCCTGCCTTATCTCTGTCCTCTTCCACGGTAATGCTAAATTTAACTGAATTGTGATCACTGTCTCCGATGTGGTCACCAACTGTCACTTCACCCACTTGCCCTTGTTTGTTCCCCAAGACTAGATCTAGAATAGCATCTCCTCTCGTTGGGTTTCCTACTAATTGGTTGAAAAATTTTCCTGGACATACTGCATGAATTTTTCTCCCTCAATGCCCCTTATATTGTTTGAATCTTAGTTGATATTAGGATAGTTGAAGTCTCCTATTGTTGCCCTCTTGTCTTAACAAGCAGAAATTTGCCTCCATATTTGTTCTTCTATCTCCCTTTCACTATTTGGGGGTCTGTAGTATACTCCTAGTAGTGTGACTGCCCCTTTTTTATTTCTAAGCTCAATCAATAAAGCCTCATTTGTTGACCCTTCTCACAACTGGAATTAATTATTTAACCAATAGTGCTACCCTGCCTCCTTTTTTATCTCCTACTCTATTGTGTCTGAAAACTCTATAACCAGGGATATTAAGCTGCCACTTTTGTCCCTCCTTTAGCCAGGTCTCCGTTATAGCAATGACATCCTGCTGCCATGCGTCTACTTGTGCCCTTAACTCACCTACTTTGTTTGTAATACTTGCTTTGAAGTATAAACAGTTTAACCCCATCAATTTCCCTTGCTGGACACTTTGTAAACTTTGCTTCTCCTGTAACTCCATGTCTACCACGATGTCCCTAGCTAATGTTCTACCTCCATTTTTCTGATCTGAATCTGATCTATCTGATCCTACTCCTGGGATCCCATCCCCCTACTACACTAGTTTAAGCACTCCCCAATAGAACTAGAAAAAACCCCCGCAAGGATAATGGTCCCAGCTCTGCCTGGGTGAAGCCCGTCCAGTTTGTACAGGTCCCACCTTCCCCAGAACCTGTCCCAGTGCCTCAAGAATCTGAATCCCTCCAGCCACTTTGATCTATCCTCTTATTCCTGCTTTCGCTAGCACGTGGAACTGGGAATAATCCTGAGATTACTACATTTGAGGTCCTGCATTTTAATTTATCTCCTAACTTCCCGTACTGAGCTTGGAGGTCCTCATCCCTTAGTTTACCCATGTCGTTGGTACCAAAGTGTACCACAACCACTGGCTGTTTACCTTCCCTCCCCTGAATGTTCTGCAGCCGCTCCGTGACATCCTGGACCCTGGCACCAGGGAGGCAACATACCATCCTTAATTCATGTTTGCGGTCACGGAAGCGTCTGTCTGTGCCCCTAACTATTGAATCCCCTGCCCTAGGCTTGGGGGGGCGGGGGCAGGCAGTGGCAAAGTATTATTGTCACTTGACTAGTATTCCAGAGACCCAGGGTAATATTCTGGGGATGAGAGTTCGAATCACACCATGGCAGATGGTGAAATTTGAATCCAATAAAAATCTAGAATTAAAAGTCTGATGATGATCACAAAACCATTCCAGAATGTCGTAAAAACCACTTGGTTCATTAATGTCCTTTAGGGAAGGCAATCTGCCACCCTTACCTGGTCTGGACTACATGTACTCCAGACCCACAGCAATGTCCTCTGAACAAGGGCAATTGGGGATGGGCCATAAATGCTCGCCTAGGCAGCGACGCCCACATCCCATAAACGAATAAATAAAAAACACCCAGAACCTTCTAACTCAGTCATTGGAGTCATCGTTGACACTCCACTCAAATCTCTGGAGTGGAATGTGATCCCAGAACTTTCTGACTCAAGGAGAGGGCTATCGTGGAGTTGAGTCTCACACAGGTTTGAGGTTACATAGTTCCAGTATCACATTCATGTACATGTAGGTTAGATTCCATATAAAGAGCCTCAAAGAAAAGCAGCTTCAAACTGCAACAGCATAGAGGAAAACACAAACAATCATGACAATCATTCATGTTTCTGACACCATACAGTTAAAATAGCTTATTTTACCTCAGCACTAAAACAAACATCATTGTGCTTTGCAGGAATGATACACAACTGATAAATTATAGCACGTGTTTATTAATGTACAGTATGTACACAAACAATTTGTGTTTGTACAGGAATTAACTTCACAAAAATAAATTGTGGAACTGGCTGTGTGACAAAGCATGAGATGTGTGCAATTCTGGACACATGGATAAAAATCTAAGATAAGACTGCTATTTTGTCACTTAGGAAGCAACATTATTAATGTTTGTTTAGCCAGAAGTCAGTTATAATATAAATGCTAATCCAGTTTTTTGAACTTACCAAGAAATTCCATCCTTTTTTTACATAAGATGATAGATGTAAGAGTAATGCTATTTGGCCTATCGAGCCTGCTTTGCCATTCAACAAGATTGTGGTTGATCTGGTTATGGTTTCAGCTCCACTTTCCTGTCTGGCTCCAATAATACTCAACTTCCTTGTCTAACAAAAATCTGTCTAATCTGCCTTGAATAAATTAGAAGACCCAGCCTCCACTAATTTCTGAGGAAGTGAATTCCACATACTAACGACCCTTTCAGAGAAAAAGTTTCCCCTAGTCTCTGTCTTAAAAAGGAGACCTCTTATTTTTAAACAATGCCCCCTAGTTTTAGTCTCCCCCACAAGAGGAAACATCCTCCGGGTATCCACCCTATCAAGTCTCAAGAACTTATATGTTTCAATAAGATTACCTCTGATTCTTTCAAACTCTAACAGGTATAGGCCCAACCTGTTCCACCTTCCTTGATGAGACAACCCCCTCATCCCAGGAATGAGTCCAATGAACCTTTTCTGAATTGCTTCTAAAGCAATTATATGTCTTTTTTTAAAAAGAGACCAAAAGAGCACATAGTGCTCTAGATGTGGTTTCACCAAGGCCCTGTACAGCTCTTGCAAAACTTGCCTATTCTTATATTCCATTCCTTTTGCAATGGACACCAATATTTCATTTGCCTTCCTGATCACTTACTGTACCTGCAGGCTAACTTTGTGTGATTCACATACTAGGACACCTAGATCCCTCTGCACCACAGAGTTCTGCAAACTTTCTCCATTTCAAATAGCATACTGCTTTTCTATTCTTCCTGCCAAAGTTAACAAGTTCACATTTACCCACATTACACTCCATTTGCTAATTTTTTGCCCACTCACTTAACCTGTCTATATCCCTTTGCAGACTCTCTTCCTCCTTTTGACAACTTACTTCCCATCTACCTTGGCGTCATCGGCAAATTTACCAAACATACATTCGGTACCTTCATTCAAGTCACTGATATAGATTGTAAATAGTTGAGGACCCAGCATCGACCCCTGTGGCATTCCACTAATTACAGCTTGCCAATCTGAAAAACAACAATTTATCCCTGCTCGCCGCTTCCTGTTACCCAACAAACCCTTTATCCATGCTAATATGTTATCCCCTACACCGCATGTTCTTATATTGCACAGTAACCTTTGATGTGGTACCTTATGAAATGCCTTTTGGAAATCCAAGTACATCACATCTATCGGTTCCCCTTTACCTACCTTAAATGGTTACTTCGCCAAATGATTTCTCCTTCACAAAGCCATGTTGGCTTTACCTGATCAGATCTGGATTATCTAAGCATCCTACTATAACCTCTTTAAAATGGATTCTAGCTCTTTTCCTCTGAAAGGTGTTAGGTTAACTGGGCTCCTGCTTTTTGCCTCCTTCCTTTTTTGAATAAAGATGCAATTAGTAATTGCGTAGCAGCTTAAAGTGCACTTTATTGTATTTATATTAGTGGCTTAGTGGATCCAAGCATGTCTGTGCGAGGATGTTATTCAAACAAATTATGGGGTTTTTTTTAGTGCTAATAATAAGCATGTAATTTTTTTGGCAGAACCCAATTAAGTGCCAAAAATTAAGTTTTCAATCAAAGCTTTCATCAAGGTTGCAAGTAGCATGCAAGAACATGCACATTAGAACAGGTTCCTGTTTACCAAAAATCTAAGGAACCAAGAATATAATGAAAAGTTAGTACAGTTTCATTAAAGCTGATCTCCTGTGGTGTTGATCAAACAATAACCATATTTGTTCTTCAGTTTTACATGAAAGATTGTTGAAGGTCACAACAATGCACAGCTAGGTGCAGTGAGCGCAGAATTATCCAACAATCTCTTATCTCTAAAGGGCCCCTTCACATGCATCAACTCTACCTTGCAAAATGCCTCGAGTTATTGAGAGGATGTGAAATGGTGATATACATATTTTCTTCTTTCCTTCAGTAGTTCTTCAATTGTTTCTGATTTTCTCAAACTTGGGAGGCTGGTAGACAAATAAGAGTTTGTAAAATCAACTGTCAGTTTTAAAGTGCATTGAATTTCATCTGCATTTATAGGATTTTTATTTGCACTGACAGTTTGGGTGACTTTGTGTGGTGGCTAACACAAAGAAAGGAAAAAATAAGGAGCAAGGCTTGCCCTACTCAGTCCTCCACTCTCGCAAAAAAATCATAAAACAGGAGAAACAAGCTTGCCAATTTTTGTGAAGCTCAAGATGAGTTATTAAAAAGGGATATTCATCTCTGATGTGCTCATGCAGCATATGGACTGTTCTGAACATGTTCGCTTTCAAAAGGAGACCTCAAATTTGATGAAGATGTTAATTATGTAGGTGACAAATTGTATTCTTGGCTGATATATTGTATTCTTGACTAGATGGGTTTAACATAATCCCCTAACCACAAAGATTAGCGAGATTAAGAGGTTTGTTAGGCTGAAATTTCTTTAACAGTTAGTGGTCAAATGAGATGAGGGCACCATTTAGTTAACCAATAACTAATTAGCATTAGAATCTTATTTACGAAGTGAGAAATCCATCCATTTTAAGTTAAGTAGTCTTTAAATAGATTGTTATAAAAAAATCAGCACAGGCCTTGTTCCTTTATGAATTAAACAAACAAACTGGATAAACCAGTGCAAAAAATGAAAGGCACAACAGTGTTGGGTGAGGCAATGTAATAAGACACTCAATTGTTAGCTATGTATACAGCAAAATATGCAGACAGCAAAGAATCCCAAAGTGGGAGGACAACGTCATGGCTATTTTTTGCTTTCCTATAACAAACATAAGTAATAGAAAAACAAGAATGGCAAGTTAAAAAGCTGGATGAAATGGCTGGTAAGCTTAAAACAATCCTTGCAAGATTAAATGGTGACATGAGATCACAAGTAGTAGTAATATGATATGAATGAATATGAATATATATATTTGCTGCTTTGTTTCATGTGCAGGACCAGCGGCCTCTATCCCCTGCTCTCTGCCTCTCATATGGCTGCGGATCACACCAAACAAACTGCTCTCTGTGATATATCATTGATTTGTAGGGAAGCCTTTAACCTGATCTCAAAAATGGCTTCCTCTGCCTTTTTCCCCATGGAATCATGAAACATATTTGCCTTGTGCCCAGGTAGAAATGCTGATTAGTTATCTTTGACCTCAACCCTGTTTCATCTTAGAAGGTAATGTATTGTTTCAGCACAACTGTTTACAACCTGATACCTTTGAGGCTTTGGGAGACTCAAAGTGTCTCCTCATGGTAAACTTAAGAGACTGTTTGCCATTGTCTCCAAGCGCAAATACCTTGCACCTTCTTCCCAGAAAAAGAAATCTAAACCTTCCTTTGATCTCTAATAATCAAACCACCCAAGCTTATCAGGCACACTGCAGAACAGGTCACTCGACCCCCTTCATTTACTTAAAAAGTTACAGTCCCAAAATATAATGATCTTAGAACCCAAATCAGGGCTCCATGTAGCTCCGAATTAAGTTGAGCAAGATTTCCTAGAGCTAGTCCTACAATGCTTCATTGATATACCACAAGGAGCGTAATTCCATAATGGTGTCAAATGTGATTTGCCAAGTGGTTAGTTGATCTGCTGGACCCCATCAACATTTTTTAAACCTGCCTTACCTTAAGACATTTAGAAAGCAACTTTTCTGGTCTAATCACTTTAAATGTGAATTTATCTTGGTTATAAGATGGTTCTGTGTATCATTGTGTCCAGACACAGAGAATCCTCCCAGACAGGATAGCTAGAGTTCCAGCCAGGTAGAGCAACTGAGTTCAGCCTTGCTGGAGTTCAAACGGTTGCAGTTAGTAAATCGTTAGCTGCAGCATAACAATCTGGGTTTGTGTTACAGAAATCGAATTATCTGGCCACACAAACTATAGTCACAGATTTTAGTTGAGCATGCTGCAGAAATTTGCTGAGGGGCTACAAAATTCAAAGGGCTCTGGCTATAAGGCAGGTTGGTTCTGTAGTGCAATGGCTTTACAATCTGATGTTAAATGATTTTAGAGTATTTGGTCTATCTGTCTCAGTATGATACTAAGTGAATTCATGCTTGATCCCTGGTTTGTACTAAATCTCAGTCAGAACACAACTAGGTCAACTGCATTCTGTTCTTGAGTTTGGACAAGGAGCAGAAATATGAAATGAAGGGAAGGTGAAAAAAGGTCATTCACAATTTCTGCTCCTCATTTCACCAATTACAATTAAATTCAGTTGTGATTGGATAAAGACAAATTGAGTTAATCTGTGATGACTCCTACCCCCTCACTGGTGAATAAACTCAGGCATTATTCTAGGCTCTCACAGGAAGAATGGCCATGTCTCAGTTGATAACTGTAGAGCTACACTCTAATGTGAAATCAGTTCTTTCACAAATGGAAGATCAGAGTTACAGCAATTATTCAGTGCTCAAAGCTATTAGTTAACTTTGTACAATGAAACCAAACTTTTCAACGTATCACCGGAGGTTACAAATTAATCACAGAAATAGTAGACCTCACATAAAGACATTTCATCACTTCTTCTTTCTAAATTCACAGTAATACAGATAACATCTCAATTCCTACAAAGCCCTTCCACAATTTTATAAAGGCTCCAAAAATAGTCAAGGGTTCTGGTTTCTATTGGTTAGCTGGTATACTAAAAAGTGCCGACTTGACATGTACTTTTCTTTACAACTGCAGCCTCTTAACATGTGGGATCTTTAAAACTGAACGAACAGCAGTAGCACAAGATCTTCAAGGTGGGGTAGGGTGGTGGAAGAAAAAGACAAACACCTTGTCAATTCTACATAGGGGAAAAACAATGAATTATTGAGACTAAAATAGAGAGAGAAATATGCTATTGTTAGAGTTAGGTCAAGAACATTTTAGGAATGTACATTGCATCATGAAGACTGAAGGTTACAAATATTAGCCTGTGGCGCTCCTAAAAAAATCAAAGAACAGTAAGTTAAATGGCAGAGAAGATTGTTAACGTAATATTGGTGTGCTCCCAACAATTTGTTTTCATATCAGAACAGTGAGGGTAGCTGAGGAGAAATAGCTCAACAATCTCATCTCTGTAAGGGTTAACACTGATGGATAATTATTTGCAATTTTATGAGTTTTGGCTAGTCAAATAAATATGGCAAAGTAGTGGTAATGTCACTGAACTAGGGGCGGAGAGGTTGAGGAAATTCAAGTCCTGCTGTGAAATGGTATTCATTAAATGACCATGGAAAGTGCTGGATTATCATAATATTTTGCTGGAAAGGGAACTTGCTATCTCTACCTGGTCTGGGTTACACACAAATCATCCATTCTACTTGGTTAGCACAATATCTGCTCAACTGGCCTCATGAACCAAGTTGTCAGGGAAACTAACATGATGTGGCATTGCCAGCATTGTTCTCATCACAAGAAAAAATAAAATAATAACCCAAGTACTCTGATTGATGACATAACAGTATCTTCAACTACTGAACATGAGGCTTTTGTGCCATTGTTTTGACATGGCAGGTGATGTGTGCCAGATGGACCAAATCCACAAGGGAAACTTGGTTGCACTATCACAACAATTTTGCAATTTGTATTTAGTATGAGAAGATGGGTGCACTGAATTCAGAAGTAATGAATCCAAGACATTTAGAGATTTTAAAATATTAAATTATAATATTTATTAACAAAATAAAAGATTTCAAGCAAATATATAAGATAACAAATAGTTACTACTATAACAAATTCTAAAGTTCCTAGTTGACTTGACTTCCAGTTACACCCCCTTTAAGGCAACAGTCCAAAATAGATTTTTAGATTTAAAACAAAATCAGCGAGTTAACAGTATACACTTGACAGTGGAATACCAAATGGGTGTCTCCAACTTCAGTTACTTTACATAGCAGATTTATGTACAAATGGCTGGAGGCTTCTTGAAGGCTGTTTCACACACGCCTGTCGATCTTACATGGCCTTCTCCACATAGCCTTTCATTTACCTTTATATATGTTTCTCTTTTTAATATGTAAATTCTATTGTTCCACATGTCTTTGAATCTGTATCTTCCTCATAATATAAAAACTTTGTTGCCAATATTGTAAGGAACCTTAGGGAAAAAGAAACACACCCCTTAGCCTTGCTTATCTGGCTAATTTGTAAACAGACTGAGATCCCTTTGAAATCCAACAATCCCTTCATTTATCTAAAAATGCAAATTCCATTCACATCTTACATGTTAAGCCAGCATCCATGTTTACTCATTAAAATTTCAAGCACATTTCTACACCTAGCTTCTTTTGATGATTTCAAGCTTGCAGACTACTTGACCCTAAATTTAATTAAATCACACAGACAGACACAACTATAATCACACCCATAAACCTACTTCACAATAAACCAGAAAATTATTGTACTTTCGTCACAGCCATGCAAATACCTCCATATCAGTGCATAAGAAAACTGCGAGGAAACCAAAACACTTAGTGGCAGACACCCATAATGTAGTGAGTAAAATAATGCAGTGCGTAAACTCAGTGTCAGGTAATGCTGAATTAGTTGATCTCAGCTAGGCAGCAGTTGAGCTTTAGACTGGCCTCTAAGTTGAGGAGGGAGGAAAATCAGCCAGAGTTTCCTCACTTGACTGCAGCATTATAATTATTGCCAAAAATACACATTCACGGATGTTAGGTGGTAACAAAATCAGACTCAGCTCTGGGGTTCTCTATGGTCAAAATAACTGCTCATACTCGCTGCATGGATTCATTTGGACAAAGTAGATGGGGGCTGACAGCACCTCTGGGGCTTTGTGGCAGCAAGGGTCAATATCTTTGTCAAAAAGAAAGTTGAATTTTGAGAAATGGTGAATTATTTTAAATCATTTCAAAACATAAATTATTAAATGACAAATGTTCTATTTCTTCCAGTTAATAATGAAGCATCATCTTGGCTCAGTGACTGCATTGTCCTCCAAAATCAGAGGGAGTTTGAGCTCCAGTCAAGGACTTGAACACACATACAAAAGCAAAGTACTACAGATGCTGGAAATCGGAAATAAACAGGTCTTGAAAACATATGCTTGGCTGACACTTCAATGCTGCACTGTGGGAGTGCCTTGCTCAGGCCAGATATTAAATGGAGCCCTCATTTTACTTCTCTAATGAGTCCAAAAGATCGCAAGACAGAATTCATGATAGAGCAGCAAGTTCCTCCTTAACGAATACCAGCAAAACGCATTAGCTGGTGAACTCATTTGCTCTTTGTGAAACATTGCTGCACAGAAATTGGGGGGTTGCCGCGATTGCACATATAACACCAAATGCACTTCAAATATGATTCAGTAACTTGGAAGCACTTTTTGATGCCCTGACGATATCATTTATAAAAATTACTTCTCAAAATAAGAAAGTTGCAAATTAAAAAACCTTTGAAAAGCCTGCCTGACAGCTATTTGGTGGCCAAATTTTAGCCAATTATTATAAAGGGGGAAGAAACAAAAGGAGTTATCAGTATTTGTTCCAGAACTTGATTATAAATCCATCTCATTCTTCGTGACACATCTCAGAACAGCCATATTTGAGGATTTGAAACATTCTTTTGGTGGAATTCCAGTAATTTTCATAACTTAAAAACACTGTACTTCTGAAAGCTAAAGAAAATTTGTTGGTCTAGTGCATTAAATACCAGCCTGAAAACTAAAAACTGATCGAGATGGAGGAAAAATGGGTGAGGTATGGGAGCAGCAAATTACAACATTACAAAAAACTGAAAATAGAATAGAACCATAACTGGCAGTTCCTCCAGCTGCTACAGAGCAAAGATTATGAATAGGAATCAAAGAATGAAATTTCCCCACATATTACAAAACCATGGTCACACTTTCATTGTTAATTCTAATTTGGTCCACTTCAGTCAGAACCGTACTTCCCTTTCTGCTTCCACACGAAGCATTAAATGTCCCACTGAATTTCATACTCAAAGCTGCAGTTTGCGCAAAAACTAAACTGAAACAATTGTTGCACCAAGTTATTACACTTAAGATACAGATTTGAATATTTGTGGTAACACACTGAAAAATCATGATGCAAAGAGGTAAAATCTGCTCAAGAGGGATCCCCTAAATCAACCAACTCCAACCATGCATACAGAAAAGAGAATTGAAAATGTTGCAATACCATTGTGCTACAGGCAAGTCATCTAGCCGAATTGTCATTTAAAGGAAGGGCGTGCATTCATATAGTATCTTTCGTGTCTCTAGGACATCTCAAGCCACTAAACAGATAATGAATTATTTTCAAATAGTTATAGTTATGTTGGTAAATGTGGTAGCCAATTTGCATACAAAGTTCCATACACAGCTGGTTATTAATTTCATTGCTAATGTTTATAATGCAAAACTACATCAAGTTTCCTGAGGGGCTCTCTCTTGAATGTTCTGGAATTACCTGTTCAACATTGCTGGTCAGATAGCAAAATGCTAGAAAGGTTAGGAGGGTTTTTTTTAAAATTTCACATTAGACATCTTATTTATTTCTCAGATCAATAAGGTTCTTGCACATCCAGGCTAGAAATCACAGTCTAACTATTAAGCATATAGTATGTACAATGGTAAAGTACATTTAACAGCAATTACAACCACACCAGGGCATGAGTAGGTTGGGGACTCATTTCTGAGCTTAGCATGCAGGTTGATCAGGTGTCTTTACAAATTCAAAGCATCTGTACAAACAACAAGCACTTGTAAGTTTCTAGTCATCACTGATTACTCCCAGGAATTTAGGAACCAGTATGCAATGGCATGTTTATAATGCAGTTCCCTTAGTATTCACATGATTACTTTATATCCAAACAGGCCATTGCTTTAGGGTCAGCCTTGGTTCAAAAGATCCATGGTCATTACTCTAAAATTGACTTATACTTACTTGCTCAATAAGAACAGGATAACATTACTACAGTACAAGGAAGAATTAACAGTATACCATTATAGACTCTTCAAAAGCCTGATTACCACTTTCCTGCAGAGACGAACTGAAGCTGCACAACCTTTATGATGTGCAACCAAATGAAAACGGTGATCTATTATTTCACTTTCCAGCCATCAGACCCTCTCCAATGAATTGGTTAGATCCATGCAAGTAAAGCAATGGGAAAGCCAGATTATGGTGTGCAAAGGAAAATAGAAGCACCTGCACTGATCTAGTTTTTACTGCTTCTACAGGTGCCAGGGGAAAACTTCAGCTAATTAGTAATGTCAATGCAACTTGTCATTTCTCAGGAGTTCCTGCAAAATGCATATTATGTCCAACCTTGCATAGAAGGACAAGTCACCTCATATCCCCTCCCAACTGTCAGCCTCAGATTGGTATGGACTTGGAATTGTATTACCGACCTGATTTCCAAGTTCAGAAATGGTGTAGAGCACAGTTAGACAGAAGGAATTGACAAATAAACCAAGACCAGCAGATTTGCCCACAGACCACTACCAACAGCAATGTGAAAGTAAATAACTGCACTCTAGCACTGATGTGTTCAGGTACACTGTTGGATTTCTTCGCAAAATGTGCCTTACATGATGACAAGTGACTAGTGTGTATAACACAGGAAAGAGAAAGATACTAAGTACCACATCTGGAAAATTGCATACAGATCTGGTCTCTTTATTTAAAGAAAGAAGTAAATGCATTAGCAGTTCAGAGAAGGTTTACCAGACTAATACCAGGAATGGGTTGTCTTCTGAGGAAAGGCTGGACAGGTTAGGCTTGAATCCACTGGAATTTAAAAGAGTAAGAGGTGACTTAATTGAAACCTTTAAGGTCCTGAGGAGTCTTGACAGGGTGGATGTGGAGAGGATGTCTCCTCTTTTGGGAGAATCTAGAACTAGGGGTCACTGTTTAAAAATAAGGGGTTGCTCATTTATGAGAGATTAAGAGAAATTTTTTCTGAGGGTTCAGTGTCTCTGGAACTCTTCCTTGAAAGGCCGTTGAAGCAGAATATTTTTAAGGCAGAGCAAGATAGATTCTTGATTAAG
The DNA here is from genome assembly GCF_017639515.1 of Carcharodon carcharias. Lineage (NCBI taxonomy): Eukaryota > Metazoa > Chordata > Chondrichthyes > Lamniformes > Lamnidae > Carcharodon > Carcharodon carcharias. The sequence continues at coordinate 133,877,605 of NC_054479.1, forward strand.
AGGGTGAGAATGTTATTGGGGGTAGGCAAGAATGCGGGGCTGAGGTTACATTCAGATCAGTGTTATGACACAGGTGGTAAATGTTGAGCTGTTCAAAACCCAGGGGGAAACTTGAAACAGCTGTCACAACTAATTGTCAATTTGTCTGTTTCGGGATGCAGGCTTTGAATTCAGTAATAAGACCCACCGAGTCTCAAGAGGTTTTCATAAAACTAAATTAAACACTTATTAATAAAAGAAAAGATTGTAAGTACATATATATGTCCACAAAATACAGCTACAATAACTTTTAAGTCTCCTAGTTAATCTGATTCCCAGTTACACCTTCGTTAAGGCTACAGCACAACACAGGTTTTAAAAGACCCTGGCAAAGTAAATAATGCCCAGAACAGTCAAATTCAGAATGAATTCTCTTAACTTGCCCTGATGGCAGCAGTTTGGTATACACAGGCTGAAGGTGTTTCACACTTGTTATATGTTAAAATGTCTGTCCTTACACACAGCCTTCTCTCCTTAATACATATTTTCCTCTTTGAATGCAAATATCCATTGTTTAACTATGTCTTAGGACTTTACCTTCCGGATAATAAAAATCTCTCAGCGCGATAAGTTTTATCAGTAATCTTTGGGGAAATATAAACACACTGTTTCTAAACTTCACCTGGCTGGGTGACACATTTCATCCCTGCTTTGAAAACAATCTAGTCTGGTTTATTTAAAAATTCAAATGTCCTTTTATAGCTTACATTCTAAACCTCCCCCATGTTTACATCAAAGTCTTCAGATCAGCTTGCCTTTAATCCCATTAAGACACTCTCACACACATCCCTATTACTCCATTTTACAATAAATTCCAATAACATTATGAAAATTATTATAACTTCCTGACATCAGCCATGATCTTATTGAATGGCGGGGCAGGCTCGAAGGGCTGAGTGGCCTATTCCTGCCCCTAATTCGTATGTTCATATGTGGTACAGAATAGATTTGGCCAATGAACATCAGTATAGCATTAAATAACTGTAGAGTGCAAAAACAAATGTAAATTTTATTTCATTTATTATGCTATTAAATGCTTATTTATAATCTTCATAAATTTCTTCTGTAAAGTCCTAAATAGTTCTATTTTTGCGGTGTATACATACTACATGGCTCAGTAGGCATACTGCATAGAACTGGGGGCAACATTTTTTGCAGTGCTTATTCTTTGTTGCGAAATTGCTGAAACATTGAAAATACAAGAAATTGAAAATTAAATATTTTTGGCCTGAGAACGATACAGATACAGAGATATCTTTTGATCTTTTCACTTCTAGAGTTGGGTAAGTTTACATCAAGGGAGAATTAAAGTTATTATAAATAATTCTTGATCAAAAAAATTAAATATTGAATAGCATCCCTCTGTTCCAACATCTATTTTAATGAACCTCTTTGGAATTTAACAAGATCAAATTTCCCACCGATTACCCCTTCCTTCCCTGAAGGCACTGATGCCTTGTTCTTGGAGAACAGTTACACACAGATGAGCAGTACAGTACTTCACCAAACTGGCTATTCTTCATTATGGCTAACAGGAAGTATTATATCCTGCACTAAGTCTCACACATTCTTGACCTTGACTTTGCTGACCTATACTGGCATCCAGTCATCCAATTTAAAATTCTCATCCTCATGTTTAAATCTCTCCATGGCACACACCCAACTCTGGCCGCCAGCCATAAACCCCTCTCCAGACAGAACTCCAACTGTCCCTCTCCTGAACGAAAAGCACTATATAAGTTTGCTGGAAAGGGCATATTTCAGGACAGTACTGAGCATAAACGTGAAACATGAACATGAGCTCTCCAAGTTCACTTGAGAACAGTCACATCTGTAATATACTAGAGGTCTAGTGTATTAGAGGAACACCACTCCAGCACAAGTCACCTCATGAAGGAACATGGGTGATGTACGAGGAGCAAAAGGAAGAGAAAACCCGACTGTGATCCCACCCCCTCCACCCCCGACCCCACCCCCCAAAGGGAAAAACGTTTGGTTTTGTCATAGTTTTAAAATTAAACAATGGTCAGTGTGGCACAGGATATTTAAGAAGCAACATAATTCCCCAGTGTAGTGGAACACAGGTAGCACAGACTGATAATTTATTGCACTATTGAATGCAAGCAGGCGCCAGGCAACTCCCTGCATGAAGGAGGCCTAACTTAAAAAGACAAATACTTGGAGGTGTCGACAGAAACCTGAAACTTGTAGACTTATATAAGTTTCTAATTTTACAAATGCCCTTCGTTCACTTGGTTTCTCAAAGTGAAACCTTTCTTTAGGCTTCTACATAATTATTAGGAGTGTACTCCTATAGAGCTTTTGCCCGACTACAGTATTTGACTGGTTATTGCTGTACATAGTTCACTGATGGTGTCATTCTATGGCTTAACTAAAAATAATGCTAGAGAACAGTTTTCATTTATGCCAGCCTAACACTTCTGAAATACAAATGGTACCATGAAAGAGAAGTGAACTTAAAAATATAGAGCATTACAGCAAAGTTACATCCTAATGCAAGAAACCTCAACTTGATTATTGCACGCTCTCCAGGACATGAATGCAGTGCAAATTTACTTAACATGGCAGAGTCTCAGTCACAGCAACTGTAATCTGAACCATCATCACTGTTCTTGGCAGTGTGGGGAAAAGAAAAGAAGGATTACATAATAAGGACACAAATGCATGTGCTTTTAATTTTGCTTTCTGGCCCTTTTTTTTATTAGTCCTTTATCCCAAGAATATTTTACCACTGGTTATAAGAAAAAGTATGACACATAATTGCGTCATACTAGAAGAAATATTTACTTCTTGGAACAGACAGTGATTTCCTGTGTTGGTGGAGTTTCTGTGAAAGGTCATATGTTGAAATTAAGCAATCCCAGATTTTAACTTTTGCGTACTTGTTTTCAATTCCATGTCCTAGTCTCTCCTTATTTATATCCTCTTCCATCCCAACATCCCTCGAAGGTATCTGTGCTCTTCCAACCTTAGTCTCTTGAGCATCCCCAATTTTAATTGCTCCACTACAGATGACCTTGCCCTCAGCCACCATGGCCCTAAATTCTGGAAATCCTTCCATGAATTTCTCCACATTTTAACCTCTCTGTCCTCCTTTAAGACACTCCTTAAAGCCCAACTCCATTTGGTCATTTGCCCTAATATCTCCATATGTGGCTCAGTGTCAAATTTTGTTTCAATAATGCCCCTGTTGTTATATGTTGTAGTATGTGCCTGCATGCCACTGTCATGCAAAGGTGCTCAGCAGAGCAATGTGGTGAATGTGGGACTGCAGAACAGCACCACCCATGGTATGGTGTACAGAGTCACATGGTAACGAACAACGAACAGTCCAGAGAGAACACACTGGAACCAGTCCGCATGGAGGTAACAGCACCATGCATGACAGTAACCTGGAATCTGTAAATAGTTAAAGGTTAACAAAGAATTCACATTTAAATATACAAGCCTCAAGATCCCATTGTTAAGACGCCACCACGCACCATAATACAAAAACTGGGAAGTACCTTGGGATCTTTTAGTAGGTTGAAGGTGTTTTATAAATACAAATTGTTCTTTTTGATGTTAAAGTTCACTAGAACTGCACTTCCCAGTGACTGGTTTCACAGTCACATTGGGAGGGGCAGATGTGCATCAATATGGAGGAAAATATCAAAAATAATGGAAATAACTGCACCAAATGCAATCTCTCAATTTATCATGCTTGTGCTTGAACTTCAGCTGGAACTATCTACTCTAATCCCATTCTTCTGCCTTTACCTTTTGTTTTGAGCAATTATCCAATTTTGATGAGAAACATGATTGAACTGAAACACTGATGCTGTTTCTCTGTCCAAAGAAGCTGCTAGGCCTCCTAAATTTCAGCATTTTATTATTTCCAGCTTACCTATTATATTCTACTTATGATAAATCATTTCATGTTCCAAATACCTCTTGTATGTTAATATTCTTCTAATGATATCTGTAACCTATTGTTTTATGGGTTGTTGAATCAGCAACAATCATACACCATGTACAAACTTTGATTAGATTCCACTTATTCACCTTTGTTCTCATGAAAATGCCCTAATTTTTGAGCCTAACTATAACCTCTCATTGTGAGTATTAATTCAGTGAATGTCTGCTATATTTTTTGCATGGTATAAATATTTTCCTATAATGAAGTGCCCAGAAAAGAAGGCAGTAATCGAAACATGGCCTAACAAAAGTTTTGTTACAAATTCAAATCTTTAAAAAATGTTTGCCAAGTTTTTTAGCCACCTGAGAAGATGGTGATAGTCTGCTTTCTTGAATCACTGTATGTATTGTGATGAATTTTAGAGTGGCTTATTAGGCTGCCTCAAAGATAACCACAGTCTGAGGCAAGGGTCATGTGTATAGGTAGGGCTAGCACCTACCCTTCCTGAAGGAACAGAGATCAAATTCAGTTTTAATGTTAGTCCAGCATCTATCAAGATCATTTTATAGAGTGCCATCCTACGACATTTATCAACTTCAATTTCAACCTGCCATGGTGAGATTTGAACTCTCAATCTCTCAGCCCAGTACAGAAATTACACCTAAGATATTATGTGTCATACTGAATGCTACCTTGTACAAATATACAAATAAAGCACATTAAAAAGGCAGGAATGCCCCAATGCAAAAAGAAAATATATAAACCTCTCATCTTCCTGTTAGTCACATACTAGCTACTAAACATAGCCCCAAGAGATCTGGTTTTCAATTCACCATGACAGAAACCCATAATGTGATGATGCTCAACACTTCGAACATAAAACAGAATTACTTTTACTTTAACAATGCATCCAAATTATCTACTGTATATTCCATTGTCAAAGCAATTGGTCCACCTGGCTGTGCTGTTTTATTTCACAACTAAGAAGCATAGCAGACTCAATCTTTAAGAGTATGTTTTGATCTCTGAAGTTCTTTCCAGTACTTTCCATTATTGGTGCCAATTATCTATTTCTTGCAGTATTTTTCCATTCAGTTTGGAAAATTCCTCAAGTTGAGGGAGTATTTAATTTTTGTTTTTGACACTTAGTATATGTCCTGTGGAATATCAACTGAGTTAAGAAGCATCATCATTTAATTAATAGGTTAAAAATAAAGATTAGATCTTCCCACTGGGTTAGCAATCTAAGCCGTACAGACAATAAAGTTACTAGCTTAATCTATGATCTGTGCTGAACTAGCCATGGGTTACCACAGTTAGCCTCAGGGCCTTAGGTTAGGATGATGGACAATGAGCCAAGGTTCCATTTCTTGACTCCTCTGCACAGAACAAACCTGGAAATCAGTGTGTGGACATCAAAGTAGAACAGGCTCAGGGTCAACAATTGACTGCAGAGGGCCAACATAACTTTTTGATATTCACTGTTTAAATTCACAAGTGATGGAACAGATCAGGCCCAGTTGAACTGTACCCTGTCAATGTCTTATCAATTACATTGTTAAAGTTTGTTCATGTCACTTACATTGTCACGGTTAAAAGAAACAGGTGATGGATATTAACTGTCTTTGAGCATATATAAATAAGGGCTAGCTGGGACACTGGATGAGAAAGAACAAGAGAGAGACAGAACAAGTCAAGAAAGTTTCTCAATAAAGAAAAGCTGTGTTTTGGTTTTGGCTTTACCAACCAACTTGGATCATATTAACACATCCAAGCAAGCAATCAACTTCTTTAGGAGAGGAGAAGAGAGAAAAGATGGTGAGGAAAAGAAATTGGAAATAAAATTGAGGCTGTAATGGGCTGCAATTGTGAATGAAAACGACCCATTGATAATAGCACAAATTCCATCACTGTCACCTTATTTTGCTTGGAAATTACCAGGTTGGTCAAACATGTTCCAAAACAGATGACAATACAGTCTAATTTAAGCAGCTAACCACACACTACATTTCAGAACTTGTCTATGCAGTTCCATGTAATATTGTACAGAAACAAACATATATTGAAGCCTCTGTGTGTAGTTGATGATCTCTTCAAAAGGTATTCAACAAGGCACAGCTTTCCAAATGATACTTCTTCTCAGTCAAAAATCAAATCTCCTGCTCCCCAATAGCCTGGTAGGTAAAGTGATAGCTAGTGGAATGCTACGGCGTACAACTCATGTTCGGTTGTTAGATGGGGGAAGAAAGGAAGAAAACCTCCAAAAGATTCAAAATCCATTAAAATAGCAATCCAGATTAAGCGTAGATCACAAATAATCCAAATTGGGCAAATTTCTAAATTTGGTGAAACCAGGGTCAAAGGACAGAGGACCTGAAGTGATTCTTATTCCAAACACTTATCAAAAGAGAAAAAATAATCAGAAACAGTCGAGAAGAATTTGAGAAAGGAAGATCATGCTCGACAAACCTAATAAGAATTCTTTAAGGTCATGACAGAAATGTGGATGGAGGAAATGCAGTAGAAGATGAGGGGGGCTGAGGGAAGAACAAGAGGACAGGAGATCAGACAGGGGTATCTGGGCTTTCAGAAAGGGTATGACAAGGTACCAAACGAGATACTATTGGAGAACATGACAGGGTATGGTGGAAATGGCATTAAGAACCAGTTAGAAGGGAGGGCAAAGAAGCCGGTATGGCTAATTTTTCAATGTGGTTCAAAATGGTTATATGTCCCCCATAGTGTTTTGTTCCAGGACTGTTTTCATTCACTGTTTTTTGTTTTAAACACTCTCAGAAAGTGAGCATCTTGTGCAAGACAAACATTTATTACCCATCTCTAGTTGTCCTTGAAAAGGTGCTGATGGACCTTCGACTTGAATCGCTGCAGTCTGTGTGGCAAAGATGCTCCCACAGTGGAGTTCCAGAATTTTGACCCAACAAAGAAGGAATAGTGGTATATATCAAGGTGGTGTACAATTTGGAGGTGATGGTATTACCATGCACCTGCTGCCCTTGTCCTTGGAGGTCATGCAGCTGGCTTCAGAGGTTCTGCCAAAAGCAGCATTGGCAAGATATTGCAGTGCATTCTGCATACAAAACACTCTGTAGTCATGGTACACTGGTGATAGAGCAGGTGGATATTTAAGCTCAAGTGTATGAATGATTTGGCTGTGGAATGATAGTGAGGTATCCAAATTTGCAAACAATACCAAAATGGGAATCACAGTAAATAGTTCTAGCCTCAAAAAAAAGGCAATATTGAGTAGATGAAAATGACATATGGAATTCAATGTCAATAAATCTGAGGTGGTGTATTTGGGCAAAAAGAAAGCTATTATTATACACAGTGGGAGAAATTTTGAGTGATGTGGAAGAGGAGAGGATTTGAGGGTTCAAGTTCACAAAACATTAAAGAACCTTACTTGCATAGGGTCAGTAAAAATAATTAATGGAATATTGGGCTTTACGGCAAAAATTGTAGAAAAAATATATGATGATGAATATACATAAAACTTCAGCAAGACCACAACGAGAGTCATGTCCTGTTCTGAACATCCAGCGTGAATTGTGAAGCTGAGGGGAGAGCGAGCACAGGGCAGATTCACTCGGATGTTACCTTTTATAAGGAAATATACATTAAGAAAGACTTCAAAAATCAGGGCAATTTTATTAAATGCGAATAAGAGATGATTTGATAAAGGTATTCAAAAATCATGGCCGGACAGAGTAAATAAACAGACCGTTTCGAATGATTGACATTTCAGGGAACCTAGATATAATAAGTTTAAGAGAAGATTTGGACTGAAAGCAGAATACACTTTGTTTTAATGAAAAAAAAACCAATAGGTGGTTCTGTGAATGAGATTACCAAAGTTAATGATGGAAACAAGAGGCCATGTCAACATTTAATACGTTGATGTGGAACTGTAGCGTATCTTGTACTGTTGACATGTTGAAAATAGAGCTGACATAAGCATGAAAGTTTGGCTGAAGTGTCAGTATTTGTATTGTTGCTGTAATCCCAAATCTTAGAGGACTGGCAACCTGATCCATGTCTTTCAAGTCCACTGGTCGGCATGCTTTGTATGAACAAGAGTTAAAGACCAATAGGAAAGCTATCAACCATAGTACTAGCAAAAGGACAGACTGTTATCTTAATACCACAATATCTTCATTAGGAAAACCCTCATTTGAAAAACTTGTTCATCAATTAGAAATCCAACTGTTTAAACTCCTTTGCAGAGTGGAACTTGAACAGAAGCACTCAAATCAGATACTTAATTAGAGGCAAGCTTGCAAATTTCCCTTGAAAATGAAAAAAATCTGAAGTCAATCTGAAGAAGGATCGAATGCCAACTGGGTCCCTGAAAATGTTACAACAATTAATAAGTTGGATATTGTTGGATATCCAACATGTATAATTACTGTTTCAGCTCAAATTAAGGATTAACACACAAAAAAAAGTAAAATAAAAACCATTAAGAAATTAAAATATTGACAAGATAAACTTAAAAATAATACTAAAATGGGAAGCATAATAAATAATTTGAAGGCTCAAAAGAAGGCTGCAAGGAGATATTGAGTACATAAGAAAATGGCAGATGGAATTCAATGTCAGTAAATATGAAGGGGTACATTTGGGTAAAAAGAATAATAAGTATTCTCTGAATGACAGAAATTTTGAGTGATATGAAATCAAGAATGTAGGGGTGCGAGTTCACAAGACATTAAAAGAAATATCTCACATGCATAAGGCTTCAGGGAACAATAACCTCGACATTCAGAACAGAAAACTGTACGCATAGTGAAATACAAAATTAAAAACACCAACTGGCACAAAATCTGTGCCTCAGATTACATTAACACAATTTTAAAAGTCATGCAAAAACAAAAATAAAAATATCTGGAAAAACTCAGCAGGTCTGACAGCATCTGCGGAGAGGAATACAGTTAACGTTTCAAGTCCGTATGACTCTTCAACAGAACTAAGGAAAAATAGAAGAGAGGTGAAATATAAGCTGGTTTAAGGGGTGTTGGGACAAGTAAAGCTGGATAGAGGGCCAGTGATAGGTGGAGATTGCCAAAAGATGTCATAGACAAAAGGACAAAGAGGTGTTGACGGTGGTGATATTAGCTAAGAAATGAGCTAATAGGTGACATAAAGGGTAGAAAGCAGGACGAGCAAGGGACAGATAGCCTTCGAGGTGGTGCGGTGGGGGGGGAAGGAATCGAATTAGGCTAAAAGGTAGAGATAAAACAATGGATGGAAATACATTTAAAAATAATGGAAATAGGTGGGAAAAGAAAAATCTATATAAATTATTGGAAAAAAGGGGGATCGGAAAGTGGGTGGGGATGGAGGAGAGAGTTCATGATCTAAAGTTGTTGAACTCAATATTCAATCCGGAAGGCTGTAAAGTGTCCTAGTCAAAAGATGAGGCGCAGTTGCTCCAGTTTGCGTTGAGCTTCAATGGAACATTGCAGCAGGCCAAGGACGGACATATGAGCATGAGAGCAGGGTGGAGTGTTGAAATGGCAAGTGACAGGGAGGTCTGAGTCATGCTTGTGGACAGACCGAAGATGTTCCACAAAGCGGTCACCCAGTCTACGTTTGGTCTCTCCAATGTAGAGGAAACCACATTGGGAGCAGCGAATGCAGTAGACTAAATTGAGGGAAGTGCAAGTAAAGTGCTGCTTGGACGGTGAGGAGGGGAGAAGTAAAGGGGCAGGTGTTGCACCTTCTGTGGTTGCATGGGAAGGTGCCGTGGGAGGGGGTTGAGGTGTAGGGGGTGATGGAGGAGTGGACCAGCGTGTCCCGAAGGGAACGAACCCTGCGGAATGCCGCTATGGGGTTGAAGGGAAGATGTGTTTGGTGGTGGCATCATGCTGGAGTTGGAGGAAATGGCGGAGGATGATCCTTTGGCTGCAGAGGCTGGTGGGGTGATAAGTGAGGACAAGGGGGACCCTATCATGGTTCTGGGAAGGAGAGGAAGGTGTGAGGACGGATGCGCGGGTGCTGGGCTGGACATGATTGAAGGCCCTGTCAACCACCGTGAGTGGAAAGCCTCGGTTAAGGAAGAAGGAAGACATGTCAGAGGAACTGTTTTCGAAAGTGGCACCATCAGAACAGATGCGACAGAGGCGAAGGAACTGAGAGAATGGGATGGAGTCCTTACAGGAAGAGGGGTGTGAGGAGCTGTAGTCGAGGTAGCTGTGGGAGTCAGTAGGCTTGTAATGAATATTGGTGGACAGTCTATCACCAGAAATTGAGACAGAGAGTTCAAGGGAGGGAAGGGAAGTGTCAGAGATGGACCGTGTGAAAATGATGGAGGGGTGGAAATTGGAAGCAAAATTAATAAATTTTTCCAGATCTAGACGAGAGCATGATGCAGCACCGAAGCAATCATCGATGTACCGGAGAAAGAATTGTGGGAGGGGCAGGAGTAGGACAGGAACAAGGAATGTTCCACATACCCCATAAAAAAAGGCATAACTGGGGCCCATGCAGGTACCCATAGCCACACCTTTTATTTGGCGGAAGTGAGAGGAGTTTACGGAGAAACTGTTCAGTGAGAAACAAGTTCAGCCAGACGGAGGAGTGTAGTGGTGAATGGGGATTGCTCCGGCCTCTGTTCGAGGAAGAAGCGGAGAGTCCTCAGACCATCCCGGAAATTGTTGATTTGATGTAGGGTGTCAGAGGAATCGCGGATGTAGGTGGGAAGGGACTGGACAAGGGGAGAGAGAACGGAGTCATGATAGTAAGAAATGAGTTCCGTGGGGCAGGAATAGGCTGACACGATCAGTCTGCCCGGACAGTCCTGTTGTGGATTTTGGGTAGGAGGTAGAAGCGGGCCGTATGAGGTTGAGAGGCTATCAGGTTGGAAGCTGTGGAAGGAAGGTCGCCAGAGGAGATGAGGTCAATAACAGTTCTGGAAACAATGGCTTGATGTTCAGTGGTGGGGTCATGGTCCAGGGGGAGGTAGGAGGAAGTGTCTGCGAGTTGACGCTCAGCCTCTGCGAGGTAGAGCTCAATGCGCCAGACAACAACAGCACCACCCTTGTCAGCAGGTTTGATGATAATGTCAGGGTTGGACCTGAGAGAACGGAGTGCAGCAAATTCAGAGAGAGACAGGTTAGAGTGGGTGAGAGGAGCAGAGAAATGGAGATGACTGATGTCACGCCGACAGTTCTCAATGAAAATATCAAGAGAAGGTAAGAATCCAGAGGGAGGGGTCCAGGTGGAGGGAGAATATTGGAGGCGGGTAAAAGGATCCATTGAACGGGGAGAGGACTCCTGCCCAAAGAAGTGAGCATGGAGATGAAGGCAGCGGAAGAAGAGTTCAGCATCTTGCTGAATTCATTGAGATGAGGGCATAAGGGTATGAAACTGAGTCCTTTGCTGAGCACTGAATGTTCAGCATCAGAGAGGGGAAGGTCAGGGGATATGGTGAATACATGGCTGGCGCTGGGATTGGAAGACGGGGACAGAGGGACAGGCAGGGGTGGAGGGTCCTGGATGGGCTTTGGTGTCGATGAGTAGCTGGAGCTTGCGTTCCTTTGCACCTGAAAGGAAGAGACAAAGTTTCTTGTTCAGGTGTCGGATGAGACGAAGAATAAAATGAAACTGGGGGCACGGGCAGCTTAGAAATAGGGTGCGGCGGTGCTGCTGGAGGGAGAGGTTGAGTGTGTTCATATGGCAGTGCATAGCACCAAGTGTGGATCTCAGAATGCAACGAGAACAGCAGTCCGAGGAGCGTTGAGTGTCCCGGAGATACCTGTAATCCTGGGTGGGTTCGAAACACGAGGGATGGAACTTCAGTTGAAATCCACATGGGGTAAGTCGGAGACGGAGACAGTCATTGAGGAAGGAAATATGGCTGTGAAAGTGGGTTTTAGTAAACACCTTGTCAAACACCAGGATAGAAATGGAAAGCAATAAAGGTGAACAAGGCAAAAGAGAGGCAGAAATCCTGTCGGAGGGAAGAGCAATACTTCTTCAAGGTAGGCATGCCTTTAAGAGAAGTGGCAGTCAATTAAACACTAAGATAAAAGCAAAAAACTGTGAATGCTGGAAGTCCAAACAAAAATAAAAATACCTGGAAAAACTCAGCAGGTCTGACAGCATCTGCGGAGAGGAATACAGTTAACGTTTAGAGTCCGAATGACTCTTCAACAGAACTAAGGAAAAATAGAGAGGTGAAATATAAACTGGTTTAATGAGGTGGATAGAGGGCCAGTGATAGGTGGAGATTGCCAAAAGATGTCAAAGACAAAGGGACAAAGAGATGTTGACGATGGTGATATTAGCTAAGAAATGTGCTAATAGGTGACATTAAGGATAGAAAGCAGGACAAGCAAGGTACAGATAGCCCTCGTGGGGGTGCAGTGGGGTGGGGGAAGGGATCAAAATACGCTAAAAGGTAGAGATAAAACAATGGATGGAAATACATTTAAAAATAATGGAAATAGGTGGGAAAAGAAAAATCTATATAAATAATTGGAAAAAGGGGGATCGGAAAGGGTGTGGGGACGGAGGAGAGAGTTCATGATCTGAAGTTGTTGAACTCAATATTTAGTCCGGAAGGCTGTAAAGTGCTTAGTCGGAAGATGAGGGGCTGTTCCTCCAGTTTGCGTCGAGCTTCACTGGAACAATGCAGCAGGCCAAGGACTGACATGTGAGCACGAGAGCAGGGTGGAGTGTTGTAATGGCAAGGGACAGGGAGGTCTGGGTCATGCTTGTGGACAGACTGAAGGTGTTCCGCAAAGCGGTCACCCAGTCTGCGTTTGGTCTCTCTAATGTAGAGGAGACCGCATTGGGAACAGTGAATGCAGTAGACTAAATTGAGGGAAGTGCAAGTGAAGTGCTGCTTCACTTGAAAGGAGTGTTTGGGCCCTTGGACGGTGAGGAGGGGAGAAGTAAAGGGGCAGGTATTGCACCTACTGCGGTTGCATGAGAAGGTGCCGTGGGAAGGGGTTGAGGTGTAGGGGGTGATGGAGGAGTGGACCAGGGTGTCCTGGAGGGAATGAACCCTGCGAATGCCGCCAGGGAGGGTGAAGGGAAGACGTGTTTGATGGTGGCATCATGCTGGAGTTGGAGGAAATGGCGGAGGGTTATCCTTTGAATGCAGAGGCTGGTGGGGTGATAAGTGAAGACAAGGGGGACCGTCTGGGAGGGAGAGGAAGGTGTGAGGGCGGATGCGCGGGGAATGGGCCAGACACGGTTGAGGGCCCCATCAACCACCATGGGTGGAAAATCTCAGTTAAGGAAGAAGGAAGATATGTCAGAGGAACTGTTTTTGAAAGTGGCACCATCAGAACAGATGCGACAGAGGCGAAGGAACTGAGAGAATGGGATGGAGTCCTTACAGGAAGCGGGGTGTGAGGAGCTGTAGTCGAGGTAGCTGTGGGAGTCGGTAGCCTTGTAATGAATATTGGTGGACAGCCTATCACCAGAAATTGAGACAGAGAGGTCGAGGAAGGGAAGGAAAGTGTCAGAGATGGACCATGTGAAAATGATGGAGGGGTGGAAAATGGAAGCAAAGTTAATAAATTTTTCCAGATCCAGACAAGAACATGAAGCAGCACCAAAGCAGTCATCGAGGTACTGGAGAAAGAGTTGTGGGAGGGGGCCGGAGTAGGACTGGAACAAGGAATGTTCCACATACCCCAGAAAGAGACAGGCATAACCGGGACCCATAGCCACACCTTTTACTTGGAGGAAAAGAGACCAGTTTAAGGAGAAATTGTTCAGTGAGACAACTATTTATACTTACCACAGGTATCCAGGAATATTCTTCTTCATTAACTGAAGTTTATTTGCTATGATGTAAGAATTTCCTCCGCCCACTGACTGGAGGAAATTACCTAATACTGCCCTTTCAGAGGAAAAATAATTACACCTACACCATGAACACACTGCCCTCTTACCACCTCCCTAACCCCAACCCCAAGTCTCAGTGCATTGCAGCTTAAATTAGAGGCAGTCCTAGGTTTTTCCTCCCACTCAAAAAAGCTTTAATGAGGCCTAGAAGTATTAGCAAGAGTGTTTTGAAACATTCTGCTTAAATGAACTTTAAAATGAGCATCTCACTAATGCACAGCTCATTTTCATATCTCAAAGCCACATTAGTTCATAGAATTATACGGCACCCAAGTGGTCTATTTGGTCCAGGCTACCTGAGCTGGCCCTTTGAAAGAACTTTTTAATCTCACTCTCCTGCTCTTTCCCATAGGCCTGTAACTTTTCTCCCCCGAGGTTCTGAACCAAAATATAGGGTGGCTCTGAAGGCAGCTTTGTACTTTTAGAATTAACATAAATTAATAACTAAGGAAAGTTCTAATTCCAATCTACTGTTCCTGCACATTAGTTCACACACTACCAAGAAATATATGACAGCAGTTCGGAGGTAAGTCTGAGGAATAGTACATACTAAATATTGAAATTTCAAGATAGAAAGGACATAGGAAGTTGGGGGGAAGGCACAAGCAAGCAAGGAGAGGCATAAGAAAGAAGGATGGAAAGGACTTTCCAACACATCAGGATATTTCAAAATGCTTTACAACCAATTTAGTACTTTTGAAGTGTACTGATTGCACACTATACAAGTGTAAGAAACACAGCAGCTAATTCGTGACAAGGTCACATAAACAGCAGCTCATTTTGGCTTTTCTTCCCTCAGAGTTGAGGGATTCAGGATGGCCAAAAGACTGAACTCTCCTGCTCTTTTTCTAAGTACTGACATAAGGTCTTTCATCCCCATGTGAGGAGGCAGACAGGACAGTTTAAAGTCTCATCTGAAAGATGGAACCGACAATAATGCAGCAACTCCATTAGCACTGCACTTAAGTGACAGCCTAGATTATGTACTTAGGACTCTGTACCATGCCTTGAACCTATGACCTTCCAATTTAGAGGTGAGAAAACACCAAATTTGCAAAATAAAATGGACATTAACTTGGATTTATGATAGAACACAAACCATGCTTACTGTCAACAAGAAACCCACCAAAGTCAAAGTATGAAACGGTCTCTTCTTACCCCCAGAACCCCACCAGAAATTTCTGGTTGTCTGTCAGGGCTAAATCATAAGGACATAATATTCAAATCAATAGTGTTTCACGCTGGACTATCATACATGTAGGGATAATTTTGTCATTGCATTCATACTTGCATTTATAGAGAAAATTACATAAACAAGATATTTCTTATAATGAATTACTGCTTAAGTACAAGGACCATTACTCTTTAGACAAATGGGCTTACTGAGGCCAGTCTAACAAAGCAGTGCAAAAATGCCTAAAGATGCAACTCTTCACTTATTTTCTGGATTATCCCAAAGTATTAATTTTTCACCTCTCCATCCACATATTTCCCCACAATGGCATCATTTGCAGGTGCAGGGTTAGCTGTGTCTCATGATGTGTGGGGCAGGCATGATGGACCAATTGATCTTCTCCTATCTGTCAATTTCATATTTTTGCACGCTTGCCACCACTTCACTTGCCCCACAAATTCTTCTGATGCATAAGGATCTCAGCCTTAATTGCAAGTCTCAGCTGACAATAAGTCTTCACAATCTCATTGACATCCAAAGGTTTTTTTTAAACTGGGAGTGAAGCGGCATTAGTTTTTGAAATTGAAAAAGAACATTACTGAAATGTTTCAATTCCTGCACTGTGTGCGAATGGGGGACTGAGAATTCTCAAAATGGACCTCAAATAGAAAGATTTTACATGACATCCCACAGGATCGAAAATGGAAAGAGACATATTGGCTTGTCTGTACCATTTCATAATGGCTTATAAGTATTTGTTAACCGACAAATACGGGATCTGGCAGTGAAGAGCAGCAACCAAGAGGTTCCATCCGTACAATTCCCCACCTCCCTCCACCCCAATACTCCCAAAACACCTTGACTGCAAAGCTACTTCCAAATATGTACAATATGTATCAAATAATGAATAGCCTTTTCCCCCTCCACTTAAAAGACATGTGCGGCACTCACTCAGAAACCACCCTTTTGCTCATCACTCATCTACAGGCTGCCCTAATCCAAAATGTGAGTACCTCGTTTCTCTTTGCAGATGCTGTATGCTTTGAACATTTTGTGGTTTTGTTTCAGATTTACAGGGCCTAATTTTAACTCTATATCGGTGGATGGGTTTTGAGTGAATAAAAAACATCCAATATCGGCAGTATTATTTGCGTTCTGTTCAAATCTTTTTCAGTCTATTACCTTGTATGATTAATGAGGTCATTTCAATGGTGAATTAGTAAATATGGTAGTTTTAAAAAAAAATTCTAGCGTATAAGGCAAATAGCATATGGAACACTGTTGAGTGACATCTTCAGTGAATTTGTAAAATCACTGAATGCGACTATAGAAACCAGCTAGAGTTTTCCAGCATTCCCACACTCTGGTGACTATGCTAAATAACAGTAGAACTTCTGGTTCACAGGACATACTCCTGAGGAAAAGATTGCTGACTACAGGTCCAATCACTGAGAAAGAAGTCTCTTTCAGCTTTTCATCTCATCTACATTCAATTAGTATATATGCACCAATTGGGAGTTTACAAACATCGCTTCCTTTGGAAAAGAAGAAGGAACCCATTTTTCTAATGCAGCTTCCATCACCTCATGATGTCCAAAAGCACTTTATGGTCAACAAACTACTTCAGAAGTGTAGTCACTGTTGTAATATAGGTAATGTGACAGCCAATTTGCATGTAGCAAGGTCCCAAATACAGCAACACGAGACAATGACCAGATAACCTTTTTTTTTAAAAAAGCTGATATGGTTGAAGGATAAATACTGGCCAAGATTCCCTGTTCTCGGAATAATGTTGATTCATATCGACCTGAGGGGATAGACTTGGTTGAACATCTCATCTGACAGACTGCACCACTGCCAGTACTCCTTCAGTACGGCACTGAAATGTCAGCCTAACTTAAATGCTCAGGTCTCTGCTGTTGAACCCACAACCTTCTGACTCAGAGGGGAGGGTGTAACCAACTGAGGGATACCTCACCACTCCACCACACCCAATCTCACTCACCAGACAACTGAAAGCTTTTTTAAAAACGTTTTCCTCTGACTCCCAACTCTTAACACTGTAGTTCCTTTGGTTGATTTTGTTTTTTAAAAAATAAAAGTTGGCCTTTTAATCCATTATTGCAACAGGCAACCCCCTTACTGCTAGAGAGCGTGATCACCTCCACAGTCAACGTTCAATCTCTAGATACAAACGCTAATAGCCAAATGGCAAGGCAACACAAAGAAACTAGTGCCTGTGCAACTCTGCCTGGCTTGATTCATAATCACCTTGGAATGTGGAATGGTGGTAATGGAAACAAATTAAAGTGGAAATATTTCTTGTGGCAATATAACAAAACAAAATGTTTTAAAAATCTGTATTCGATATGGACTAGTTAGACCAAATGGTCTGTTTTTGTGCTGTACAAAATCTCTTGCATTGTTTAATGCAAACATCTGTTATTGAGATTTTTGGTTTGCAGGTATGTCCTTGCACAATAATGGAGTCACAATAAGTATTTTAGATGCTAATTGAGTACAATCTCAACTGCCAATTCCACTTGGTGACAAAGCTATTCTCAAAATATATACTTAAAGCAAATCAAATGTTGTAGGTAGCCTCTATTTTGCCAAGCTACAAAACATTACCGTACCTTAATATCTAAGCTGCAAAGGCTGACGACATCATCATCTTTCGCGCGTCGTTTCCTTTTCTTCTGGGGGAAAGAGAAAGAGTTTTAGCAAGTAACTAACTATGAAATAGATTAGAAATCCCAAGAACATGACTTAGTTCAGTTCATCCACAAAAAAATTATTCAATAAGTTACAGGCGATATATGTGGCATGATTCACCACAAAATGCTGATAACCCTTCAGGGTTTAAAATGAACAATATCCTTCCCCCAATATCAATAAACTTACAATGCTACCAATAACAAAATTGAACCATCTACTGAAATGCAAATACTCTTTGATCACATGAAACACAGTGACACTTTTCACTTGTGCAGAAAAAAGACAAAGTTAAGGACTTCCCATACATAGCAAACAGTATAATATTTTGTTAAAAGCAAAAAACTGCGGATGCTGCAAATCCGAAATAAAAGCAAAAATACCTGGAAAACCTCAGCAGGTCTGGCAGCATCTGTGGAGAGGAACACAGTTAACGTTTCGAGTCCGTATGACTCTTCATCAGAACTAAGGAAAAATAGAAAAGAGGTGAAATATAAGAAATATAAGCTGGTGCGGGGGGAACAGGTTGAGCTGGATAGAGGGCCAGTGATAGGTGGAGATTGCCAAAAGACATCATAGACAAGAGGACAAAGGAGTGTTGACGGTGCTGATATTAGCTAAAAATACGTGCTAATGGTGACATTAAGGATAGAAATCAGCACAAGCAAGGTACAGATAGCCCTCGTGAGGATGGGGGGGAAGGGATCGAAATAGGCTAAAAGGTAGAGATAAAACAATGGATGGAAGTACATTTAAAAATAATGCAAATAGGTGGGAAAAGAAAAATATAGATAAATTATTGGAAAAGGGGAGGAAGATCAGAAAGTTGGTGGGGATGGAGGAGAGAGTTCGTGATCTAAAGTTGTTGAACTCAACATTCAGTCCAGAAGGCTGTAAAGTGCCTAGTCGGAAGATGAAGGTGAAGTTTGCGTTGAGCTTCACTGGAACATTGCAGCAGGCCAAAGACGGACATGTGTGCATGAGAGCAGGGTTGACAGGGCCCTCAACCGTGTCCAGCCCATCTACCGCGCATCCGCCCTCACACCTTCCTCTCCCTCCCAGAACCATGATAGGGTTCCCCTTGTCCTCATTTATCACCCCACCAGCCTTTGCAGTCAAAGGATCATCCTCCGCCATTTCCGCCAACTCCAGCATGATGCCACCACCAAACACATCTTCCCTTCACCTCCCCCTGTGGCATTCCTTTAGGGGTCGTTCCCTCTGGGACACCCTGGTCCACTCCTCCATCACTCCCTACACCGCAACCCCCTCCCACGGCACCTTCCCATGCAACTGCAGAAGGTGCAACACCTGCCCCTTTACTTCCCCCCTCCTTATCGTCCAAGGGCCAAAGCACTCCTTTCAACTGAAGCAGCACTTCACTTACACTTCCCTCAATTTAGTATAATATTTTGTGTTCATTTTCAAATATTAAGTCCTTTAGATGAGGTTAGGTGTCAAATGGCTGTTCTCCCGATCTGAACCACATTTGGATCCTTTATACTGATCAATGAAGATATGGATCTCGAACATTACTGTTGAATTAAGGGGGCCAATTTATCATTGCTAAGGTGAGGAGCCAGCACAAGGTCATTACTGTCTCTGATTAGAAACCAGGGATGTACCAAGAGTGGCCTTTGTATTCCACAGGCACTGAGAGACATAAATAAGTTCACAACAAAATCCAGGTACACTCAAGCATTATTCAAATTTGAAATCTACCCAACACAGTACATTTTCCAACTGGCTTCCGTATTTGCCTTCCTCTGCTACAGTCAATTAATCCTTGAGAATTAATCCCAAAGACACCTCAAGGAACTGGCTAGTATTATAATAATATTTCCCCACTATAAGTTTTTGTATAAGTCTAATCTAAATTTAACCCTTCAAGGCTGGATATTGCCAATGTTCTCTTTGCAGTTCTACACTTCATAAAACACATCGTCTTGAATGTACACAATCTAAGCTCATTCAAAGTCAACCTGCCAGGTCACACTGGCTCCTGCTGTCCCAGAGAGCTCTCATCCTGACCCTCAAATCCCAAATGAAACATATCTTTCCTCACTGTGATCTTATCCAGCCTGCAGCACACTGACATGCTGCCTGCTTTTTTGATAATGGCCTACTTTTCATCCTGCACAGCAACCTTCCTTAATTCCTATCCCATCGCCATTCTCCCAAAAGTCGTCGTCTTATTTTTATTTTTGCTCCCTTCTCAAATTACTTTTTTCTGTTTTTTTTAATGAGAGGACTGGTCACCTGCAGTAGTACTTGAAACTGAAATGCAACTTCATTGCTTCGAAGTTTTTTTTCCCCAAAATGGCGTTAATATAAAACAAGGTAACGATATATTTCTCGGATGCAAGAACACCACTTCACAAGATGCTTTCATTCCTAGCCTCCAGAGGCAAAGCCAGGCTGCTGGCAAATGTAAATTTGAATTGCTGGTGCTATCAAGGAGGCACTATTTTGTTTTGGTCACAGGCAGTATTGAGTTTCACAGTCTTGCCATGCCCATCAGAAAATGGGTCATGCCAGAATTTCAAGTACTGTTCGCTTCCTGAAACCCAGGCGCTTCTCAGAAATTACTTAATTCCGTATGATTGGAAACTGGAACAGCTCACAAAGAGGGGTAGTTTTCAAAAATACCAACAAGGACAGCAGCCCTAAGGTTTTGACATCAGGAATAAAATCCTTTTTTTCTTTATACACTTCATTTAATTTTAAGGCTAGCTTTTTATATTGAGCGAACTGAAATGCTGTCTGCATGAATATCTCAACATGCTTGCCACTCTTGAGGTATATATGATTTCAAATAACAATATTGAAAAGCGCTATTTTTATTGTCACTAATTGACCAATAATGGCGTTGACCCTGGGAGTACGGGGAACAAAGATACATGTAAACAAGGCTGTCTGATCAGAAACTGTCCCAAGGTTTCGCACTCCCATTAAAAAGAAACCCACTGGCAGAAACAACTGCTCTTCCAACAAGGAAAAAAATTTAAAAACGCCAAGTGTCAGACAGCAGAACATCAATACTAATAGGTGTGATGGTTCAATTTTAATTTTTCACTGTGAACTACATATTATTGGTCACACACTTATCAATGACCATCGTTAAAGCCAGCCCAGTGGTTCCTTCTAAAATTTAGATTTTTCAAAGTATTCTAAAACTATTTCACAAGCAGATTTTCAATTTCACCGCAGACACAAACACCTGGAAAACTGCAGGTGTTTGATGCAAGATTTCTGTACCCACATCTTCAAATCCTTATCTGAAATTCCTTATGACTGAGCAGAGTTTTGATTTCTTGTTCTGTTTTTCTCCAAGACAATCAGTTTCTTTTTATGTCAGGCAAGTGAACCCATTCTTACTGTTTAGGACTGAAAGCAGAGTGCAGATATAGACAGGAAGAGGCATAGACAGCAATATTTTAGCAAAGAAAACACTTCTAAAATTCATGTCTCATGTCTGCAGAGAAAAATCTGATTTGAAGTCTTCTGCTTACTTGGGCTGCATTAGTGCTGCCTTATCACAGTGAACAGTCTTGGATTCTATTTACCCAGTGGAGAATCAACACATTCACAAAACATTCACTTTAACCAATTATAAGCCCTTCATAACTCGTTTACGCACAACGTAAGTTGCCATGCTTGGAATGAAAAGCTACCCACTGCATTTCAAGCTGATACACAAAATAGATATTGTATCAAATGCAGTTACATGCAAAGTGATGGAGGAAGAGTTTCAAAGTACCAGCCACAATGTGTTACAACCATTATTTGTCCAGTTGCTTTGGGAAAAGGTGAATCTGCTGCTTGGAACATCAAGCTTTCACTTGAAGAATATCTTGTAAACACAAGGTGTAAATCTATTACTTGCCTTGTTTCATATTCTAAATAAGGAGATGCACCTCCAATTATCAGCACTGCAGTCATATTAATATGCCAAGCAGCAGGAAAACCTCATTTAATATTTAGCTAATGTAACACCTCTGAAAACATATTGGAAAGTGCACCAGCCAAATCTAACACATCAAAATAATCTGAAGTGCAAATGGATTTGTTAGTCACTGCCCTAAATGAAAATATGAATGAAGTAGTGACACCTGTTTAGCCTTATAAAGCAAAATAGCAATGACAAACAACTCCTGTGATGTGAAATGGCATTGATTTGGTGAACTGTCATACAATTTGCAGTATTAAGATGCATTTATATCACTGCACGTTGTTAATGTTAACGTTTCCAGCAGCACAAAAATAATGAATTTTCCTCCACACGACTGTCATAGAATCATAAAGCACAAAAGGGAGCCATCTGGCCCATTTTGGCTATGCTGGCTATGTAGAAGTTAAACAGTTAGTCCCATTCCCCTGTTCTTCCCTGTCGCGCCGCAAGTTTCTCCTTTTCAACTACAGATCAAATTCTCTCTTGAAAGCAGAGATTAAATCTGCTTCTATGACCATTTCAGTCACTGCATTATTCACTGCATCAAAAACTCTTTACCAATTATTTTAAATCTGTGTCCTCTGATTACAATAACACGATGCCCCTGGCAAAATGCTGGCAGTACTCGATGCTGCACACAAAATGCTGTTTTCTAGCAGCAGGGATGTTGAATGCAGTCAGCCTGCAGAAGCCAGAAATGTAGCTTTTGCACGCTGATCTCAACAGACCTTGACCAACCAGAGAAGCAAACTAGCATTTTCTCCCTAAGCTTTACCCTCAAAGACACTCAATCATGCTGAGGCAGAGATGAATTGATGAGGTCCTAACACTTTGTCACAGCATTTGATCTAACTGAGAATATCTAGGCGCAGTGTGCCACTGTTATTTGATTGTGGGATGGATCCAGTCAAGCCCAATTCTGTCCTCATCCAATGATCCTTGGCCAGACCCCCAAGTTGCTGGTAACATCCATTTGGGGACCAATAACGTTTTGTTTAAAAGTAGACAAAGTTTGAGATTCAAAACACTTGCTCAGTGACTAAAACCACAAGATTCCATGGGTTTTGAACAAACAAAAATAAACTTTATTATACAAGGTCAGAAACATAAAAAATTACAATATCCATCCTATTCTAAAATTCAGGGTTGATACGAGGTACATGTGAATAAACAGGCAAACTGTAGCCGAACGCACCACATGGAAGAATAAATGCCAAATGCAACCAAAACAGGTTCCAAAATTTCTTCAGCAACCCACTCAGACATCAGTAACACCGTAAGTCAAATCAATCTCACAAACTCCGCCTCTGTCTCTCAGGGGATTTCCATCTTCACCTTTGAAGATCTTGCCTTGGAACTCTCTCCAAAAGTCCTCCAACTCAGGCAGCTTCAACACTGGCCCATGTCTCAGGGTTTTAATCTCATATCCTGATATTCTGTTCCCCCGGATTCCTGAGCATTCACTGAAACACCAAATTACAGGCACAACTTAAGATCTTCAGCCGTGTCGAGCAGAACGGTACTGCTCCAAAGGCCCACAGCACCAAGTCACCAACCTTCGCTGCCTTCTTCACTTCAAGTCTGCTCCCTGCAGCCCTTTTCCTGTTTAGAGCTTGTTTCTCTGCTCCTTTCTTTTCCCTTAACTTAACTGAAACCTGTTTGTCCTGTACCTGGGACTTCCCCTTGCGGACCACTACCTGTCCCCTCTCTCCCTTTTGGGGCTGCTCCCTGTCCCCTGCTGGGACACCACTATGCTATGGCGCTCCGCTCCCGGTCACCTGACCTGGGTTTTTGCGCCATTGTCCTTTATGCACAAGTATGCTGGGCCAGTCCTCGGCCCAAAGAACTTAAAGATGCAGCTCTGCGCACATGCAATCTGCTCCATGTATGCGCATGGGCGGAAACTCCCAAGACTGACAGGGCTTGGGGTTCTGGACCTCTGCACTCAACATTAAGTTTAGGTCTCATAACAACAAATACAGAAATTGAAAATCATAATCAGGAGCATGAAATCAGGACTACTTTGCCCTTGCCATGCTCATGGGTACTGAAACTAATTGCAGCACCACCATTGCCATTTTGACAGCACAATTTCCTTATTTCCACCTATGCTCTGAGATAAATGACATGAATTACAGAACACCAGAGTGATCAGGACATTGCAGGATTGCTTGGAATACAAATTAACTTCTACAACATTAAGTGTACAAAGGTTTTGCAGTTCAAGTTGGATAGCAGTAGATTCCATTAGCTGTGACTCAGTTGGTAGCACTCTTGCCTCTTAAATCACAGGGTTATGAACACAAAATCTAAACTGACAATCCAGTGCAGTATTGAGGGACTACCAGAAGAAAGTTGAGACAGAGAGCTCCTTAAAATGTGCCTCTTTGAACAAGCTTTTGGTGACCTACCCTCATATTGCCTTGAGGTTCAGTCTCAAACTTTGCTTTATAACATTCCTGTGAAATGCTTTGGGATGTTTTACGGATGCTTGGAAATAAGGAGAGACAGAATAAATATTCTTTTTTGAATTGTCAAATGGTATTATTGATTTTATACATTGTCATTAAATTTTTAAAAAATGCTGAATTTGTACAATATTGTTTTGGACACGGGCAGATTACTGGATTATGAACATCCTGTTAGAACCATGGAAAGGTACAGTGAAGATTCGCTAGAATGATGAGTGGAATAGGGGAATTAGTGTTACAAAGATAGGCCCGAACAATGATATGATATTCCCCAACTGAAAGAGAAAATTAAAAGGATATTCAATTGGCATTTTCAAAATTTTGAAGGGCTTTGAGCAGCTGAAGTGAACAAGTGTTTTCACTGCTTAATGAATCAGTAACAGAGGTGCAGAGACTCCAGATTAGTCACTAGAAGAATGATGGGGAAAGATAGAAAATCCACTACCCCCCAACACAATGAAGATATTAGAAACGGGGACAATGAAATGGGTTAAGTATTTGAGAAGAAAAATAGGGGAGGATACAGAGAAAAGACAAATAAAATTAGACTAAATAGTCTGAGATAAAGATCACCAAGCACTGACCTGAACACCTCCCTCAGTGCTGCAATTGACATGATTCCAAGGAAGAAATGAAAGGTACAGACTCAAAAACTTACATTTCTGCATCATGTAGAGAGACATCTTAGAACATATTGCAGGGCAATGAGTGAGTGAGAGGAAGCCAACATGGCTATACAACAATTGTCATTAGCCAGCAAAGATCCCCCTTATGTTGGAAGCTCAACATGAAACCAGGTTACATACACTGTTTTATGGGCAGGAGATTTATCACAGATTACCTGTCAAGTTAACTGGCAATGTTTCTGCTGTGAAAGTCTCAGTTGTTGACAAATGATATCATCTCATCAGAAACTGAATGGCAGCAGTGTTCCAATGCCAGAGATAAGTTGATCACACTGAAACTGCCTTGGGCTTTTTTTATTTAATCTACACACTGATAGGCCCACAGAAACTCAAGACATAAGGGTTATTTATACTCAAGAATTCGGCACTAAATGCTGCAGCTAGCGCAAGTGAAACAACTACACCCAAAACAGACTAAAAAACCCAATGTTTTATGAAACACCTGACATGTTTGTGAGATGCCCCATGACTTCCAGTTTGCTTAAACTACTCAGTTTTGACATAGCACCAACCAGTATGCATCAATACATGGAAATTCTCCAGAGATTGATTTTTAAAAATCACTAGGTTACTTGGTTAAGAAGCTTAAGTCTTGGATCCGAATTTACTCCCACTTCTCTAATCAATTTATTTATTTGGCCCTTTTTCATAGATATAATCAGGGCTGCCCCATTCTGAAACTTGCAATTCCTTGCTAATTTTGAAATGCTGAACCTCAAATCAATACTTCTAAAAATATTGAGGCTCGCCATGAAGCTTTCCACATTTCTGCCCCTTGGCAAGTAGAATGTTAACTCAAAGTTACTTAATTCAAAAGGCTGGATAATTAAAATTTTGTGCTAAAAAAACTCTCATGTCATTTTAACAGAGTTATTTAATTCCAATTACTGGTCGCATTTTTGAGAGGAAGAAGTGACTTCACATTAAGAGCAGTGGGCTGCTGCATAATAATTTTTTAAAAAATCGATCTTGGAAAATAGCCTGCATTGTGACCAATGGAAGCAGGTCAGCCTCATAAAACCTAACATGCAAAGCTCATCAGCAGTCATCCATCACAGCAAAACCTCAAAAAAGAGAAATATTCTTCATAAGAAATGTGATCATCTTTACAATTAGAGCAGGGGTACAAGGACTGACATTAGTAACACTTGGTTCAAAGAAGAAAAAACATATTTTACACCAACAAGGATATTTCTCCTTGGGAGTGGTACAAGTAATGTTTGTGCCGCATATGTCACAGGCAATGACCATCTCTAGCAAAAGAGAATCTAACCATCTCCCCTGGACATTGAACAGCATCACCATTGCCAAATCCCTCCGCCATCAATACCCTGGGGTTTACTCACCATTGACTAGAATGGAACTCAACCTGCCATATGAATACTGTGGCTACAACAACGCTAAAGAAGCTCCATACCATCCAGGAGACATCAGCCCCCTTGATCAGCACCCCATCCGCCACCTTAAAAACTCACTCCGTCCACCACTGGCACACTGTGGCAGCAATGTGTACCACAAATAAGAAACACTACAACAACTCATTTAGACTCTTTCACCAGCACCTTCCGAATCCACCTCGACCATCTAGATGGACAAGGGCAGCAGGTGCATGGATACATCATACATCACCGCCTGCTAGTTCCCCTCTAAGCCACACACCATCCTGACTTGGAACGATACCACTGTCCATTCACTGTCACTGGGTCAAAATCCTAGAACTCCCTCCCTAACAACACTGAGTGCACCTACACCACAGACTGCAGTAGTTCAAGGCAGCGGCTCACCAATTCTTACAGTAAACGATAGCAATCACATAAGAAGAAACCCGAACCTTTAAAAAAGCAGCCAATGGGGTAGGTGGTGGCAATGTGGTATTGTCTCTGGACTTGTAATCCAGAAACCCAGGTAATGCTCTCAGGATCCATGTTCAAATCCCACCATGATGGTGGAATTTGAATTCAATAAAAATCTGGAAATAATAATTGTCGACTATAATAACCCATCTGGTTCGCTGAGGAAATCTGCCATTCTTACCTGCTCTGGCCTACATGCAACTCCAGCAATGTGGTCGACTCTTAAATGGCTCCGAAATGGCCTCATAAGCCACTCAGTTGAATCCAACTGTTGCTAAGTCTATAAGGAATGAAACCGGATGGGCCACTCGGACACTACATGGACTGCAGCGGTTCAAGGTGGCAGCTTGCCATCACCTTCTCAAGGGCAATTAGGGATGGACAATATGTGCTGGCCTAGCCAGTGACACCCAGATCCCATGGAAGAATTAAAAAAACAGAAGACACACTTACCAAAGTAAATTCCCAAGGTCCAGGGGTCAGAAAGGTGAAGGAACTTCCTCGTCGGAGAGGAGGCCTGAAAAACAGTAAGCCAACAGTTCATGGGAATAGTTCATTAGACTTGATGTGATCCAGTTAGAAGGTCCCAATATTCTCTCAATAGTGAGATTATAGCTGGAGATCTAAGACCATCGAGTGCACAAAATTCAACACAGTGCTCAAACCTAGAAATTGAACAATTTATTCTAAACTCGAGCAAAAAGACATAACAGCTAATGAAACTCAAGGCATCTTCCCTGTCACTCTTTTTCAATGTTAGTAATGCAAGCAGATCTGGCAATTAACCAACAGGACACGAGGGGCTGTATAACTGACCTGGTTAACAGGGAGCTTTCTAAACTCATTAACCAGCTATACAAGGCCATGCTAACAACAGCTGTAATTTGAGCCAGAGTATTCCTGGGTCTAAAACGGCATCATGACCAACTGCTCTTTGTGATGTTTCATTCACATGTTCAAGCAGCATTGTATCTACCTGCCTGACATGAATTTTTGTTTTTTTGTCAATCCAATTGGGAATTAAATGTCTTTTTAAAAGTTGAACCTAAACAAATTTATTTCAGATTTCACATTGCCTTTTATAACACTACGCTTTCTTAAAAAACTGTTGCAACCTAAATATCCCATTACAATACTAGATTATCTTTTGCTAGTGAAGATGCTGAGACAATTGGGAGTTTTCCCTAATTTTATATAAAAAATTCAATCTCCCTTTTAAGATTTATTGATCGTTGGCTCATCATTAAGTATTCTGTGTTGTAGGTGACATATGCTGTAAGTTCTTTTGCTGTTTGGCACCTGTACCCAAACCCCTGATCACATAAGCCCTGACTTGGCGCGTGGTCTTAGTGTCTTATTTAACCCTGACTTGAGTTTAAATACCTGTTAACTGCAGTCCATCAAAAGAACATAGGAGCACAAGTAGGCCATTTGGACCTTCAAGTCTGCACCACCATTTGATAAGGTCACGGCTGATCTGATTGTGGTCTGAACTCCACTTTTCCTGTTGGTAAGACCATCTATTTCCATCACCACAATATCACCTGCATGCATCCTTATTTTACCCTCGCTGCAACTGAAATTCTCCACCACACCTTTAGCTCATCTAGCTAAAGCCTCCAAAATCCTCCATGGCCTTCTGAACTCCATTCCATATAAAGATCAACTTCTACAACATTCTGCCGCATGCATCCTACTTGATAAGAAGTCCCACCGAGCTCATGCCACCCTCTTTACTGGCTTACATTGGCTCTTTTGCCTTCAGTGCATCAAATTCAGGCTCATGCAGGCATGTGATGGAATACTGAGCATTCATCTGGATAGGTGAGGCCTCAGAAGTGAACCAGCAGACTGTCTGCAGTATTTGAATCTGCAGAATGCATTGCAGCAGCTCACCAAGCTTACTTTGACAGCATTTACCATGACCTCTATTGCTGAAATGACACGAGCAGAAGATTGTGGAAAAGGTATGATGTACAGATTACCTTTCAAGATGCACATCTTTCTGACTTGGGCCTATTGTTGCTGAAAATTTCTTAGATAGCCCTCGAACTGCCGTGGCCTTTATGGGACTGAATTTTCTCCCCCACAGCTACCTCAGGCCAATTAGGAATTGGCAATTAACACTGATTTGTCATAGTCATCATATCTCATGAATAGAAAATAATGTCAAAATGTTCATTTACAAATCCCTTCATAACTTTGTCCCTCCCTTACAATGTTAAAGATGCTATTCAAATGTAAGTTAATTGTTGCTTTAACAAATGACTCTTCTGTCTTGGCTTCTTGAGACGTGACACTGAGCACTGACCAGACATGAACTAGTGTGCTTTGGCCAAGCTGTATTTGGGTTATAATTTATTTGATACAGGATTTCTGGTGTTTGTATTCTACAGATCTCGTTGCCAGCATTTTGTTTTGCACCACTTTGTGTTGATTAAATTCCAAGAGCCACTGAGGACTCCATTGTACGTTGATTGTGTTCCTATTTGAACAAAGAGTCAAATCATTCCTGTTGAATTGTGGAGGATTATTGACACGATTAAATTATTTGCTTTCCAACTAACCTTTTTAATCTCCTCGGTTTTAACATAGTTGTAATTTTTTTTAAAAACAATTAAAAATATTAGCTAGCTCCAGAAATGCAGTGCAATGTAAGTTCCAGCTTTTGAAATTAAACTTTTTCCCTCTCTAACTTGCATAAGTTTTTTCATGCGAAAGATAGGCAGAATAAATGCTAGTTACTTATGAAATTGCTGGTTTAAAAATGTTGGTACTAAGTAAGTGTGGTTTGTTATCATATTTCCTGTATTTAAATATTTAAATTATTTTATTGATCTTGATAAAATTGATAATATTTATAAACTGTTCATGGAAGTGAGGCCACTTAAGTCATGTCCTTCTCCAACTTGAGTTGAATAGAATTCAGGCATTGGTGAGGTATTACAGGACACTCTTGTTTTTATTGTCATAGTCATCATATCTCATGAATAGAAAATAATGTCAAAATATTCATTTACAAATCCCTTCATAACTTTGTCCCTCCCTTGCAATGTTAAAGATGCTATTCAATTGTAAGTTAATTGTTGCTTTAACAAATGACTCTTCTGTCTTGGCTTCTTGAGACGTGACACTGAGCACTGACCAGACATGAACTAGTGTGCTTTGGCCAATCTAAGGGATTTTCAGCAACAATAGGCCCAAGTCAGAAAGATGTGCATCTTGAAAGGTAATCTGTACATCATACCTTTTCCACAATCTTCTGCTCGTGTCATTTCAGTAATAGAGGTCATGGTAAATGCTGTCAAAGTAAGCTTGGTGAGCTGCTGCAATGCATTCTGCAGATTCAAGTACTGCAGACAGTCTGCTGGTTCACTTCTGAGGCCTCACCTATCCAGATGAATGCTCAGTATTCCATCACATGCCTGCATGAGCCTGAATTTGATGCACTGAAGGCAAAAGAGCCAATGTAAGCCAGTAAAGAGGGTGGCATGAGCTCGGTGGGACTTCTTATCAAGTAGGATGCATGCGCCAGAATGTTGTAGAAGTTGATCTTTATGTGGAATGGAGTTCAGAAGGCCATGGAGGATTTTGGAGGCTTTAGCTAGATGAGCTAAAGGTGTGGTGGAGAATTTAAGGGTAATTTATGGGTAAAATAAGGATGCATGCAGGTGATATTGTGGTGATGGAAATAGATGGTCTTACCAACAGGAAAAGTGGAGTTCAGACCACAATCAGATCAGCCGTGACCTTACCAAATGATGGTGCAGGCTTGAAGGGCCGAATGGCCTACTTGTGCTCCTATGTTCTTTTGATGGACTGCAGTTAACAGGTATTTAAACTCAAGTCAGGGTTAAATAAGACACTAAGACTACGTGCCAAGTCAGGGCTTATGTGATCAGGGGTTTGGGTACAGGTGCCAAACAGCAAAAGAACTTATAGCATATGTCACCTACAACACAAAAAAAAATCCCAAGGTGCTTCAGAGAGGTATATATGAAAAAAAATTAAAAATTAACCAAAGAAGAGATAAGCGGAGGAGTGGTCAAATCTTGGTTATAAATTGGTTTTAAAAAGGTGGAGGAAAGGCACAGAAGTTTTGGATAGGAATTTCAGAGCAAGGAGTCAAATGGTCGAAACTTTCTCAGGATGTTTTTCTCTGTTAAAGCTGCTATATAAATGCACACTGTTCTGTTGTTATCCTATTTTGCCCCTATACGCAAAAAAAAAGTTGCTCAAGTTTACCACTTGCTCATGGAAACTAGAAGTCTCCTATTGGACATGAGGTTCTCAGGGATCTATCCTTGACGACCTCCTATTTCAAATCTACACGATGCCTCTTGGTGACATCGTTCCAAAACATGTCGGGTTGTACAGGTATGCTGAGGGCACCCAGCTTTACCTCTCTGGACCCTCAACTGTCTCTTTGCCATCCAGTTGTGGATGAGCAGAAATTTCTCATAGACTCAGACATCTACAACACTGAAGGAGCCCATTCAATCCATCGTGTCTGCGCCAGTCAAAGATCTGACTACACTAATCCCATTTTCCATTGCTTGACCCAGCCCTGGATTTCCTCCAACCAAACATTGTGAAGACTGATGTTATTGCCTATGGTCCCCACCACAAACTTGTTTCCCTCCCCACAACTCCATTCCTCTCTGACAACTGAATTATCCAGTTCATAACCTTGATATCGTATTTGCCGCAGAGATGAGCTCCAGTCCAGTTACTTGCACTTCTGTAACATTGTCAGTCTCTATCTCTGTCTCAGCTCATTTTGCTGCTCAAATGTTCATCAATGCCTTTGTTGCCTCTAGAATTGACTATTTCTATGCTCTCCTGGATGGTTGTCCATTTCCACCCTCCATAAAATGGTAAGATCATCCTTAACTCTGCCGTCCGTATCCTAATTCGTAACAAGTCAGCTTTTGTCATCAGCCCAAAGTTTTACTGACCTAAATTGGCTCAGTCCGGCAACATCTTGATTTCAAAATTCTCACCCGAGTTTCTGAATCCATTCAGCGGCTTGCCTCACCGTCTCTCTGTAACCTTTTCTGGCCCTTTAACCATCCAAAATCTCGACACTCCCTTGAATTCAGGCTGCTGTGCACCCAGATTTTAAAATCGCTGTACTGTCTAGGCCCTAAGCTCTGAAAT
This sequence comes from Carcharodon carcharias, assembly GCF_017639515.1. Taxonomy (NCBI): domain Eukaryota; kingdom Metazoa; phylum Chordata; class Chondrichthyes; order Lamniformes; family Lamnidae; genus Carcharodon; species Carcharodon carcharias. The sequence continues at coordinate 133,909,456 of NC_054479.1, forward strand.
TATTTAAAGGCAAGTAGCTGTAGTCGAGTGTCAAGTTAGCATCAGTATCCGAAGAACCAAAGACCCAAACTAATGAAAAGGAACATTTAAAACTTTTTAAGGTGGCTTGCAGATAATTCAAGTGGCTCACAAAGATAGGATTCAGACACTTCTGCTTTAAAGTGAAGAAACACAAAACTCTATTTACGATGGCACCAACATTCCAACTTTCCACTTCAGTGGTTAAATATTAAACAACACGCTCAAAAACAAATGCTCAGTGTCAAAATTAAACGCCATATTCCTTTGTTGCGATAACATAACTGAAGATTACCCCAATTTTCTAGGGCAATTTTAGAATACTGCATCCACTTGCCCCCATTCCTTGTTAAATTCAAACACCATTTCCAATCGGGTCCGCCATATTTATTTAAATAAATATACTTATTCAGATGCTAGGAGCCAACAACTTGCATTTATATAACACCATTAATGTAGTGCAACTTCCCAAGGCACTTCAGAGGAGACTTGACAAAACAAAATGCGACACTGAGCCACCCAAGGAGGTATTAGGATAGGAGCTTGGTTAAAGTGGTTGGATTTAAGGCATGTCCTAAAAGGGGATAAAAACAAGAATAGCTGGAAAAGCTCAGCAGGTCTGACAGCATCTGTGGAAAGGAAATAAATTTAAAAATAATAATAGAAATAACTGGGAAGAGAAAAATATATTTTAAAAAGTATACATATAAATTACTAGAAAAAAGGGGAATTGGAAAGGGACTTGGGGATGGAGGAGAGAGTTCAAGATCTGAAGTTGTTGAACTCAATGTTAAGTCCGGAAGGCTGTAAAGTGCCTAGTCGGAAGATGAGGTGCTTTTCCTCCAGTTTGCGTTGAGTTTCACTGGAACACTGCAGCAGGCCAAGGATGGACATGTGGGCATGAGAGCAGGGTGGTGTGTTGAAATAGCAAGCGACATGGAGGTCTGGGTCATGCTTGTGGACAGACCGAAGATGTTCCGCAAAGCGGTCACCCAGTCTGCATTTGGTCTTTCCAATGTAGAGGAGACTGCATTGGGAGCAGCGAATGCAGTAGACTTACTTATTTTTAAATTTATTTCCATCCATTGTTTTACCTTTTAGCCCATTTCGATCCCTTCCCCCTACCCCACCCTGACTAGAGCCACCGGTCACTTGCTCATCCCACTTTCTACCCTTAATGTCATCATTAGCACATCCTTTAGCTAATATCACCACCGCCAACACTCCTTTGTCCTTTTGTCTATGACATCTTTGGCAATCTCTTCTTTGCCTCCACCTATCATTGGCCCTCGATCCAGCTCCATCTGTCCCCCTTCAACCAGCTTATATTCCACCTCATTTCTATTTTTTTCTTATAGTTCTGATGAAGATTCATAAGGACTCGAAACATTAATTCTGTCGTCCTCTCCACAGATGCTGTCAGGTCTGCTGAGCTTTTCCAGCTATTTTTGTTTTTATTTCAGATTTCCAGCATCCGCAGTATTTTGATTTTATCCTAAAAGGGGGAGACAGAGGTAGAGAGGCAGGGGAGTTTCAGGAAGGAATTCGAAAGCTTCGGGCCTAGACAGCTGAAGGCACACCCCAGCACAGTGAAGCAATTAAAATCGGGAATGCATAATCAGGGAGGAGTGCAGAGTTTTTGGAGGTTAGAGACAAGCTATGCAGAGATTGAAAAAAGTGGATGTAAATTTAAAAAATCAATACATGGCTAGATCAGGATCCAATGTAGGTCAGCAAGCACAGTTGTGATAGTGAGAGCAGGACATTATGCAAGTTAAAATAGAGGCAGCAAAATTTTGAAGGAATTGCAAATTTAGACAGTAGAAAATGGGATACAGCTATGAAAGAATTGGGTTAGTCAAATAGAGAGATAACAAAAGCATGGGTGAGGGCTTCAGCAGCAGATGAGCTGAGGCACAATCAGAGGCAGGAAATGTGCTGGAGGTGGAAGTATGAGCTTGGCAAGATGGAGTCACAGCTGGAAACTGATCTCCAGATCAAATAGATCACCAAACTTGCAAATGACATGGTTCAGCCTCAGGCAGAAACCAGGAAGAAGGATGAAATCGCACATTGTATTTACAATTAAGATGAGGGCCATTCTATCCAGCAGCTCCACTTGAGCCTAGCTGGCAAGGCCCAAAGACAATGCTCTGGTCTTCCAATATTTAGGTGGGGGGGGGGAGATCTCTGTTCAAAAGAATACTGGATTTTGGACAGGCATTGTGATACAGAGTGCGGAAAGGTAAAGCTGGGCACCAACGTACACATGCCATCCAAATTTATGTTTTCAACTGACGCCACTGAGGCGCAGAATGTACGTGAGCAATGGGATTCAGCCAAGGGCAGATCTTTGGGAACCCAATGTGCAAGGACAGACTCTCAGTTTCCATAAACGGATGGTAAACTTATGCAAGCGCATTTTACTACAAGTTAGCTGCCAGATTCGAAAAACAGGTTCATAATTAGCACTGATAATTTGCTCCTCTACTCCAGGCTCCAAATTAAAAGACAATAATTGTAAAAATATTAAATGACCTCGGATTGTTAAGTACATTGTGACTAGTATTCAATAGCTAGTGGGTGACATTGAATGTTTTCTCCAGCTTCTCAGTTCCCACTCCAAGAATGTCTAAATGAGAAACTGACCAGTGTAGTACAAGGGAATCTGGCATAGCAAGGGTTAATGTGGGATTGGGAACAGTGCTGCACAGTGTGATGGAGAGATTCATATGACTAGAGTCCAGAGAGAGCTGTGGACTGGAAAGAGACCTGTGAAGACACCAGCATGTAGATAGCCCCCAGCTTGGATTATACACTATATATATGTACATAGTTATACGTTATCGATAGACACTTAACGTTCAACCATACAAGACTGAGAACCTCTTCATGAGACCACCTGAACATCCAACATGGTGACAGCTTATGGAAAAACCCAGAACCTCAGAGAAGCTGGAGCAGAAATTCAAAAGCTGGAAAATTAAAGGAGCAGAATTCTGACTTGGCTGAAAGCACTTGAAGTTGAAGACACAGAGAGGGACCACCTGAAAGAAGCTCCATAGCAGAATTGGAAGCAGAGGGCAGAAGAAACAACTCCACTATGCAGCTGAAGGCTCCATAACATCTCGCGGAGGTCCAGTTTGAAAACCCACAGAGTGCAGAGTCAAAGGACTTAGCAGAGGTGAGGTAAAAAAATTTGCCAGAACTAGTGTAAAAATATTTTGTCTCTTAAAAGTCATAGCAACTCATTTCCGAAAGCACCATGGCCTGCCAGGGTGCAGAATCAGCGTCACAGCACATGGCGGGTGAGCTCGTTGCAAGCAGACAAAAACTAGCAGTTTAAAAACCCAACCAAAGCTGAGAAATGATTTTAAAACATCTGAAAATCCATCAATAGTGCAGGGAAGGTCCAGAATAGTCCATGAAGTGAATTGCTGCACAAAACAAGACACAAAGAAGTCAGGACCGTTATCACAGCAGAAGCTTGCCAAAACCGGATAAGCACAGGAAGGCTCACGAAAAAAAATGCTTACTGCGGCTCCGTCTTTGAAACCTGCACTGCATTTAAAGCTGTACCCACAAAAAATTTTCAACAATCATGGATTATATTAAAAAAAGACTTTTCTAGACAATTTTGGTTTTAACCGCAGCCCAGACCAAGCACAAAATTGGATTCTTTGGTGGAAGAGATTCCTTAGATATATGACAGCTTCAGGTCTGGACAAAAAGCCAGGAGCTCAACAAGTGAACACACTAATTTATTCAATAGCGTCGATAGTTGACGGTATTATTGCAAAGTAAGGAATCAACGAAACTTCAGCTAAATTCAACGTCATCTGACACATTTTAATCCGAGAAGCAACAAAATCTAAGAGAGCAAAGTTCAACAAATGGGTCCAACAACCAGGAGGACCGCTTGATTAGCTGAAGGCTGCGACTACAGTGACCTCAAATCAGGATTTAAGAGACAGAGTTGTTGTCCGAGTATGTTTCAGACATGCTTCAGACCAAGAAGTGTTGACCCTTGAAAAGGCCATTTAACTTGTCAGGTCATCCAAAATCTGCCTGTAGCACCAATCTTTTTAGGTGGTGAAAGCAAGCTATGGTAAAGAGCAACCCCTCTGACCAGCTAGTAAAACAGCAAAGGGGCAGGGATATTCCAGGCCAAGGGAAGCAACAACCAAATTGACCACAAGAGGGTGGGGAACCAAGTCACCACTGTGGAGCCAAATTACCTCTCAGGCATGGCCAATGTTCTGCAATATCAGTGCAGTTTTAATTGAAATTGCATGGGATACTTCAGGATAATAAGCACAAAGCTAAAATACTTAGACGGGCAGAGGATTCCAAGGAGATTGGCGAGATTGAGGTACCATACCAAGGGGAGACCCAGGTGCGCTTCTTGGGTGACGTCAAAGATCCTAGATTACCTTTCTGGAATAGTCATCTCACCAACTTTAAATTGGACACAAGGGACAGCATTACGGTCCTCTCAGACAAGGAGCTGTGACTGAGACACCTCTGGCTACAAACGACAGACACCCCACGCTATGGGCCGAGAGGAATCCAACTTCTGGTTATAGACATGATTCTGGAACCATTAAGATATGGCAGCAAACAGGTTTTGAAATCTTGAACATCATCCATAACCAATCATCATCTTTTCTGACCAGAGATGCTTGTGCTGCTCTTAAACTTCTTAAAACGGCAGAAGATATCAAAACAACCTCTATCATCAATTACACAGAAGTGCAAGTTCTCAAGAGATCTAATAGTAAAGAGACTCACGACTGGGACTTCAGCTCTGAATTATGTTCACTCTTGGCAGAGCCAGTTTGTCCATTTTCTTTTCAGGCAGGAGAAGCTCCTTGTTGGTTAGACCAGTCAACCACTCACAGTTACAAAGGGCCTCAAGTGGAAGAAAACCAAGAGATTGACCTGCAGCAGTAAGACAAACCTGAAGCTCAGGCCCCAATAGCTGCTGTCACAATACCCCTAAACACCACAGCACAGACACTGTAACCTCCAGCCAATGCATCCATCAGCAAAAAGATGCTGGAACAAGGAAGCAACCATCAACATGCCACAGCCCACCTGAGAAGCACAGAAGCACACCAAAGAGAATGATGTCACAGAAAAGATCAAACTGCAAGGTGAGCCCATTGATAAGATACACTTATACGACGAGGAGAGACACCTTCAATTCCCACAAGGATCACGGCAGGCCAAACGCAAAAAGAAACACAAGGTTCACCACCAAGAACAAACAGAATAGATTCTCTCTGAAATGAATAAGATAAGCTGGTTTGCCCTTGAGCAGACGAGATGGGGAGTTGACAAAGTGTGGTTCAATTCCAAAGAGTGGAACAAGAGAATAAGGCAACAGTCAAGCACCAGAAAAAACAACATACAAAGCAATATCCGAATCAACAAGGTTTGCCTAAATTAACTCCTCAAAAATCAACCATCATTCCTCCAAATATTACCAGAACAAGATCTGGAAATATTGTCAAGCCTCCAGACTCCTTCAATGTTTAAAAACAGAGACTTGGTGGGGGAAGAGAAGGGCTAACATTACGGTCATGTAAATACATTGAGTAAATACAATTGTACTGTAAATATATTGTATGAAGACTTAGGGGAATAGTACAAGGGTATCTGGCATAGCAAGGGTTAATGTGGGAAGTGACCCCACTGTGATGTAAAGTTTATTATGACACAGCCGATGGCAAAGGCTGAGCTGTTCAAATCCCACAGGGAAACTTGAAACAACTGTCATAACTAATTTTTGCAATTTGTATGTTTCGAGAAGTAGGCTTTGAATTCAGTAGTAATAAGGCCACCAAGTCTCGAGGTTTTTTTTATAAAAAAAAATTAAACATTTATTAATACAAGAAAGATTGTAAGCATATATATATATGTCTACAAAATTACTATGATAATAACTACAAAAATCCCATAATTAATCTGACTCTCAGTTAGAACCCCAGTAAGGCAACAGTAAAACACACAGATTTAAACAGGCCTCAGGCAAAGCATACGATGGACAGTCGCATTCAAAATGAGTTTCTTTCAGCTCTGGGTCCTTGGCAGACAGGCTTGAGGCTTATAGGCTGGAGGCTTTTGGTCTTAGAATCCCTCCACCTTTTACCAACTGACTTCTCTTCCTTTATACATATTTTCCTCTTTGAATGCAAATTCTCATTGTCAGTGGGTTTTTTAAAAAACTTTAAATCTTCTAACAATAAAACCCTTTCATAATACCCACCTTACTAGTAAGCTTTAATAAACAATAAACATATTGTTTCAGAGCTTCACCTGGTTAGATGTCATATTTCACCCACTCTTTTGAATAGTCTATTCAAAAATACAAATTGCCCTCTTTATATCTCACCTTCTATTTCCCTATGTTTATCAAACTACCATTTCAAACCTACTTCTCTATACATCAAAGCCTCTACACTAACTGGCTTTAATCCAATTAAGACACAGACAGACAGACAGACACACACACACACCAATAAACTCTATTTTATAATAATTTCCACTAATATTATAGACATTATTATATCTTCTTGACAATTCACATGACCCAGAGTCCAGAGAGAGTTGTGGACTGGACAGAGACCTGTGAAGAAACCAGCATGAAGTTAGCTCCTATCTTGGACTATATCCTGTACAGACGTACATAGTTATGTCTTATCAATAGACACTTCATGTTTAACCATAAAGGACTCAACCTCTTTATAAGGCCTAGTGAAAATGCAACAAACAACATGTCTAGTCTTCCGATTCTAAAATAGGTTACAGCTCAGCTTGTCTGTCCTTCAATGACACCCAAGTGACAATCTGGCTTTGATGAACATGTTAATCAATGTGCCAATTAGCTCGTGGCTCAGGTAGTAATCCGGAGATTATACCTTTTTGGTTCTGCTTTTTAAACTTAGCCCCTAGCTGCTCATATGCCCTCAGCAGAACCTCTTTCCTCGTTCTACCTATATCGTTGGTACCTATGTGGACTACGACAACTGGATCTTTCCCCTCCCACTCCAAGTTCCTCTGCAGCCCAGATGAGATATCCTTAACCCTGGCACCAGGTAGGCAACACGGCCTTCAGGACTCTCGATCCTGGCTACAGGGAACAGTATCTATTCCCCTAACTATACTATCTCCAATTACAACTACATTTCTCTTTTCTCCCCCCACTTGAATGGCTCCCTGTACCACAGTGTCATTTGAATGGTTGCGAGACCTGAAAAACAAGACCTCAAGGACCAAAGGTACAGAGTTTTTCAGGTGCAAAGGAACGCAAGCTCCAACAACTCATCGAAACCAACACCCATCCAGGACCCTCCACCCCTGCTCGCCCCTCTGTACCCATCCCGTCTTCCAATCCCAGCCTCGGCCATGTATTCACCATACCCCCTGACCTTCCCCTCTCTGGTGCTGAACGTTCAGTGCTCAGCAAAGGACTCAGTTCCATACCCTTGTGCCGTCATCTCAATTAATTTCAGGCTCGGCATGACGCTGAACTCTTCTTCCGCCGCCTTCGTCTCCGGGCTCACTTCTTTGGGCGGGAGTCCTCGCCTCGTTCACTGGATCCGTTTACCCGCCTCCAATATTCTCCCTCCACCTGGACCCCTCCCTCTGGATTCTTACCTTCTCTTGATCTTTTCATTGAGAACCGTCGGCGTGACATCAGTCGTCTCAATTTCTCTGCTCCTCTCACCCACTCTAACCTGTCTCTCTCTGAACTTGCTGCACTCTGTTCTCTTAGGTCCAACCCTGACATTGTCATCAAACCTGCTGACAAGGGTGTTGCTGTTGTTGTCTGGCGCACTGACCTCTACCTCACAGAGGCTGAGTACCAACTTCCTCCTACCTCCCCCTGGAGCATGACCCACCACTGAACATCAAGCCATTGTTTCCAGCGCTGTTACTGGCCTCATCTCCTCTGGAGATCTTCCTTCCACAGCTTCCAACCTGATAGCCTCCCGAACTCAGACAGCCCACTTCTACCTCCTACCCAAAATCCATAAACAGGACTGTCCAGGCAGACTGATCATGTCAGTCTGTTCCTGCCCCATGGAACTAATTTCTTGCTATCTTGACTCCATTCTCTCTCCCCTTGTCCAGTCCCTTCCCACCTACATCTGTGATTCATCTGACACCCTTCAACATATCAATAATTTCCAGTCCCCTGGCCCTAACCGCCTCCTCTTCACCATGGACGTCCAATCCCTCTACACCTCCATCCCCCACTGGGATGGTCTGAAGGCTCTCCACTTCTTCCTTGAACAGAGGCCCGAACAATCCCCATCCACCACTATTCTCCTCCGTCTGGCTGAACTTGTTCTCTCACTGACCAATTTCTCCTTAAACTCCTCTCACTTCCTCCAAATAAAAGGTGTGGCTATGGGTACCCGCATGGGCCCCAGTTATGCCTGTCTCATTATGGGGTATGTGGAGCATTCCTTGTTCCAGTCCTACTCTGGCCCCCTCCCACAACTCTTTCTACGGTACATCGATGATTGCTTCGGTGCTGCTTCATGCTCTCATCTGGATCTGGAAAAGTTTATTAATTTTGCGTCCAAATTCCACCCCTCCATCATTTTCACTTGGTCCATCTCTGACACTTCCCTTCCCTTCCTTGACCTCTCTGTCTCAACTTCTGGTGATAGACTGTCCACCAATATTCATTACAAGCCTACCGACTCCGACAGCTACCTTGGCTACAGCTCCTCACACCCCGCTTCCTGTAAGGACTCCATCCCATTCTCTCAGTTCCTTCGCCTCCATCGCATCTGTTCTGATGATGCCATTTTCAAAAACAGTTCCTCTGATATGTCTTCCTTCTTCCTTAACCGAGGTTTTCCACCCACGGTGGTTGACAGGGCCCTCAACTGTGTCTGGTCCATCCATCTCCCTTGCATCCACCCTCACACCTTCCTCTCCCTCCCAAACCATGATAGGGTTCCCCTTGTCATCACTTATCACCCCACCAGCCTCCGCGTTCAAAGGATCATCCTCTGCCATTTCCGCCAACCCCAGCATGATGTCACCACCAAACACACCTTCCCTTCACCCCCCCGGCGGCATTCCGTAGGGATTGTTCCCTCCAGGACACGCTGGTCCACTCCTCTATCACCCCCTACACCTTAACCCCCCTCCCATGGCATCTTTCCAAGTAACCGCAGAAGGTGCAACACCTGCCCCTTTACTTCCCCTCTCCTCACCGTCCAAGGGCCCAAACACTCCTTTCAATTGAAACAGCATTTCACTTGCACCTCCCTCAATTTAGTCTACTACATTCACTGCTCCCAATGCGGTTTCCTCTACACCGGAGAGACCAAACGCAGACTAGGTGACCGCTTTGCGGAACACATTCGGTCTGTCCGCAAGCATGACCCAGACCTCCCTGTCACTTGCCATTTCAACACTCCACCCTGCTCTCATGCCCACATGTCCGTCCTTGGCCTGCTGCAATGTTCCATTGAAGCTCACTGCAAACTGGAGGAACAGCACCTTATCTTCCGACTAGGCACTTTACAGCCTTCCGGACTGAATATTGAGTTCAACAATTTTAGATCATGATCTCTCTCCTGCATCCCCACCCCCTTTCCGATCCCCCTTTTTTTCCCAATAATTTATACAGATTTTTCTTTTCCCACCTATTTCCATTATTTTTAAAATGTATTTCCATCCATTGTTTTATCTCTACCTTTTAGCCTATTTCGATCTCTTCCCCCACCCCATCCCCACTAGGGCTATCTGTACCTTGCTCGTCCTGCTTTCTACCCTTAATGTCACCTATTAGCACATTCCTTAGATAATATCACCACCTTCAACATTTCTTTGTCCTTTTGTCTATGACATCTTTTGGCTATCTCCACCTATCACTGGCCCTCTATCCAGCTTTACTTGTCCCACCACCCCTTAAACCAGCTTATATTTCACCTCTTTTCTATTTTTCCTTAGTTCTGTTGAAGAGTCATACAGACTCAAAACGTTAACTGTGTTCCTCTCCGCAGATGCTGTCAGACCTGCTGAGTTTTTTCAGGTATTTTTATTTTTGTTTTGCCAAAGGTAGAGTTTCCTTGAAACCCACTGCCACTCTAGATGATGAACAATGCTATTTGAATCAACAAATCACGACCAAATCTTGGGTGGACAACTCAAATGGAATCACATTTTGTTACCATTGAGTTGTGCTGTGCTACTACTGAATTTTTTTTTAAAAAGTGTGATTACATGATAGGTGGAGGCACAATTCCTTCAACAATCAACATGTTGATACCAAATCAGACAGAATTAATGCATCTGGTTCAGAGAGGATTGGCTAATAGTTAAAATTATGAGGTGTGATACTGAAGACTGCAGTCTCTGAAGGCAGGGAAAATTGATCATCAACATTGATGCTTAGAAAATTTGGCTTAGTCTGCCCTTGCTGAAAATGATATCACCACTGCCAGCAACACAAACAGTGCCCTCGCCCTTCTTTCCACTCATTAGAGGAACAGTGCTCAGGTCCTCTTATTTGTTTTGGCAACCGAGCAGTTGGAATGAGGAAAAAGGCAAGGCTCAGAGATAAAGAAGGTGGAAGTGGGAGGGAAGGGACATGAAAACACATTTGGCAACAATAGTCTTTTGTTACTGCAGAGCCCAGAGGGAGCAAGTAGATCTTCCTCCCAAGTTTCTATATGTAAAAAAACAGCAATTCAAAATCCACAATGCTCCTCCTGGATAACCACTAGCTTAAAATGGCATTGTAACAGGCTATCAGTGTGCTAATTAATCAGAGTAATAACAATTAGCTGGACAGGCTTCATCAATTCAGCTAACTTCTGCTGTGAGTAGCACATGGACGAGGCACTTGTGCTTTATCCATGCGGAATCAATATCAAGAGATTTTGGAAGCACGATTTTTGTTTCTTGGAGCTGCTGGTGATCGTTTGTCTCAGCGCTCTACTGAAAAAAAAAATAAAAATAAAACAGCTTCATAAAATTGCTTCCTTCCAATGAAAATATATTATGGGAGATTCCACCTCCCCCTGCCATAATCTCCCAAAGACCCCAAAATACACTGGAGTCAATGGAACTGGGGTGACAATTCCACAGACATCATCCGCTTTCTGACATTTGATCCAAGAAACTACCTTGATCCTAGAAACCCTAGACCAGAATTGTCCAAAACTTATCCCACAGGCCATACACACGCTTCCCCTCACAATATGGCAATCCATTTCTCAAAGCATCAGCAACTCAGACTTAGTTTAATTGTATTTAGTCGTTTGGCAGCACAGAACTTGAGTATTGCTGAGAAAAAAAAAGATATACTGAAGCTTTTTGTCTCGCGCTCATCAGGACACTGAGTGAGACACTTCCCGTATCAGGGAAGCTACTGCTCCAATTAGTATCATTTGAGCATGGTCGCAAGAACTAAAGAAACAAAACCTGAAGGACCAAAGAAGAGACAGAGTTTCCTTGGAACCCACTATCACTCTAGGGGATGAGCTTTGCTGTAAGTAACAGTTACAGTCATACAAGAAGTTTACCATGCATCACAAAATGCATTGCTCCGCTGTACACTATTTCCAGGCACAGAATTCAAGACTTCCTCAAGCATCCTGTTTAAAGTATCAAACTAAACCACAAACTGATATTCCTGTATGAATCAAAAGGATCTCATATAGCTCACTACATAAACAAACTAAAGACATTATATTATTGTTCCAACATGGTGGGGTAATCTCCCCCATAAAAATATACCATCCATTGCTAACCACAGTTGAAGATGAATAACAAGCCGATTATGATCAACGGAGAAGAAAAGAGTTGACTTTTCGAGTCCTCATGACCCTTGAACAGAACTAGGTGAATCCAAGGAGAGGGGTGAAGTATAAGCTGGTTTAAGGTGGGTGGGTGGGTGGGGGAGAGAGGCGGAAGGAGAAGTGGAGGGGGGCGGGGGTGTGTGGTTGTAGGGACAAGCAAGCAGTGATAGGGCTAACCTTCACTGCTTGCTTGTACACACACACACACACACACACACACACACACACACACACACACACACACACACACACACACACACACACACACACACACACACACACACACACACACACACACACACACACACACACACACAACCTTAAACCAGCTTATATTTCACCCCTCTCCTTGGATTCACATAGTTCTGTTGAAGGGTCATGAGGACTCGAAACATCAACTCTTTTCTTCTCCACCAACGCTGCCAGACCTGCTGAGTTTTTCCAGGTAATTCTGTTTTTGTTTTGGATTTCTAGCTTCCGCAGTTTTTTGTTTTTATATATATTTTTATGATTATAATCAAATTCACCTGCTGGTAAATGTGTTCGATTAAATTAACTCTTAAGTGCAGCAAAATAAATCATATGACATACAGCTGATAAACACTACTAGTTTTAGGTCAGCATAGTGTGCCCTATCATCAAATCACAGACAGCACACACAAGAACAACTTGACAGTATCCACCAAGATGGAGAATAAAATGGTGTGTTTTTTCATGCTTAAATGAATGTTGCCCGCTAAATCTCTTCTCTCGGAGAAATAACGGAAAGCTTTTTTGTTTACCATGCTGAAGTTGAAGCATCATTCAAACGGAGTTTTTGGTGAATAAAAAACATTTGTCCACAAATTTTATTTTCAAAAACTGTCTCCCTTAACATTACGAGAATACAAATTGCTATTTTAACCTCTCTTCACAGCTCAAATGATCTAAACTTTAATTGTTGCTTTCCCCAATATCTTAATGGAAGTCAGGCCAGCACATCTCAACATGTAAACTCGCATGAGTATGTTAGTGTTATTGTCTGTCAAGTGTACAGCATTTGTGATGCACCCACTCATGTTATTTGCCTTAGCAACTGTTGCATATGATGTAATAAGTTAAACATTAACTCAACAATTGTACTTACTCTGATCCACCTTATGTTAATGACCCATGTTCAATGTGTAATGTTTGGTATTACACAGCAACAGGATAGCATAAACTATTGAGAAATACAGGGTTGGCCAATTGCCAAGTCTCAGAATGGCAACTTTGTTAACATTTTGCTTGGGGCATCATCCCTCACACACTACTTGCTGACAGAGCTTGGCGCCCTACTTAAAAAGAATTTGAAGATAATTATCAATTGTCATAAGGCTGGAGAATTTGGGAACTAAACCATTTGAGGGTGAGGGTACACATATGATATAATGGGAAGGGTTAAGAGGGGAAATGTCAAACAGGCAAAGAAAGGCTTCAGCTGTAGCTCAGTGGTTGCATTATTTTGAAGAGGAGGAAGGAGGGATTCTTTCCAGTGTCCTGCAGAGAGTAACCCACCTCCCGACTCCCCAAAGCCTGTCCACCATCTACAAGATACAGGTTAGGATTGTGATGAAATACTCTCCACTTGCTTGGATGGGTACAGATCAACACTCAAGAAGCTTGACACCATCTGGGATAAAGCAGTCTGCTTGATCAGCACTCCATACACCATCTTCAACATCCAATCACTCCACCACTGATGCACAATGGCTGCAGTGTGTGCCATCTACAAGATGCACTGCAGCAACTCACCAAGGTTCCTTCAACAGCACCTTCCAAACCCATGACCTCTATCATCGAGAAGAGCACGGGCAGCAGACACCTGGGAAGACCACCACCTGGAAATTCCCCTCCAAGTCACCCACCATCCTGACTTGGAAATATATCACCGTTCCTTCACTGTCGCTGGGTCAAAATCCTGGGACACACTAACAGCACTGTGGGTGTACCTACACCACATGGACTGCAATTATTCAAGAAGGCAGCTCACCACTACCTTCTCAAGGACAATTAGGGATGGGCAATAAAACTGCTCACCTGGCCAGCAAGTCCCATGAAAGAATTTTTTAAAATTCTCACGTAGTTATTATCACATTGTTATTTGTGGGTGCTTGCTATGCACCAATTGGCTGCCTTATTTCCTACATTACAATAGTGACTAGATTTCAAAAAGAACATCGATAGTCTTCAAAGGCTTTGGGATGCCCTGAGGTAATGAGAGATGCTATATTCTTCCAATTGCAGCTACCATGGTAAAAGCAATGATTTACAAGAAGCAATTGAGCTACGCATTCATTTGACATTTCGTTATTCAACTGCAACTTCCTCTGTTCCCATTAACTATAATTTCAGCTTTACATGTTTATTGAGAATCCCTAGCAATTGAGTCAAGTTTACAGTTTAAAAATATTCCATGCCTGAGTCAAAGTACTGTAAGGTCATTTGCTGTTCTTGAGACCTAAAGCTTTATGTCAATGGTTGCCTACCTCCTCCATGAGAAGTCAGTAGCAAGCAAACACCAGTGTTTTCCCTCAGTTTTAAATTGGTAATGAAAATAATTTGCTGGTAAAATGTAAAATTCAGTTTGAAAAAAATTGAGTATAATATACTGAACAGCAATATTCCACATTTGGTACTTCACAGAACTTAGAGCTAAAGCTTGTCCTTGCACTTCACACAACACAAAACTAACCAACCAATAGCTGCAAATACACAATTGATATACAAAAGCAAAACACTGCCGATGCTTGAAATCTGAAATAAAAACAAAAAACGCTGAAAATACTCAGTGGGTCTGGCAGCATCTGTGGAGGGAGAAAAAAAAGAGTTAACGTTTCTGGTCAAGGACCTTAAGAATTTCCAGTATTTATGTTTTTAATTAGACAATTGATATAATTGCAGGGGCAAGAGACAGAAAAAGGGGGGAAAATACCACACACATCCAGTACATGCACCCAGGAAATGGCCTAATTCAGATAGCTTCCCACAGCTCAAAGCAGTTATTTAACAGTATTTCCCACAGGCTTCTGGACAGTATCCTGGACAATCTCATCTACAAAATGCGCTCAGTTCTGGGACCCCTCCCCTAACCCCTCCAGTCAATGAGGGAAGACAAATGTGTAAAAACAAAAAAACTGCAGATGCTGGAAATCCAAAACAAAAACAAAAACCTGGAAAAACTCAGCAGGTCTGGCAGCATCAGCAGAGAAGAAAAGAGTTGATGTTTTGAGTCCTCATGACCCTTTGACAGAACTTGGTTCTGTCAAAGGGTCATGAGGACTTGAAACGTCAACTCTTTTCTTCTCCGCCGATGCTGCAAGACAAATGTATACTTGCTTTTTAAAAATTAAAATGGAAATATTTCTACAATTGACAGATTTTTCAAACTACTTTTATGGTAACATTGTTTTCATTTGTATTGAAACAAACTTAAATTAGCACCTAACATTCACACTGCTATATTCAAACAAGCTCCTTTATCCTGCCAGGAGTTTCACAGTGCAGAAAGCTCTTTGGAAAGAAAATTAGAAAAGCAGAATTTTTTTTTTGAATGGTGAGAGATTGGGAAATGTTGGCATTCAGAAGGACACGGGTGGGCATGGTACATGAATCACAAAGTTAACATGAATGTTGTAACTTCATAGTACTCTAAATATAATATACAATTGTAGAGTTTTGGTCTCTTAACCGAGAAAGGATTATATTGGCCTCAGTGGAAGAATAATGAAGGTTAACTTGATTGATTCCTGGGATGAGTGAAGTGTCCTATGCGGAAAGATCACAAAGACTGAGCCTTTAAACCCTGGAATTTAGAAGAACAAGAGGTGATCCCATTGCAACAAAATTCTTAAGGGGCTTGATAGACACTGAGAGAATGTTTCCTCTTGCTGGGGAGCCTAGAATTAGAAATAACCATCTCATATTAAGAACTGAGATGAGCAGAAGTTCCTTCACTCAAAAGGGTTGTAGATCTTTGGAATTCTCTATCCAAGAGAGCTGTTGATGCCCAGTCATCCAATACGTTTGTGATGGTAACCAAAATCTAACAATTAAGAGATAGTGTGGAAAGGTGGAGTTAAGGTAGAAGATCAAGCATGATAATACTGAATACAGGAGTGGGTTTAATGGGTTGAATGGACTACTTCTGCTCCTATTTCTTATGTTCACTGCCAAAGCATGAAAATAACAAGTCATGGATGCAGGTCTCAAGGATACAGATCACAACAAGGCCAATATTACAAGCATTTTTTGAAACACCTTTAATGTTGCAGCTAAGACAGACATGTCGAAGCTTTTCACCTTGTACTCATCAGGACACTTTGCAAGAATACCAATACAAGGGGAAAACAACAATTTATACAATATGTGAAGAGAGTGCTGATTGGTTGGGAAGTGGACTCTGATTGGAAGAGGCATTGACATGGGGGTGACTGGCAGTTAATTGCCAAGAACTGTTTCAGATTTAAACTAGGCAGCTTGATCCAGATTGGTCAAGGCATCACCCTGAGGAATGAGTCAGCTGTCAATTATTTTGTTTAGCTGAAACAGGTGCAATGTGTGTACATGTTCTTTCTGTCTGCAAAGAACAGGCCCTGGTGAATTAATATATGTAGCTTCCAGTACATGCAAACGCGCCACACAATGAGCCTGACTGACAATCTTAAATTGGTTGTCAGCGTAATTCTTAGCACACTGAGGATTATTTAGCAAATGTTGTCCAATCACGGAATCACATCTAACGTTGGACACTGTTTTGAGTTTTGCAAGCACAGGCTGGTTGAGTATGGTCTGTGCCTTGCCTGTTGTGAACAGTGGCTGGGACATGCTGTTTGATATGATCCGCCAGCTTTTGGGACATACGGCCTACATACCTAGCATCACACTGGCATGAAATTCATCACAGAATCACAAAATTTTAATGGCACAGGAGGCAATTTGGCCCGTAATGTCTGCACCAGCTCTCCAAATAAGCATTTTGACCTAGTGCCATTGCCCTGCCTTTTCCCCATACTCCGACACATTTTCTGAATAGAAACAATCATCTAATGCCCACTTGAATGCCTCGATTGAACCTGCCTCCACCACACTTCCAGGCACTGCATGCCAGACCCGAATCACTTGTTGTGTGAAATGTTTTTTCTCACGTCACATTTGCTTCTTTTGCAAATCGCTTTAAATCTGTGCCCTCTCATTCTTGATCTTTTTGCGAGCAGGAACAGCTTCTCCCTATCTACTCTGTTCAGTCCCCTCATGATTTTGAACATCTCTATCAAATCTCCTCTTAGCCTTCTTCTCTCCAAGGAGAACAATCCCAACCTCTCCAATCTATCCTCATAGCTGTAATTTCTCATCCCTGGAACCATTCTTGTAAACCTCTTCTGCACTCTCTCCAATGTGTTCACGTCCTTCCTATAATGTATATTGATGCCCAGAACTGTACACAATACTCCAGCTGAGGACCGAGTGTCTTATATAAATCCAGCATAACATCCCTGCTCTTGTACTCTGTGCCCCTATTAATAAAGCGGAGGATTAACCACTCTCTCCACTTGTCCTGCCACCTTCAATGATCTATGCACATATACACCCAAGTCTTTCTGCTCCTGCACCCCCTTCAAAATTTCATCCCTTATTTTATATTGCCTTTTAAAAAATGTATTCATGGGATGTGGGCTTCGCTGGCTGGGCCAGCATTTATTGGCCATCCTAGTTGCCCTTGAGAAGGTGGCGATGAGCTGCTTTCTTGAACTGCTGCAGCCCATGTGGTATGGATATATCCACAGTGCTGTTAGGAAGGGTGTTCCAGGATTTTGACCCAGCGACAGTGAAGGAAAGGTGATATATTTCCAAGTCCGGATGGTGAGTGACTTGGAGGGGAACTTCTAGGTGGTGGAGTTCCCATCTATCTTCTGCCCTTGTCCTTATAGAAGGTAGTGGTCATGAGTTTGTAAGGTGCTGCTGAAGAAGCCTTGGTGAATGTCCATGTTCTTGCTACCAAAATGCATCACCTCACACTTGTCCATACTGAACTTCATCTGTTACCTATCTGCCCACTCCACCAACTTGTCCTCTTGAAATTCCATACCATCTTCCCCGCAGTTCACAACACTCCCAAGCTTCATATCATCCACAAACATTGAAATTGTCCCCTGCAGACCAAGATCTAGATCATTAATATATATCAGGAAAAGCAAGGGTCCCAATAACAACCCCTGTGGAACTCAACTACAAACCTTCCTCCAGCCCAAAAAAATCCATTAACTATTACTCTCCACTTCCTATTTCTCAGCTAATTTTGCATCCACGCTGCTACTGCCCCTTTTATTGAACAATAACTTTTCTCAAAGTCTGTTGTGTCATACTGTGTCAAATGCCTTTTGAAAGTCCAAGTACACATCAACAGCACTACCCTCATCAACCTTTTCTGTTACCTCTTCAAAAAACTCCAGCAAGTTAGTTGAACACAATTTCTCTTTTAGAAATCCATGCTTGCTCTTTCTTATCAACCCATATTTTTCCAAGTGACTACTAATTCTAAATAATTGTTTCTAGAATCTTGCCCACCAATGAAGTTAAACTGACTGATCTGTAATTGCTGAGCTTATCTTTACAACCTTTTTTGAACAAGAGTGTAATGTTTGCAATTCTCCAATCCTCTGGCACATCCCCCCAGTCAAGGGAAGACTGAAAGATTACGGGCAGTGCCCCTGCAATTTCCACTCTCACTTTCTTCAATATCCTTGGATGCATCTCATCCAGTCCCAGTGCCTTGTCAACTTTAAGTACTGACAGTCTATTCAACACTTGCACCATGTCAATTCTGAACCCTTCTAGTGACGGAGTTTCCTCATCTGTCACCATGGTCTGGGTAAAGATGGATGCAAAGTATTCATTTAATACCTCAGCCGTGGCCCCTTCATCCATGTGTAAATTCTCTTTTAGGTCCCTAATCAGCCCTACTCCTTTTACCACCCTTTTACTATTTATATACCTATAGAAGACTTTGGGATTCCTCTTTATGTTGGCTGCCAGTCTTTTCTCGTAACCCCTCTATGCTTCTCTAGTATGTTTTTTCACCTCCCCTCTGAACCCTCTGTAATCCTCTTGATCCTCAATTGTATTTTCTACCCAACACCTGTCATAAGTGCACTTTTTCTTCTTTATCTTAATTTCCATTTCCTTTTTCATCCAGGGAGCACTGGATTTGGTTGCCCTACCTTTCCCATTCAATGGAATATGCCTTGACTGTGCCCAAACCAATTCTTTTTTGAAGGTAGCCCATTGTTTAGCTACAGTTTTTCCTGCCAATCTTTCATTCCAGTCTATCTGGTTCAGCTCTGTTCTTGCCCCATCGAAGTCAGCTCTTGTCCAGTTAATTATTCTTACTCTGGACTGTCTATTGACTTCTCTATCATACTAAAACGTACAATACCAGGATCACTGTCTCTTAAATGTTCTCCCACTGACACTCGATCTACTTGGCCCACCTTATTTCCAAGAACCTGGTCCAACAGTGCATCTTTTCTTGTTGGATTGGACACATAATGCTGTAGAAAATTCTCCTGAACACAATTTAGGAACTTTTGACCCTCTCCACCCTTTACACTACCACTGTCACGGTATACATTTGGGTAATTAAAGTCCCCCATTATAAATATTCTATAATGCCTGTATCTCTCTGTAATTTCCTTGCAGATTTGTTCTCCGACCTCCTTCTCACTATTTGGTGGTCTATAGACTATCCCGAGCAATGTAATTGCATCCTTTTTGTTCCTTAGCTCTAGCTAAATTGATTCTGTCCTTGAACCCTCTGGGACATCCTTTGTCTCCAGCAATGCTTTCCTTAACCAGTACCACCACCTCTCCTCCTTTCTTACCTCTTCTGAACACCTTGTACCAGGGAATATTTAACATCCAGTTCTGCCCTTCCTTGAGCCAGGTCTCAGTTATCGCCACAACATCATATTTACACATGGCAATCTGCAGCTGTAACTCCCCAATCTTATTTACTATACTCCATGCATTCACATTCATGCAAAGTAACCCTGATTTAGATTTTGTTACTTTCTCCCTTGCCCTGACTTTACCTATTAACTTACTATTCTCTATACTAGTGCTATCTGCCCCTCCTACTATTTTGTGCACCCTGGTATTCCTCTCCAATATTTTCTCTTGGTTCCCACACACACCTGCCAAATCAGTTTAAAGCCTCCCGACAGCACTCGCAAAATGCCCCACAAGGAACTCAGTCCCAGCTCTGTTCAGTTGCAACCCATCCAGCTTGTACAGGTGCCATCTTCCCCAGAGTCAGTCCCAGGAATCTAAAGCCCTCCCTCCTGCACCATCTTTCCATCACTCATTCATCTGTCTTATCCTCCTATTTCTGTACTCGCTGGCATGTGGCACTGTGAGTAATCCGGAGATTACTTTATTTGAAATACATTTCATATACCGCATTACTCATTTGTGTGATAGGCAGAACGTCTTTTTGGCTTGATGGCAGCATCCTGTTAGTGGCGAATACCACTTGTGTTGCTACGGCATAGTAGCAGTGCAAAACAGATGGTTTAACCTGTTGCTCAAATTTTTGAGATACCTCGTCCTTTCAGGGTAATCGGAGGTCAACTGGGCACTTTTCAGGGCCGAATGTGACAGCCTTAGGCCCATTCATGTGCTTGCATGATATACAGTGCAAAACGATGTGATCAAGGTAGCTATTATCGCACAGGTTGTCTTTGATGTACCCTGTTTCAGCATTAAGCTTGCATGGTGTGCAAATGGCTCGGGCCCTATTTACAAGGTTGCCAATTGTGGTGGTGCGGGTAGGGTGATGGTGTACAATACCAAAAAGAGCACCAACAACTTGTGTTTACATAGTGTGTTTAACATAGTAAAACATCCCAAGGCACTTCACATGGTAACATCAAACAAAATGGAACGGTGAGCCATATGAGAGTTGCATGTTTTAGAGCCAGCCAGAGAGCAGGGTATACTAGATCTGGTAATGTGCAATGAGACCGGATTAATTAATGGCCTCATAGTAAAGGTGCCTCTACATAGCGGTGATGCTTGGCCTAAATAGCCAAGTGGTTATGGTACTTGGTTTGTAACCCCAAGATCAAGAGTTCAAATCTCACAATGGCAAACTGCGAAACAATGTAACTTCATCTGAAACAGATGGAAAAGGGTTTGTACTCGAAAGAGTTACATAGCGGTGATCATAACACGATTGAATTTCGCATTTTGTTTGAGTGAGAGAAGAGTGGGCCTAAAACCAGTGTTTTGAACTGAAATAAGGGCAATTATGAGGGCATGAAGGCAGAGCAGGCTAAAGTGAACTGGGGATTTAGATTAAGAGATAGGTCAGTAGAGGTCCAGAGGCAGACATTTAAGGAGATATTTCAGAATACTAAGAAAATATACATTCCAGTTAGAAAGAAAGGCTCCAAGGAAAAGACAGACCATCCATGACTAACTAAGGAAGTTAAATATAGTATTAGATCCAAAGAAAAAGCATACAATTCTGCAAAGATGAGTGGCAGGTCAGAAGACTGGACAGAATATAAAGAACAGCAAAGAATGACTAAAAGATTAATAAGGAAGGGGAATTTAGAGTACGAGAGAAAACTTGCTCGAAACATAAAAAGAGTTTCTACAGGTACTTAAGAGGAAAGAAAGCAAAGTAAACGTTGGCCCTCAAAAGTGTGATTTTGGGGAATAATGGAAAATAAGGAAATGGTGGATGAATTGAACAGATATTTTGTATCTGTCTTCACTGTAGAGGATACAAATAACATCCCAGAAATAAGTGTGAATCAGGAGGTGAAAGGGAGGGAGGAACTTCAAACAATTATAATCACTGGGGAAAGGGTATTAGGAAAATTATGAGAATTAAAAGCTGACAAGTCTCCAGGTCCTGATGGACTTCATCCTTGGATCTTAAAAGAAGTGGTTGCTAAATAGGAGATGCATTGATTTTAATTTTCCAAAATTCCTGAGATCCTGGAAAAGTCCCATCAGATTGAAACGAGAAAATGTGGCTACTCTATTCAAGAAAGGAGGGAGCCAGAAAGCAGGAAACTATAGGCCAGTTAGCTTAACATCTATCATTGGGAAAATGCTGGGATCTATTATTAAGAAGGTTATAGCCAGGCACTGAGGAAATCTCAATACAATCAGGCAGAGTCAACATGGTTTTGTGAAAGGGAAACCATGTTCGACTAATTTACTGGAGTTCTTTATCCACATTGCTTGTTACTTGCTCAGAGAGGAACCTGTGGATGTGCTGTACCTAGATTTCCAGAAGGAATTTGACAAGGTGCCACATCAAATGTTACACGGCAAAATTAGAGCTCATGTTGCAGGAGGCAACATATTAGCACAGAGTATTGGTTAGCTAACAGGAAACAAAGAGTAGAAATAAATGGGTAATTTTCAGGTTGTCAAGAGTTGAGTGCCACAGGGATCACTGCTGGGGCCACAACTATTTACAATTTATATCAATGACTTGGATGAAGGGACCAAACACATGGTTGCTAAATTTGCAGATGGCACAATTTAGGCAGGAAAGTGAGCTGCCAAGAGGGCATAAGGAACCTGCAAAGGAATAAAGATAGTGAGAAAAAATGTGGCAGATGGAGTATAATGTGAGAAAATGAGAACTTGCCCACTTTGGCAGAAAGAATAAAAAAGCAGCATATTATTTAAATGGAGAGAAATTGCAGAATTCTGAGGTACAGAGGGATGTGTGGCCTGGTACATGAATCACAAGAAGTTAGTATGTTAGTACAGTAAGTGATTAGGAAGGCAAATGGAATGTTGCCATTCATTGTAAAGGGAATGGAATATAAAAATAGGGATGCTTTGATACAATTGTACAGGGCATTGGTGAAACCACATTTGTAGCGTGAGTACAGTTCTGGTCTCCTTAGTTAAGTAAGTCTAAGTGCATTAGAAGCAGTTCAGAGAAGGTTCAGGACTGATACCCGGGATGGGGATTTATCTTGAGGAAAGGCTGGGTTAGGTTGGGCCTGTATCCATTGCAGTTTGAAAGAATGAGGGGCAATCACATTGAAACATACAAGATCCTGAGGGAACTTGACAGGGTGAATGCTGAAAGGGTGTTTCCCCTTGTGGGGGAGGCCAGGACTAGGAACACAGTTTAAAAACAAGAGGTCTCCCATTTAAGACAGAAATGAGAAGTTTTTTTCTCTGAGGGCCATGAGTCTTTGGGCCTCTCTTCCCCAAAGAGCAATGGAGGTAAGGCTATTGAATATTTTAAAGACAGAGGTGGATAGATTCTTGACTAACAAGGAGTCAAATGTTACCAGAGGTAAGCAGAATGTGGAGTTCAGACCATCATCAGATCAGCCATCATCTTATTGAATGGCAAAGCAGGCTTGAGGGGTCAAAAGGCTTGCTCCTGCTGCTAACAGGTATTTTTGTATGTAAAGGAGATATTATGATCAATGACCAAGAGCTTGGTCAAAAGAGGTAGCTCAAAAGGAGAGACGAGAGGTGAACAAATTTAGGGAGGGAATTACAGATTTAGCTAGCTGACAGCATGGCACCAACAATGGAGTGATTAAAATAGGCAATGCTCAAATGCCAGAATTGGAAGAGTGCAGATAGCTTTGCAGGTTGGAAGAGATTAGAAATAGAGTTGAGACCATACAGGGATTTGAAAACAAGGCTGAGAAATTTTAGAAATTGAGATATTTGGATGTTAATGTAAATCAATGAGCACAGTGTGACAGGTGAACAGTGCCTGGTGTACATTATAACATGGGCACAGAGCTTTGGATGATGTCAAGCATATGGAGGGCATAATGTGGAAGGCCAGCAGGAGTGCATTGGAATATTCAAAACAAGAAGCAAAAAAGGCACGACAGGGGGTTTCAGCAGCGGACAAACAAACGCAGACTCAGGTGTTCCAGGGGTGGAAATAGGCAGTCTTAGTAATGATGCAGATATGTGCTAAGCAGCTCACCTCCGGGTCAAATATAAAACAAAGGTTATGAATGGTCTCGTTCAGCCTCAGGTGATTGCTAAGGAGGAACGGATTTAGTGGATACAGATTAAATTACCCTTTGTGGAAAATTTAAAAAAGGTTATATGGAAATCTTCTATCTCGTCACAAATATGTCTGAGAACAGAATAAATAAATTATTTTTTCCACTGGCTGGAATGAAGAGGTTCATACTGATGATACACAAACCACCTTTATCTTCAAGGCAGAAGTGAACTGCAAATTAAAAAACATGCATAGTGAACCTTATGTTCTCTCCTGAATGGCTTCCCACCTTGCCAACTACCTATTTGAGTCAAAAACAAAAATACCTGGAAAAACTCAGCAGGTCTGACAGCATCTGCGAAGAGGAATACAGTTAACGTTTCGAGTCCGTATGACTCCATCAGAACTAAGAAATATCGAAATGAGGTGGAATATAATCTGGTTGAAGGGGGGTGGGACAGGTAGAGCTGGATAGAGGGCCAGTGATAGGTGGAGGCAAAGAAGAGGTGTCTCTTTGGCAATCTCTTCTTTGCCTCCACCTACCACTGGCACTCTATCCAGCTCTACCTGTCCCACCACCCCCAACCAGCTTATATTCCACCTAATTTATAAATTTCTTAGTTCTGATGAAGAGTCATACGGACTCGAAACGTTAACTGTATTCCTCTCCGCAGATGCTGTCAGACCTGCTGAGTTTTTTCAGGTATTTTTGTTTTTGTTTCAGATTTCCAGCATCCGCAGTATTTTGCTTTTAACCTATTTGAGTCATTTGGAAAAGGTGCAGTATATACAACCGTGGCTCAGTTGGTCACACACTCACCTCAGAGGCAGAGGGAATGCTGCACTGTCAGAGGTGCTATATTTTGGATGATACATACCATCAAGGTCCCAACTGCTCTCTGAAGTGGACATAAAAGATCCCATGGCACTATTTCAAAGAGCAGCAAGAAAGTTACCCCTGGTGCACTGGCCAATGTTTGTGCCTCAACTAACATCTCAAAAACAGATTATCTATTGCTATTTGTGGGAATTTGATGCTTGCAAATTGGCAGCTGTTTTTTTCACATTACAACAGTGACTACACATGAAAAACATTTCATTGGCTACTGAAGACTCCAGGATGTCCTGGGGGCATGAAAGGCCCTTTGTAACTACAAGTTTTTCTTTCTTTAAAACTTAACTTGCATTAAGGTTCAGGTTCCTCTTCCAGCCCATGTATGAAACAGTTTGTTGCTGGTGGCATTGTAACTTCTCAAAATGGAATTGATCTGTAGCAAACCCATCGCAATACTAGATTATAACTGTCAAACCAATTCATGGCTTAGTACCTACCTACCGATAGTCATACCTGTTACCTTGTTCTGGCTGAATTGGATCACTGGTAGTCTCATAGCTCACCAGCAGCCTCTGGTGGTACAACTCAAAGCATTACAGTGCAGTCCTCTGCAGTTTCTTAACCCAAGCAGAGTAAAATCTCTATTACAGATCTAGAAGATGCCATCATTTTTTTTTTGCTGTTTTATGGTAAATTAGAACCAACTCCCACAAAACAATAGTATCTTTAGTAATAGACTCTGAGGTTGGTTATTTTTCATCGGCAACATTTCTCAATTTATGCAATTTTCAATCATTTCTAATGACCACTTGTCTGCAATTATCCCATATTTATTCATTTTATTTTATTCTATGATGGTCTATATTTAAATAAACTAATTACATATGATTAATATTTCGGCTGAATAAACCATTGTTTCAGCATATAGTACTAACATGCATCTCACGTCAACCAGTTTATAATTTCTGAAAACAGGCTCCTTTAAAGCTACATAAATTCACACAGATTATAGAAGTCCTGTCCAAACTCCAGTTACCAATATCTTGTCACTCAACATGTGAAAGTGCATGTGATTATCAGCTGAAGATATGATCTCAGTGCTGTTCAACCAATCAGCCACTCACAGCTCACCTTTAACAGACACTTGGGTGAGTATTGAAGAGAAAAATGAAGACAAACTTTCCAAATGCACCAATCAACTTCTAAATTATCTTTTTAACCAAAGCACACACCACAAGAACGTTGATTTCAGACTGATTTTACCCCCAGTGCTGAATCATTTGTCAGCTGCTTCAGCACACGTCATTCAAGTGTTGATGACATTGGAATATTTTAATCACTTTGACAACTATTCTGGAATATCAGGTAGCTATCTTGATGATGTTTGAAAGGTCTATATTTTAAATCACCATTCACCACAGACCCTTAGATGATAAACCAAGAGCCAAACTGCCTTTCAAGTAAGCATAAAGTTGTCAGTTGCAAGTTTAAAAACTTATTTCACTCTAATAGAGCATTTAACCACATCATCAATATCTTGATATTTTCCTTACAACTGGAGTTGAGAAAGATTGCATTTAAATTGAAAGTTAACTTGCTGAATGTGTCCAGAGACAACTTTGAAAAAATACTGCAGAAATTGTTTTGTTACATACACTTAGTTCAATTCCATTCTCTGGCACCCTTGTACGTAAAAAGTAAATTAAAGCCACCTTAGAGAAATGAACTAAGACAGAAGGTGCTGACGCATTTATACATTTGTAATACATACGTGGTTATAATAAATGCAACTTTTGTAATTAAGACAACAGACATATCCAACTAAGATTGCCCAGTAAGAGATATACATTGCTCTGACGTGATGTCCTCCAGTTGCAAATATCAACTTGGCCTGTCGGCGGGTTACTTAATATTTCCTACTGTAACAAGTGAGTGAACCTGAGTAACATGGATACAATCTTACGAGTTTGACAGTGAACAAAAAAAGCCAGGTTAACAGTGGTGTTTGGCTGTGCAAATTGTTGTGGCTCTACCACCACATATTTCAGAGCTGCTGCTGCACTCTAGTGGACATTTCACTTTACTAACACAGAATTTAACTTTATTTACATCACTTGTTTCCAAGTGAACTAATTCCGTTGCAAAATGCCTCCCTTTCGTATGCTTGATCAATTAATCTGAAACATTATGAAAAATAGTTAGAGGCAATTGGGGATACCAGACACTACAATGGAAACCCTTTCACAAGGTGGGCTGTGAATGACGAAAGCTGCATCAGATTGTATTTCATAAATACCAGAGTCTCCAGCTGAGAAACTGATTAAGTCAAAACCCACCCACTGATGCACATTGTTCACGTTCTCTTTTCAGTTTCATAATGTTTACTTAGCGTTTTTCATTTCCAAAAACTCGAGATAGGACGACAGCTGGGACTGTGACAGCTTTTTTTTTTTACACACTGCTCGCACAAAGCTCTGCTGCATGAGAGCTCATACCTACAACCAAAGGTTTCCTGACTGTTGTTGCTTCATTATGGGAACATAACAAGCAAAAACATGGTGCATCCACGTGGAGGGGAAGTCCAGTCAACTATACTCATCACCCAGTCTTTTCCTGTGGCAGTGGCAGAGGCCTGAGCTGGAAGCATGCTGTCTCAGTGTGTAGGTGACAAAAAAAATGAAGAAAAAGAAAGAAAGAAAGTAGAAACATGTGTGTTTTGACCACATACCAGGATAATGGAGAGGAGGGCATTCTTGTGCTGACCTGGTTAACTTCCCTCTCTCAATGATCAAAGATAAATCAACTATTCATTTATCGGGCTTCTGTTTGTGGGATTTCACTGTTCACAAATGTTCTGTTTTTTTCTAAAATCAGTCATTGCACAGCAAAGTAATTCCCTGTATGTAAAAAGGTACCACATAAATGTATATGAGAGATTTTTGTCAGAGTTTGTCATTTTTTTTCCTCCTAATTCTTGTCTCCATTTCATCCCCAGGAGACATGATTACTCGGTGATAGCCTTCATTAAGAAAGTTGGAATTTCTCACCCACAGAAGATTACCAGTTCTATATTAGCACGATTTAAAACTACAGCAGAGCAGTAATCTCTCTGGCATTCTAAACTTCCAGAAAACTCAGTCCAAACTATATTCAAAACTGAATCGTTTTATTTTCAGCTGGCTCTTTTTCCCAAAACTATTTTCTTAAAAGGTCTTAGTCATACAAGACACAAATCTGAAACACTAAATGCCTACCGTGGCCTGTCATGACAGGTACATTAGCTATCGATAATATGTTTAGACCATGTGACAGAAACTGTACAGATTTTCAGTGCTTACTGGGAATAACATCCAGCATGTATTACTGCAGGCCGAAAACAGTGCTCATTTCTCCTCTGTTCTTCTTGAATGCATGTCTCTATAATTTTTTAAAGTATCAGGCAAATCTTTCTGTCCAAATTCAAATACAGTAAGACCTCAGCTAAAATTGTAGTAGCGTTCCTGAGAAGTGCAACTTTGTGTGGTGTGGCCCACATGGTCGCAGTGCCAGAAGCGCTTCAAAAAAAGGAGTCATACAGACTCAAAACGTTAACAGTCTTTCTCTCCAAAGATGCTGTCAGACCTGAGTTTTTCCAGCATTTTTTGTTTTCATTTCAGATTTCTAGCATCTGCAGTATTTTGCCTTTATATTGCCAATGCCTGTATATTTTTTGCTAACTTTACATGTCCAATTCTGTATATTTGTGGAGGCCTCTAGTGGAGCAGCAACATAATGCTTAATTTCATATAAAATATTCTGACTTTGCTTGCAAATTGAAACATAAGATCCTGAGGGGACTCGATAGGGTGGATACTTGGAGGATGTTTCCACTTGTGGGAGGGACTAAAACAAGGGGACACAGTTTAAGAATAAGGCAGAGATAAGGAGAATTTTTTCTCTCCAAACAGTCATATAAATCCAATTGGCTCAGTAGGGACCTGAATCCTTACTTGGTCTGCCACACGTGCAACCCTTAATGCTCTCAAAGGAGACCTAGCAAGCCACTTACTTGTGAAATAATTGCTATATAAGGTACATAATGGTTGGACATACTAACAATGACAGACAAGGTTGGCAATTACAGCCCAATCACTCTTGCCAATTCTTCCTCAGTGACTTTCAAGAATGGTATCCAAGTTGGAGGAGTTGTCCCACAGACCATCCAAACAGCAGCCGTGATCATTGTATCACGTGAATATCAGGATGGTGGAGGTAAACAAGTTGGGTGCAACAATTTCTCTGTTCCTAACAGCCAACATCCCCCAGAGCTCTCCATCATCCCTGGGAATGTCAGTCCTGCTTGTGGAATAGACCCATGAGAGATGGGGACAGTGTTATACAGACAGGTCTGATTATCTGCCACTCACCCAGCCAAGTTATTCCAGCGCAGATCTGACAATGGTCTTTATTTTTAAAAAAACAATGGGAAAATGCCCAAGTATGGCCTAGTCACAATCTGTTCAATCAGCTAATCCAAACTGTTCACAACTGGAAACAACATGGAAAATGTTGTGACTGCAAGAACAAGTTAGCACCTGGGAATTATGTGAGTAACTGACCTCCTGACTCCCCTGGACATTGGTGATTGGATGACTACTTAAAAAAAACATGAAAGCAGTATAAATTTAAAATTCCTTCAGGAGATGAGAATGTGATTGGCAAGACCAGCATTTGTTGCCCATCCCAAGCTGCCTCAAGAAGGCAATGGTGAGCTGCCTTTTTGAACTGCTGCAATCCATGTGGCACAGATACACCCACAGTACTATTAGTTGAGGAGAGTTCCAGGATTTTGACCCAAAGACAGTGAAGGAATTGCAACATGGTTCCAAGTCAGGATGGTGTGGCTTGGAGGCAAAGTTGGTGATGGTGTTTCCATGCACCTGCTACCCTTGTCCTTCAAGATAGTAAAGATCGTGGGTTTGGAAGGTGCTGTCAAAGAAGACTTGGAAAGTTACTGTAGTGCATCGTATAGGTGGCACAGACTGCTGGGACTGTACGTCAGTGGAGGGAGTGAATTGTTAAAGGTGGTGGATGGGGTGCTCATGATGTGGACTGCTTTGTCCTAGATGGTGTCAAGCTTCTTGAGTGTTGTTGGAGCTGCACTCAGCCAAGCAAGTGGAAAGTATCCCTTCACACTCCTTGGGTTTTGTAGATGGTGGACAGTCTTTAGGGAGTCAGGTGGTGAGATACTCACAAAATTCCCAGCCTCTGACTTGTTCTTGTAGCCACAGTATTTATATGGCAGGTCTAATTCATTTCCTGATCAACGGTAACACCCAGGATATTGAAGGTAGGGAATTAAGCAATTGTCATGTTGTTGAATGTCAAGGGGAGATGGTTAGGTTCTCTCTTGTTGAATAAGGTCATTACCAGCCACTTCTGTGGCATGAACAGTTACTTGCCACTTATTAGTTCAAGCCTGAATCTTGTCCACGTCTTGCTGCATGCGGGCATGGACTACTTCAGTTTCTGAGGAATTGCGAATGGTACTGAACACTGTGCAATGATCAGTGACCATACCCACTTTTGAGCTTATGGAGGAGAGGTCATTGATACAACTGCTGAAGGTGGTTGGGTCTATGACATGGCCTGAGGAACTCTTGCAGTGATGTACTGGGACTGAGATGACTGACATCCAACATGCGTTACCATTTTCCTTTACGCTAGGTATGACTCCAAACAGTGGAGAGTTTACTCCCTGTTCCCAGTGACTCAGTTTTGCCAGGGCTCCTTGATGCCACACTTGGTCAAATGCTGCCTTGATGTCAAGGCAGTCACTCTCCCTCACCTCTGGAGTTCAGTTCTCTTGCTCATGTTCGGACCAGGCTAAAATGAGATCTGGAGCCGAGTGGCTCTGGCGGAACCCAAAGTGAGCAGTGAGTTACTGATGTATATGTCCTTCTTGATTGCACTGCTGATGATACCTCCATCATTTTCATGGTGATTCAGGCTACACTGAAGGGATGGTTTTTGTCGAATTGGATTTGTTCTGCTTTTTGTGGACGTGATAGACCTGTGCAAATTTTCATTGTTGTGGCTGCAGAGGAACAGCTTGGCTGGAGGTATGGTTCGGTCTGAAAGACAAGTCTTCAGTATTACAACCGGCATCTTTCCAAAGCCTTTTGCTGTATCCAGTGTCTTCAGCCATTTTCTGATCTCAGTGAATCAAATTGGCTGAAGACTGACATCTGTGATGCTGGGGGCATCAGGAAGAAACAGATGGATCATCCACTCAACACTTCTGGCTAATGGTAGTTGCAAATCATTCAGCCATGTCTTTTGTACTGATGTGCTGGGCACCCCCATTATTGAGGAGGGGGTGTTTGTGGAGACCCCCTCCTCCAATTAGTTCTTTAATTGTCCACCATCATTCGCGACTGCGTATGGCAGGATTACAAGAGCTTTGATCTGATCAGCTTGTTGTGGGGCCAATTAGCTTAGTCCACTGTTTGACATGCATATAATCCTGTGTTGTAGCTTTACCAGGTTGACACCTCATTTTTAGGTGTGCTACCACCCACAAGGTGCACTGTGCAACTCTCTTCAACAGCACCTTGCAAACCCATAGCTTCTACCACCTAGATACACAAGGGCAGCAGTTGCACCATCTGGATGTTCCTTTCAATCATTCACAATCATAACTTGGTACTATATTGCTGCTCCTTCTTTGACACTGGGGAAAACAGAACCATAGAACCTTAGAAAAGTTACAGCGCAGAAGGAGGCCATTCGGCCCTCCTGTACATGCCAGCACAAGGACACCCAGGTGCCCCTTCTAATCCCACCTTCCTGCACCCGGCCCATAGCCCTGCAGCTTACAGCACTAAAAGTGCAGATCCAAGTACTTCTTAAAAGAGTTTAAAGTTCCTGCCTCTACCACCAACTTGGGCAGCGAATTCCAGACACCCACTACCCTCTGCGAAAAAAAGTTCTTCCTCATGTCCCCCCTACACCTTCTGCCACTTATCTTGAGTCTATGTTCCCTGGTTCTAGAATTCTCCATCAAGGGAAACAATTTTATCCTGTCCACTTTATCTATTCCCCTCATAATTTTGTACACCTCAGTCAAGTCATTTCTCAGCCTTCTTTGTTCCAGGGAAAATAACCCCAACCTATCCAATCTCTCCTCA
The DNA here is from genome assembly GCF_017639515.1 of Carcharodon carcharias. Lineage (NCBI taxonomy): Eukaryota > Metazoa > Chordata > Chondrichthyes > Lamniformes > Lamnidae > Carcharodon > Carcharodon carcharias. The sequence continues at coordinate 133,941,346 of NC_054479.1, forward strand.
TAGCTACATTTTTCTAATCCTGGCAACATCCTTGTAAACCTCCTCTGCACTCTCTCCAGAGCTATTATGTCCTTCCTGTAATGTGGCCAGGACTGCACACAATACTCCAGTTGTGACCTCACCAGTGTTTTATACAATTCCAACATTATATCCTTACTTTTATATTCTATACCTCTGCCAGTGAAGGAGAGCATTCCATATGCCTTCTTTACAACCTTGTCTACCTGAACTGCTGCCTTCAGGGATCTGTGTACTTGTATGCTAAGATCTCTCACTTCATCTACCCCTCTTAGTATATTCCCATTTATTGTGTAATCCCTGTAACTGTTTGACCTCCCTAAATGTATGACCTCACACTTCTCTATGTTAAAATCCATCTGCCACTTTACCGCCCACACCACCAACCCATCTATATCGTTTTGGAGATTATGGCTAAACTCTACACGATCCACTATTCAGCCAATCTTTGTGTCATCTGCAAATTTCCCAATCGTGTCTCCCACGTTCACGTCCAAATCGTTAATTTATAACACATACAGCAAGGGTCCCAACACTGAGCCCTGTGGAACACCACTTGAGACAATTTTCCATTCGCAAGGGCATCCATCGACCATTACCCTTTGTTTCCTGTTACAAAGCCAACCTTTTATCCAGATTGCCACATTACCCTGAATCCCATGGGCTTTTACTTTCCTGACCAATCTGCCATCTGGAACCTTGTCAAATGCCTTGCTAAAATCCATGTACACAACATCCACTGCACTACCTTCATCAACCCTTCCTGTCACTTCCTCAAAGAATTCAATCAAATTTGTGAGGCAAGACCTTCCTTTAACAAATCCATGCTGACCATCCCTGACTAGAACATGTCTTTCTACATGACAGTTAATCCTATCTCTCAGGATTGATTCTACTAATTTGCTCACCACCGATGTAAGACTAACTGGCCTATAATTGTTTCGCATTTCCTTTGATCCCTTTTTAAACAATGGAACAACGTTTGCATTTCTCCAGTCCTCCGGTACCTCCCCTGTATCTAGTGAAGATTGGAAAATCATCCTCAGAGCATCTGCTATCTCCTCCCTGACTTCCTTCAGCAGCCTCGCAAACAATCCATCTGGCCCTGGTGACTTATCAACTTTCAAGGATTTCAACCCTTCGAGTACTTCCTCTCTCTTTATGACTATCCCGTCCAATATCTCGCAGTATTCCTCTTGAACTACTATATGTACATCTTCCCATTCCTTTGTAAGCACAGAGACAAAATATTCATTCAAAACCCTTCCCACACCCTCTGCATCTACACACAAGTTTCCATCTTCATCTCTGATAGGTCCCACTTTTTCCTTAACTAACCTTTTAGCATTAATGTATTGGTAAAACATCTTTGGGTTATCTTTAACTTTACTTGCTAATCTTTTATCATGTCCTCTCTTTGATTCCCTTATTTCCTTTTTTACTTCGTCCCTGCACTTCCTATATTTGTCTAGGCCATCTGCAGTGCTTAGTTCTATGTGCCTATCGTATGCTTTCTTTTTCTGTTTGATCTTCCCCTGTATTCCTCTAGACAACCAGGGAGGTCTAGATTTGGCAGTACCACTCTTATTTTTGTTGGGGACATGTCTACTTTGTACAATTAGGATCTCGCTTTTTAGTGCTTCCCACTGGTTTTCCACTGTTTTATCCTCCAGCAGTACTGTCCAGTCCACGTCAGCCAAGTCCCTTCTCATTTCTGCAAAATTTGCCTTCCCCCAGTTCAAGACTTTTACTCCTGCCTTATCTCTGTCCTTTTCCATGGTAATGCTATATCTAACTGAATTGTGATCACTGTCCCCAATATGATTGCCAACTGTCACTTCACCCACTTGCTCTTCTTCATTCCCCAAGACTAGGTCTAGAATTGAATTTCCTCTTGTTGGGTTTGTCACTAATTGGTTGAAAATTTTTCCTGGACACACTGCATGAATTTTTCTTCCTCAGTGCCCCTTATATTGTTTGAATCTTAGTTAATATTAGGATAGTTGAAGTCTCCTACTATTATTGCCCTCTTGTTTTAACAAGCAGAAATTTGCCTCCATATTTGTTCTTCTATCTCCCTTTCACTATTTGGGGGTCTGTAGTATACTCCCAGTAGTGTGACTGCCCCTTTTTTATTTCTAAGCTCAATCCATAAAGCCTTGTTTGTTGATCCATTTAGTATATCATCCCTTCTCACAACTGGAATTGATTGTTTAACCATTAGTGCTACCCCACCCCCCCTCCTTTTTTTATCTCCTACTCTATCGTGTCTGAAGACTCTATAACCAGGGATATATAGCTGCCAGTTTTGTCCCTCGTTTAGCCATATCTCCTAAAACTTCCTCCCAAACTGCACTGTGGGTATATCTACAACACATTACCTGCAGTGGTTCAAAAAGGCAACTCGCCACCACCCTCTCAAAGGCAATTAGGGATGGGTAGTAGATGCTGAGCTTGTCAGCAACGCTCACCTTCCAAGTGCAAAAAAAAATACACGGTTGCAAGTTGAGCCAAAAGGCCAGGAAAAACTCCCCTAATCAAGAGTTAACAACCTCAGCCAAGGAAGGAGTAGACTCTGACTTGGGTTGGGGAAGCTGAGGTGGGTGGTGGGGGCCTTTGGGGGTGGGGGGGGGAGAAAAGGCAAACTAATAATGTTGCCACATCTCCTTCAAATTGTTATCCAGATCCACTTCTCAGAAATGTGCCTGTTTGTCATCAGGTGATGTTGACAAAGGTTTACTGTGGAACCTCCACATTTCAAGCACTCACTCCCTTAATTCACAGAAGAAGGGCTGTTGGATGAACATGCAGACTTGTGTCTCAATCTAATGTTAATGAGTTTTTTAAACTACAAAAGTATAGCTATTTAATTAAAAATGAGTTGACACATTGCAACAGTTCTGCCTTAATTTTGTTACCAACATATTTGAAAGCAGGTCTTAGACTCGCACCAGATACTTTCATGTGCCCAATGTAAAAGTTACACTTGCACAGGCAAGCCTATGATTGCCAGGGACTGTGGCAATATTCATAAAACAAAATCTTGAACAACAGATGACAGGGAGAAAAAATTATCGGAAGTATGCACTTCAAATAGATGATCATACACTCTTGAATGCATTGACAAATAACACTGACATGTGTATGTTTCAGGCTAAAACTGATAATCAAGTTTATTAAATAAAATTGAACCAAAGAATAAGTAAAAAGTTTATTTCACTAGGTTAGTGATTTAGCTGATTGCCAGTGCCTATTTGAAAATAACATCCTACATCTGAATAGATTACAGACGTAACTATTTAGACCATACACCCGTGATGCAAAGTTTTACACAAGACTGGATAAGCACTAGGTGTCCTACTGGCCGAAGCTCAACTGCCTTGCAAATAGAAATGCAACAATAACATTGCTGCTGTTTGCAGTTATATATTGCCAATTAATTGCAATTAAATTCAACTGTCAAACACATCTAAGCTTCAAAGGAATAGGGTCTGCTTGGTCGATAACAAGCGAAAAAATTACATCCCTTCAAGAAATAGCTGAACTGTCAGCTTTACACAGGAGACAAATGTAAACAATTGATGGCCTACTGATCGATCTGAATCGTATGACGTTAGCAACTGATTAACTACACGTATCAGCAAGCTATGTTGTCCGTTGTGCAATTGCGACTTGCTCACACAGAGGGGGCAACAACAACAACAGAAATTCTGCCAACATGTGGTTGCAAGATCCATTTTAAATGGCCATTATGAACAAGTCGTGAACAACTATTAATGTTAAAGCAGAAACAGAAATAAAAGAAAATTACAAAACTGCAACTTGGGAGAAATAGTAATAATGAACAGAAACTTTGGAAAGAAGGCAAAGGGTGAAAAACAGTTCCCCAGATTACCAGAAAACAATGAACTGCACATAATATAAACCATAAAAACATCTATTTGTACCATCTAAGATTTAGCACAACTCAGACCTCTTGAACCAACATACACTCAGGCATCAATATGGTACAGTGCATCTTAAGTGGTGTTCTAAATAGATGTTGCTATATTATTCGTTTTACTATTTGGCCTGTACTAGATTTTATAAAATTTCCAGCAACTGACAATAAACCAGACCAGTCAACATTGTTGATTTGCAAAAAGACAAATTGTGCAACAGCACAAATGGTGGCAAATTATAAATTCTACTGTCCAATTTACCAATCTGTTGATGACTTCCTTCGTATATTCCTGTATTTCTAATTTTGATACATGTCAATGAACATGACAATGAATTAAAGCAGTGTTGTCTATGGCCAAAGTTTTACAGGAGGCACCTTCTGTAAGAATTTTTTAAACTACAGAAGTTCAGCTATTTATTAAAAAGAGTCGTCACATTGCAACAGTTCTGCCTTAATTTTGTTACCAACATATTTGAAAGCAGGTCTTAGGCCCTAAGATCTGGAAGTCCCTCCTTATGCCTCTCCATCTCTTGACATCAATTTTCCTCTATAAGACACTCCTTAAAACATACCTTTTTGACCACACTTTGGGTCATCTGCCCTCATATCACCTGAAGCGGCTGAGTTTCATATGCCTCTGAAGCACCATTTTATTACATTAAAGGCACTATATAAATACAAGTTAGTGTTGTTCGCCTAGCCTTGCTCAATAATTTCATCAAACTTTATTTCTGGGACTCAATGGTTGTCTCCTAAGATCATAAGACGTAGGAGAAGTAACCCATTCGACCCATCAAGTCTGCTCTGCCATTCAATGAGATCATGGCTGACCTGATAATCTTCAACTCCACTTTCCTGCTTTTTCCCCATAACCTTCGATTCCCTTACTGATTAAAAATCTGTCTCTCTCAGTCTTGAATATGCTTAACCACCCAATCTCTACAGCCCTCTGCGGTGAAGAATTCCACAGATTGACTACCCTTGGAAAGGAGAAATTCCTCATCTCTGTTTTAAATGGGTGACCCATTACTCTGAGATTATGTCCTCTGGTCCTAGACTCTCTCACAAGGGGAAACAACCTCTCAGCATTTACCCTGTCAAGCCTCCTAAGAGTCTTATATGTTTCAATAAGGTTGCCTCTCATTCTTCTAAATTCCAATGAGTACAGGCCCAACCTACTCAACCTCTCCTCATAAGAAAATCCCTCCATCCCTGGGACCAACCTAGTGAATCATCCCTGGGCTGCCCCCAATGCCAGCATATCTTTCATAAGGAGACCAAAGCTGTTCACAGTATTCTAGGTGTGGTCTAACTATAGTTTTTGCAAGTCTTCCCTATTTTTATACTCCATTCCCTTTGGAATAAAGGCCAATGTCCCATTTGCCTTACCTATTACCTGCTGAACTTGTATGCTAACTTTCTGGGATTCATGCACACAGATGCCCAAATTCCTCTATGCTGCAGCTTTCTTCAGTCTTTCTCCATTTAAGTAATATTCAGCTCATCTATTCTTCCTGCCAAAGTGCGTAACCTCAGTTTCCCACATTATATTCCATCTGCCATGTTTTTGCCCACTCAACTTGTCTATATCCTTCTGTAGACTCTTTGTGTCAACCTCACCACTTGCCTTCCTACCTACTTTTGTGTCATCTGCAAACTTGGCGATAGTACATTCATTTCCCTCATCCACGTCATTAATATATATTGTAAATGATTGTGGCCCCAGCACTGACCCCTGTGGCACTTCACTAGTTACAGGTTGCTATCTTGAAAATGCTCCCCTTATCCCAGCGCTCTGTCTCATTAGTCAGCCAATCCTCTATCCATGCTAATATACTATCCCCAACACCATGAGCTCTTATCTTAAGTAGCCTTATGTGTTGTACCTTATCAAACCCCTTTTAGAAATCCATCTATATCACAGTTCCCCTTTATCCACCCTGTTTGTTACCTCCTCAAAGAATTCTAATAAATTTGTCAGGCACGATTTCCTCTTCATGAAGCCATGCTGACTCTGCTTGATTATATAATGCATTTCTAAATGCTCTGTTATTTCATCCTTTTTAATAGACTCCAACATTTTCCCAATGACAGGTGTTACGCTAACTGGCCTATAGTTAACTATTTTTTGTCTCTCTCCCTTTTTGAATAAGGGCGTTACATTGGCAGTTTTCCAATACTCTGGGACTTTTCCAGAATCTAAGGACTCTTGGAAGATTACTAACAGTGTATCCACGATCTCCTTTAATATCCTTGGATGCAACCTGTCAGGTCCAGGTGACTTACTGGCCTTCAGCCCCATTAGTTTCCCTAGTACTACTTCTCTCGTGATAGTTATTGTATTTCCTCCCTCGCTTTTGCCCCACGATTATTTAGTATTTTTGATATGCTATTAATGCCTTCTACCGTGAAGACTGATGCAAAGTACTTATTCAACTCCTCCGCCATTTCCAGGTTCCCCATTATTTCCCCAGCTTCATTCACCAAGGGGCCAATATTGACTTTGGCCTCTCTCTTCCTTTTTATACATTTAAAGAAGCTCTTCTTGCCCATTTTTATATGACTTGCTAGTTTATCTTCTCCCTCTTTTTTGTTTGGGTCATCTTCTGTTGGTTTTTAATACTTTCCCAATCCTCTGGCTTACCACTAATCCTTGCCACATTATACGTCTTTTCTTTCACTCTGACACTGTCCTTAACTTCCTTGATTAAGCATAGTTGGTTTATCCCTTTCCTACCTACAATCCTCCTTCCTCACTGGGATATCTTTGTTGCGCGTCATTAACTATTTTCTTAACCATCTGCCATTGTTCATGAACTGCCTTTTCTACTAAACTCCTTTCCCAGTCCACTCCAGCCAACTCTGCCCTCATTCCTTTGTAATCACCCTTATTTAAGTTTAGCACAGTTGTTTCCGAACTAAGTTTCTCACTCTCAAACTGAATGCTAAATTCCACCATGTTGTGTTCACTGTTTCCTCGGGGATTTTTTACTCTGAGATCATTTATTAAACCTGCCTCATTACACATTACCAGATGCAAAATTGCCTGATCCATGGTTGGATCCACAACATATTGTTCGAGGAAACAGTCTATGAATAAACTCTTTGAATTCTTGCTTGTGGCTACCTCTGCCAAATTTGATTTTCCCAATCTACATGAAAATTAAAGTCACCCATGATTAATATACTGACTTTTTTACATGCCCTCATTATCTCCTGACTTATTCTCTGTCCTACTGCACAGCTCCTGTTAGGAGGGCCGATAGATTACTGCAACCAGTGTCTTCTTCCCTTTGTTATTTCTTACTTCCACCCATATGGATTCCACATCTTCTGATCCAAGTTCATTTCTTGCAATCATATATTTGCAGTTTTTATGTAGAAGTGAAACCCACTTTGCCCCTCTGACCTCTGTATCATCAGATGATGAAGCAGTAACTTGCAAATACCATTTAAAGGCTCACAGGAACTAACAAAAAATGCTGTCAGTTGAATGATAATAATGACTGCAATTTATAAGTTTCACCTTGTAACTGGCTTCCCTGTGAGCATCTCCCAGATTTAGCAAAGTAATAAATGACCATTGGCTTAAAAAATTTCACTCGCACGATGTGGACATCACTTTCACTGGCCTGTTAGACCATAAGAGTCAGCCACATAGCTTCAGATCTGAAGTCCTGTTTAAGGTGGGCTGTGTAAGGGCCTTCCCTAAAGGAGATTAGTGAACGAGATGGGGCTTTTACAGCAATCCAGTGTTTTGACGGTCACCATTACGATAGTCGCTTTTAATTCCAGACTGACATGACTGAATTTAAATTCCTGAGCAGCGATGGTGATAGTTGAATTCATGTCTCCCGATCATTAGTCCAGACCTCCATGGATTACTGGTTTAATAACATTAGCACCATGCTACTGTATAACCAGATAGTTGATTATAGCAATTTATTAGGTTATCAGGTCTCTGCAGTTTTATCTGCTACAATTTATGTTGCAATAATGAAGTTTTTTTTAAACCATCAAAATATTATAATCATATCACAATGTTTTCTTTTGCTGACCTTACTTCATTACAGATACAGAGGGTTGTGCGACTTTGGAACTCTGCCTCAGAAGGCAGTGGAAGCGGGATCATTGAATGTTTTTAAGGTAGAGGTAAATAGATTCTTGTTAGGCAAGGGGACCAAAATGGGTAGATGGGAATCTGCAAGAGATAATGCAGACAGAAACACACATGGAAGTTTGGTCACAAGTTATTCACCTTTTGATGATTACATGACTTATGTCAATAAAGCAATTTCTTCAGATATGACTTTTTTTTAAAAGTGGCCCTGTTTCCTGGTTATTGAACATTGAAATTGAATGTGGAACTCGAAACACAAACAGATCAGCTCTGAGCTTCTTGAATGGTAGGGCAGGCTCAAGGGACCAAATGGCCTACTCCTGCTCCTATTTCATATGTTCGTACGTTTGCACAAAAATAAAAATAAAATCAGCAGGCCAAAAGTTGACAAGCAGCCTTAGGTTAAATGATCAAAGTAACTAAGAAACTTAATTTCATTCACTAATTCTCCCATACCAGGGTACGGTGAAAGAAGGAGAAAAAGAATTACTTTTCAAAACACATTCTAAGAGGTTATCCCATTTCCTTTACGTATCTCAGAAAAAAAGTCACAGATTGAAACAGTTGGCAGCTATCGGGCTGTTAAATGCCAGTGTGTGAAGGAAAGCTGGGGGAGTGTGAAGGTGGGGTGAAAAAGATCTCCCTGAAAGCGGGATTGGGCAATCAGTGCAGAGCAGCTTCATGAATGGGGAGGGCCAAGGGGGGAGTGCGCACCGGGGTGGGATGGGACAGGTTGGGGCTGGGACACGATGAGGATGGGACAGGATGGAGATGCCCCCTCCCCTATGGGCACAGGGTGCCCACAGCCTGCAGGGGGGGGGGGGGGTAGAGCGGGTTCAGGCCCCTGGAGATGGGATGGGACAGGATGGGGATGGGGATAGGATGGCGATGTGGATGTTGACAGGATGGGGACAGGAAGGGGATGGGGACGGGGACAGGATGGGGACAGGATGGGGATGGGGACAGGATGGGGATGTGGATGTTGACAGGATGGGGACAGGATGGGGATGGGGATGGGGACAGGATGGGGATGGGGACAGGATGGCGATGTGGATGTTGACAGGATGGGGATGGGGACAGGATGGCGATGTGGATGTTGACAGGATGGGGATGGGGACAGGATGGCGATGTGGATGTTGACAGGATGGGGATGGGGACAGGATGGCGATGTGGATGTTGACAGGATGGGGACAGGATGGGGATGGGGACGGGGACGGGGACAGGATGGGGATGGGGACAGGATGGCGATGTGGATGTTGACAGGATGGGGACGGGGACAGGATGGGGATGGGGACGGGGACAGGATGGGGATGGGGACGGGGACAGGATGGGGATGGGGACGGGGACAGGATGGCGATGGGGACGGGGACAGGATGGCGATGGGGACGGGGACAGGATGGCGATGGGGACGGGGACAGGATGGCGATGGGGACGGGGACAGGATGGCGATGGGGACGGGGACAGGATGGCGATGGGGACGGGGACAGGATGGCGATGGGGACGGGGACAGGATGGCGATGGGGACGGGGACAGGATGGCGATGGGGACGGGGACAGGATGGCGATGGGGACGGGGACAGGATGGCGATGGGGACGGGGACAGGATGGCGATGGGGACGGGGACAGGATGGCGATGGGGACGGGGACAGGATGGCGATGGGGACGGGGACAGGATGGCGATGGGGACGGGGACAGGATGGCGATGGGGACGGGGACAGGATGGCGATGGGGACGGGGACAGGATGGCGATGGGGACGGGGACAGGATGGCGATGGGGACGGGGACAGGATGGCGATGGGGACGGGGACAGGATGGCGATGGGGACGGGGACAGGATGGCGATGGGGACGGGGACAGGATGGCGATGGGGACGGGGACAGGATGGCGATGGGGACGGGGACAGGATGGCGATGGGGATGGGGACAGGATGGCGATGGGGACGGGGACAGGATGGCGATGGGGACGGGGACAGGATGGCGATGGGGACGGGGACAGGATGGCGATGGGGACGGGGACAGGATGGCGATGGGGACGGGGACAGGATGGCGATGGGGACGGGGACAGGATGGCGATGGGGACGGGGACAGGATGGCGATGGGGACGGGGACAGGATGGGGATGGGGACAGGATGGGGATGGGGACGGGGACAGGATGGGGACGGGGACAGGATGGGGATGGGGACGGGGACAGGATGGGGATGGGGACGGGGACAGGATGGGGATGGGGACGGGGACAGGATGGGGATGGGGATGGGGACGGGGACAGGATGGGGATGGGGACGGGGACAGGATGGGGATGGGGACGGGGACAGGATGGGGATGGGGACGGGGACAGGATGGGGATGGGGACGGGGACAGGATGGGGATGGGGACGGGGACAGGATGGGGATGGGGACAGGATGGGGATGGGGACGGGGACAGGATGGGGATGGGGACGGGGACAGGATGGGGATGGGGACGGGGACAGGATGGGGATGGGGACGGGGACAGGATGGGGATGGGGATGGGGACGGGGACAGGATGGGGATGGGGACAGGATGGGGATGGGGACAGGATGGGGATGGGGACGGGGACAGGATGGGGATGGGGACGGGGACAGGATGGGGATGGGGACAGGATGGGGACAGGATGGGGATGGGGACAGGATGGGGACGGGGACGGGGACAGGATGGGGATGGGGACAGGATGGGGACGGGGACAGGATGGGGATGGGGACAGGATGGGGATGGGGACAGGATGGGGATGGGGACGGGGATGGGGATGGGGACAGGATGGGGATGGGGATGGGGACGGGGACGGGGACGGGGACAGGATGGGGATGGGGACAGGATGGGGATGGGGACGGGGACAGGATGGGGATGGGGACGGGGACAGGATGGGGATGGGGACGGGGACAGGATGGGGATGGGGACGGGGACAGGATGGGGATGGGGACGGGGACAGGATGGGGATGGGGACGGGGACAGGATGGGGATGGGGACGGGGACAGGATGGGGATGGGGACGGGGACAGGATGGGGATGGGGACGGGGACAGGATGGGGATGGGGACAGGATGGGGACGGGGAAAGGATGGGGATGGGGACAGGATGGGGATGGGGACAGGATGGGGATGGGGACAGGATGGGGATGGGGACGGGGACAGGATGGGGATGGGGACGGGGACAGGATGGGGATGGGGACAGGATGGGGATGGGGACGGGGACAGGATGGGGATGGGGACGGGGACAGGATGGGGACGGGGACAGGATGGGGATGGGGACAGGATGGGGATGGGGACAGGATGGGGATGGGGACAGGATGGGGATGGGGACAGGATGGGGATGGGGACAGGATGGGGATGGGGACAGGATGGGGATGGGGACAGGATGGGGATGGGGACAGGATGGGGATGGGGACGGGGACAGGATGGGGATGGGGACAGGATGGGGAAAGGATGGGGACGGGGACAGGATGGGGATGGGGACGGGGACAGGATGGGGATGGGGACGGGGACAGGATGGGGATGGGGACGGGGACAGGATGGGGATGGGGACGGGGACAGGATGGGGATGGGGACGGGGACAGGATGGGGATGGGGACGGGGACAGGATGGGGATGGGGATGGGGACAGGATGGGGATGGGGACAGGATGGGGATGGGGACAGGATGGGGATGGGGACAGGATGGGGATGGGGACAGGATGGGGATGGGGATGGGGACAGGATGGGGATGGGGACGGGGACAGGATGGGGATGGGGACGGGGACAGGATGGGGATGGGGATGGGGACAGGATGGGGATGGGGACAGGATGGGGATGGGGATGGGGACAGGATGGGGATGGGGACAGGATGGGGATGGGGATGGGGACAGGATGGGGATGGGGACAGGATGGGGATGGGGACAGGATGGGGATGGGGACAGGATGGGGATGGGGAAAGGATGGGGATGGGGACGGGGACAGGATGGGGATGGGGACAGGATGGGGATGGGGAAAGGATGGGGATGGGGAAAGGATGGGGATGGGGACGGGGACAGGATGGGGATGGGGACGGGGACAGGATGGGGACGGGGACAGGATGGGGATGGGGACGGGGACAGGATGGGGACGGGGACAGGATGGGGATGCCACCTCCCCCGTGGGCACAGCCCGAGGGGGGTGGGTAGAGTGGGTTCAGGCCCCTGGCAGGGCGCAGGCCTGGTGCCCACCAAAGCGTGGAGTGGGTATGTGAGGGGGCGGAGGGGTTGTACGTGAGGGGGAATTGGAAGGGGAATGCAGTCCTACCCAGGCCTTTGCTGCAGCCTCCGTGTCTGTAACTGGTCCCGCCCGGCCTCTCCCTCCCTCCCTCCCTCACTCACCGGCCGCTGCTGCTGCCGCTGTCCGCCGGCTCTGGAGTGCTGCCGGAAGGCGCTGAGGATTTCCTCTTGAGCAGGGGCCTCCTGTTCTCTTTCTCGGGCAGCTGCGGCTGGCTCATGGCGCCGGTGCGAGTGGACGAGGGCCTGTATCTGTCCGTCTCCTCCCCACCACCACCACCACCACCCCCGACAACCCACCGTCCCCGGTCTCTGTCCCGGTCACTGGCCGCCCCGCCCCCCCACCCCTGGTTTGAAACTGCCGCAGCTCGAACGCACCAATCAGCGCTCGCCTCGTTGCTGGGACAACGCCAAGGCCTTCCCTCTTCCACCTGCGACCTGGAGCCTAAATCGAGCTGGCTGCCGGAAGGCTGGACAACCTTCTCACCCCACATCTTCAGTTTGTCTTGAGGGTGAGGGGCAGGGGACAGAACCTCCACGGTTTAAATGCTCAGGGTGCCCAGAACTGTCTTCCTGCGGCTTCCCCGAAGTGAAACTACTCAATGCAAGGCTTGTGTGTGATTCTGAGAGGTTTGCAGCCCTTGAAAATGATTGTCCCCTCGCTGGGTATTTTCAGAGTCACAGAATTTTTTTCATGGGGGCAGGAGGACATTCGGCCCACCGCGTCGGCACTGGCCCTGCAAATCAGCACCATGATTTAGCGGCACAATGGAGGCAGAAAACGCTGGAAAAGCTCAGCAGGTCTGACAGCGCCTGTGGAGAGAGAAGCAGAGTTGACGTTTCGAGTCCAATCCCCCATCATGTACATCCCCCCCCCCCCCCCAACCCCCCTCTCATATACCCACTCCACGCTTAGGACTCTTCAAGCATCTGCAGTATTTTGCTTTTATGACTTGGTGCCATCCTGCTTTTTCCCCAGTACCCTTGCACGTTGTCCTTACTCAAATAATCATCTACTGCTCTCTTGAACGCCCTGATTGAGCCTGCCTCCACCACACATCCAGGCAGTGCGTTCCCAACTCAAATCAATCGCTGTGTGAAACGTTTTTTTTTTCTCGCATCACATTTGCTTCTTTTGCAAATCACCCTGAATCTGTGCCCTCCCATTCTCAATCCCTTGACGAACGGGAACAGTTTCTCCCTGTCTGCTCTATCCAGCCCCCTTGTGATTTTGAACATGTTGTAGAGTTGATCTTCAGACAACTTTTCTTCATGAAACATTTAACTTTATTTACAAGACAACAGCAGCAACAACAGGTTTATCAAAAAACTCTATAACTGAAGATCTCCCTCTGTGGAGGTTCCCCAGGGTGCTAGCACATTGTTTACACAGATCGTGTGACCTTAAAACACAGGATTCTTAAAGCTACAGTCCAACATTTCCCAAAACTATAATTACTACATTCCTACAAATTTTGTATTTACAAGGATATTTATTTCATGACATTACAATATTTACACAGGTCATGAAATTACAAGTTCTGCTTTTAAGATGGTTTCCTAATCTGTGTGGAACGTCGCAACTCCACGACTTCAGATTCTTTTGTAGGAAATACATTCTCTGGAACCGCATTAACATCAGGAACCTCATTAGGCACATACAGTTCAGTGTCTTCCACTCCGAAAGAGACATCAGGCATGTCTGTCCTTGGTTGAGCAACTTCAACAGGAACCACTGGTTTAGTAATGGTTGCAGGTGGAGCATCATTTTGTTGGGGTATCTCTCTCTTTCATAAATGATCCACATGCATACAGGTGTTCCGGCCCTCCACTTCCACGTGGTATGACAATGGTAACAGAACTCACTTTACCAGGAAATCACTTCGGTCCTCCACCGAAATTCTTTACATATACTGCTTCTTCAGCAGTAAATTGTCACTCACGATTATGCAAATTATGAGTCACTTTTTGGTTCCTTTTTCTCCACCTTCCCCTCCAAATTGGAAAGTATTAAGCCTAGTCTTGTCTGAAGATAGTGCCTCACCAGTAATTCCGAACCTCTTTCTATGTGTTATCTTTTTACCACAGAATTTAGTCTCGGCCTTCTTTTTGACTTCACTGTCGGCCAGACTTCTCTCAGCTGCAATCTCAACTTGTTTTACTTCAATAGTTGAGCTACCCATGACTTTGTCATCTACTCATATCTTGGAAAGTTCTTTGATTTTTGCTTTGAAGCTCTTTAGCTTCATTTAGCTGATTCTTCAGCTCTTCTGTTTCCCTCTTATATCTGTTGGCTTCCTCCTGGAAACTTGAACATTAATGCATCTTTTCTGCCAACTGGTTCTTTAGTTTATTCAGAGAGATGTTAAATTCCTCCTGTTTCTTTTCATAATTTTTTTAGAGGCGCAAACTGACCGGTGGGATCCTTGTAGTGTGTGAAGATCTTTCAACAGGTTTTCCTTTCCTTTGTGAAGTTCGCTTACTTCATCTTGAACTCTGTCATTCAGCAGAATCTCTTTGGGTTTCTTCTTCTGTTCTTCCATTGTCATTGTTTAAGACAGTCTTCATTTCTTCAGGTTGTTGAATGTTTACACATTCCTTTTTCATCCTGTTGCGGTCCTTGGACTCTCCAGGCTCTTTCTGAAGTATTTTGCTTTGTTCCTTTTTCAAGACAGGAACTCTTCCAGCCTCCTTTTGAAATCTCACTGCCCAATCAAGATTAATTTCTCTCAGCCATTTCGACCTAGAAGGCTCGGTCCTCCATTTTCTCATACCATCACTGGTAGCTGTGCTGATTGGTGTCTATAATGAACAGTTGCTCTGGTGATACCTTTCACCTGGATTTCTTCGCCTGTGTACATTTTCAACTTGGCATATGTTTGTTCTGAATTTAACTGGCGATCACCTTTATTTAAAGATCTGAATGTGTGTTCTCCTATTTCAGTGGTAGAAGCATGCATGTCTACTTCCATTTTTAAGGGTTTACCATTCACTTGCACTGTAATAAATATTGGCTCTGTCTTCCCAATTTCATGTTGAATAATGAGTAAATGTCAGAATTGTTTATTTCTGGCTCTTCTACAGTATAGAGTTCATGTGACTTCGTTTGTTGTTTGGAGACCTGTTTACATCTCACTTTGTCTCATTATGTGTTCACTTCTGTGACAAAAATTCTATTTTTTTATATTGCCAATCACTAGAAGAATGATTGTTTCCACGTCGCTGGAAATTAGTTTTCGATTTAGCTGCTAAGCTGTTTCCTTTCAATTTTCAGTTAGTGGGGGCTGTTTCCTGCTTTGTAGTGGAGTCCTGGCTTTTTGCGCCACTTTCGGCTTACTGTTCCCACCCAATGAGGAGGATAGCGCCATTTTGCATCCCTAGAATTGCTTGTGAATCCCTTACAACGCTTTCCATCACCAGTGCCATTTCTAGCAGTTTCTTGAAATCAAGATTCACTTCAGCCAGCAATCTTCGCTGCATCTTCCTGCATCTCACATACTAAATAATCCGTGAGCATGTCATCAGGATTTCACTGAAATCACAATATTCCGTTAGTCATTTTAATTTCACCATGTAAGAAGCAATTGTCTCTCCCAGGCCTCTATTCCTTGAATTGAACCCGAACCCCTACATTGTGACCAAGGGCTTGGGTTGAAAATGGCCCTTAATGAGGTCTACTAATTCACTGAGAATCTTTGAATCTGGGGCACTGGGGGCCAGCTAGCTTCGAATTAACCTGTAGTTCTTGCTCGCACAAATACTCTGGAAAATTGCTCTCTTCTTTTCCTTCCCCCATGATTTTGTTTGCTTTAAAGAAGAATGCAAGATGTTCTATATATTGATACCAATCATCTGTGGCTGGTTCAAAGGGATCGATTCTGTCAAACTGCGGCATTTCGGATGAGTATATCCTTTTTTATTTTTAACCAACTTAGATACTCACAATTGCTGGGAGGTACAGCATTGAATCTGATTTATCCTCATTGCCAGTTTGTTATAAAGTTGATCTTCAAGACAACTTTTCTTAGAGGAAACATTTAACTTTATTTACAAGACAGCAGCAGCAACTACACGTGTGCATCAAACTCTATAACTAAAGAAGAACTCCATCTCTAGGTTCCCCACGCTGCTAGCACATTGGTTTACAAAGATCATGTGATTTTACAACACAGGATTATCCTTAAAGCTACAGTACAATGTTTCCCAAAATTAATTGCTACAGAACACCTCTACCAGATCTCCTCTGAGCCTTCACCTCTCCAAGGAGACCAGTTCCAGCCTCTCCAATCTATCTTCATAATTCAAGTTTATAATCCTGGAACCATTCTTGTAAACCTCTCCTGCACTCTGTCCATTGCAATCACATCCTTCCTGTACTGTGGCGCCCAGAACTGTACACAATACTCCAGCTGAGGTCTAACTAGTGTCTTATATAAGCTCAGCATAACCTCCCTGCTCTTGTCCTTTGCCCCTATTAATAAAGCCCAGGATACCGTGCTTTATTAACTGCTCTGTCCACCTGTCCTGCCACCTTCAATGATCTATGCGCTTATACACCCAGGTCTCTCAGCTCCTGTTCTTCTTCCCAAAATAAATCACATCACACTTCTCCACATTGAACTTCATCTGCCACCTATCTGCCCTATGTCCTTTTAAAATTCTTTACTGTCCCCCTCACAGTTTACAATGCTTCCCAGTTTTGTATAATCCATAAACTTAGGAATTGACCCTGCACAACAAGATCTAGATCATTAATATATATCAGGAAAAGCAAGGATCCAAATTTTGTTTTTAAAATTAAATTCTTGCAGATTACTGTAAGTTTACTTGTTAACTTATATTTTTCTTATTTGTTCATGGGATATGGGCTTTGCTGGCTAGACCAGGGTTTATGGCCCATCCCAAATTGCTCTTCTTGAGGAGATTGGGGTGAGCTGCCTTCTTGAACTGCTGCAGTCTATGTGGTGTTGGTACATCCACAGTGCTGTTGGAAGGAAGTTCCAGGATTTTGACCCAGCAGCAGTGAAGGAACGGCAAAACTGCTATACTTCTTGTCTTTTGGTTCACAGATGTTGTTAATAATTATACTTTCAGTTTTTAAAGTTCAGAAACTCTGTATGTTTAATTTTGCCATGCTGTCTGGTACAGATGAAAAAACAGATTGAACTGGTTATCACTTCAGTCTCAAGTGCAGCTGTGAAATGTAGCCCCTTGGAACACACATAACACATTAGTTCCTAGCTATTTACAGATAATACAACAACATATAACAGATATAATTCCAAATCAGGATGATGTGTGGCTTGGAAGGGAACCTGGAAGTGGTGGTGTTCCCATGCATTTGCTGTCCTTGTCCTTCCAGGTGGTTCAGATTACAGGTTTGAAAGGTGCTTTCAAAGACGCCTTGTTGAGTTGCTACGGTGAATTTTTAGATGGTACGCACTGCTGCCACTATGCGTTGGTGGTGGAGGGACTCATGTTTAAGGTAGTGGATGGGGTGCTGATCATACAGGCCTGCTTTGTCCTGGATGGTGTTGAGCTTCTTGAGTGTTGTTGGAGCTGCACTCATCCAGGCAAGTGGACAGTATTCCATCACACTCCTGATTTGTGCCTTGTAGATGGTGGACAGGCTTTGCGGAGTCAGGAGGTGAGTTACTCTCCACAGAATTCCCTACCTCAGACCTCCTCTTGTAGCCACGGTATTTATACAGCTGGTTCAGTTCAGTTTCTGGTCAATGGTAAACCCCAGGATGTTGATAGTGACGGATTCAGCAATTGTAATGCCATTAAATGTCAAAGGGAGATGGTTAGATTCTCGTGGTGGAGAGGGTCATTGTTTGGCACTTGTGTAGTGTGAATGATATTTGCTACTTGTCAGCTGAAGCCTGAATGTTGTCCAGGTCTTGCTGCATATGAACGTGGACTGCTTCGGTTTCTGAGGAGTTGTACATGGTGCAGAACATTGTGCAATCATCTGCGAACATCTCCACTTCTGACCTTACAATGGAGGGAAGGCCATTGATGTGTGAGGCATCAGTTTTTGGAAAATTTGAAGGACATTGAATTTCGGAGATTCTTCCTCCTGAGTTATTTTTTAAAAGTTTGCAATATTAATTCATTCAGTGAATGCCATTCTTCAAAAAAACACGGGTCAAGATAGATGCCCAGCAGGGAACACCCGAAGAGGGAAGAGATTTTTTTGTATATCTAAGTTAACAAAGAAATGCTGTTGCCACGCTACAGACTCTTGCTGATTGGTTAAAAACACCTGGCCTAAGAAAAGTATTCTTTGAACTTCTTAGTTTTTAAAAAACATTTAGAGAATGAGTGTTGGTGACTTAGAAGCAGACTGCAAGGAAAAGACTCTTTATTTCCCTCTCTCTGTCCCACCTTGGTGTTAAACTTTCCTCAGAAACGTCTCATCAGGAAAACTCATCTGCCAATTTGGGAGTTCACAAAGTTGTGATAAATAAGAGTCATCAAGGACAGTCTCACCAAACAAATCCCTCTGAAAGAACTTCCAGATCTATTGTGACCAGAATTCTGTTTGATCAACAGCATTGAGATCTTTTCAAATTTTATAAAATAAAAATTGTCTAATATAAACATAATTGTCTATAATAAATATAAAAAATCAAAGTTTAAGAAGAAGGTAAGAGTGCAGGTTAGTAACGAGGCTGATTGTTACCAAAAAGTGAAAGGAAGGGACAGAGTGTGTGAATGCCATATTGCACCAAAGATTCATATAAGAGTCGGGAAAGTTGACAATAGGGCAAACTTAAAGGCTTTGTATCTGAATGCTCATAGCATTCGGAATAAAACTAATGAATGAACAGCGCAATTAGAGATAAAAAGGTAAGATTCGGTGGTGATTACTGAGACGTGGTTACAGGGAGAACAGTTTTGGGAGTTGAATATCCAAGGGTACTCAGTGTTTTGGAAGGATAGGCAGGAAGATAAAGGAGGTGGTGTAGCTTTGTTAGTAAAGGAAGAGATCAATGCTACAGTGAGGAATGATATAGGCACAGGAGAGCAAGACATAGAGTCAGTTTGGGTAGAAATAAGAAATAGCAAGGGAAAGAAGTCCCTGGTAGGAGTAATCTATAGATCCCCAAACAGTAGTTCAGCAGTCGGGCACAGTATAAACCAAGAAATACTGGGAGCATGTAAGAAAGACACGGCAATACTCATGGGTGATTTTAATATTCATATAGACTGAACTAATCAAATTGGCAAGGGTAAGGGAGAGTTCATAGAGTGTATTAGAGATTGTTTATTGAAGCAATATGTTATGGAACCAACCAGGGAGCAGGCTATTCTGGATTTGGTTTTGTGTAACGAAATGGGATTAATTATTGATCTCATAGTAAAGGATCCTCTAGGGAAGAGTGCTCATAGCATGCTAGAATTTCAAGTTCAGTTTGAGAGCAAGAAACTTGAGTCCCACAATAATGTTCTGGAGTTAAACAAAGGTAACTACATAGGCACAAGGGCAGATTTAGCCCTAGTGGACTGGGCAGGAAGACTACAAGGTAGGACAGTTGATGAACAGTGACAGATATTTAAGGAGATATTCAGTTCCTCCCAAATAAAATATGTTCCAAAGAGGAAGAAAGAAGGTAAGAGGGGGGAAAAGCATCCCTGGCAAAGCAAGGAAGTTAAAGATAACATAAAGGCAAAAACTAAGGCATACCAAATTGCAAAGGTCAGTAGCAGACTGGAAGATTGGGAATCTTTAAAAGATCAGCAAAGGATTACTAAAAAAATAATAAAAAGAGCAAAGATAAATTATGAAAGATAACTAGCGCAAAATGTAAAAACTGATAACAAAAGCTTCTACAAGTATATAAAAGGAAAGAGAGTAGCATAAGTGAATGTTGGCCTCTTGAAGGCTGAGACTGGGGAGTTAATAGTGGGGAACATAGAAATGGCAGAGATGCTTAATCAATATTTTGCCTCAGTTTTCATGGACACTAGTACCACCCCAATAGTAACAGGTAGTGTAGAGGGTATGGAGAAGGAGGAACTTAGAACAATCACCATCACTAGAGAAAAAGTACTAAGCAAACTATTGGGATTAAAGGATGACAAGTCCTCAGGACCTGATGGCCTACATCCCAGGGTCTTAAAGGAAGTGGCAGCAGAGATAGCGGTTGCATTGGCTATAATATTCCAAAATTCCTTGGATTCTGGAAAGGTTCCAGTAGATTGGAAAAATGCTAACATAACACCCTTATTCAAAAAGAGGGAGAGGCAGAAAGTAGGAAACTATAGACCAGTTGGTTTAACGTCTGTCGTTGGGAAATTATTGGAATCCGTTATTAAGGAAGTAGTAATGGGGCATTTGGAAAGCCAAAATGCAATCCATCAGAGTTAGCATGGTTTTATGAAGAGTAAATCGTGTTTGACTAATTTGCTGGAGTTGTTTGAAGATGTGACAAGCAAAGTGGATAATGGGGATCCTGTAAATGTAGTATATCTGGACTTCCAGAAGGCCTTTGATAAGGTGCCGCACAAAAGATTAATACACAAGATAAGATCACATGGAGTTAGGGGTAATATATTAACTTGGATAGAGGATTGGCTAACCAACAGAAAGCAGAGAGCCGGGATAAATGGGTCTTTTTCTGGATGGCAAGTTGTAAGTAGTGGGGTGCCACAGGGTTCGGTCCTTGGGCCCCAACTATTTACCATCTATATTAATGACTTGGATTCAGGGATAGAAGGTACTATGGCTAAATTTGCAGATGACACCAAAATAGGTGGGAAAGTAAGTTGCAATGAAGAAATAACAAATTTACAAATGGATATGGACAGGTTAGGAAGGCAGATGGAATTTTGGCATTTATTGCTAAAGGAATAGAGTATAAAAATAGGGAAGTGTTATTGTAACTGTACAAGGCATTGGTGAGACCGCGCCTGGAGTACTGTGCACAGTTTTGGTCCCCTTCCTTGAAAGATGTAGCATTGGAGGCAGTTCAAAGAGGTTCACGAGATTGATTCCAGAGATGAGGGGCTTGTTTTCTGTGGCGAGATTGAGCAGTTTAGGCCCACATTCGCTAGAGTTTAGAAGGATGAGAGGAGATCTAATTGAGGTATACAAGATGCTAAAGGGGATAGACAAAGTAGACATGGAGCGGATGTTTCCCCTTGTGGGGCATTCTAGAATGAGAGGCCGTAGTTTTAGGCTAAGGGGCAGGTAGATTTAAATCAGAGAGGAGGAGGAATTACTTTTCTCAAAGGGTCGTGAATCTGTGGAATTCACTACCTCACAGTGCAGCAGATGCCAGGATGCTGAATAAATTTAAGAAGGAGATAGATTTTTAATTAGTAACGGGTTGAAAGGTTATGGGGAGAGGGCAGGAAATTGGAGTTGAGGCCAAAATGAGATCAGCCATGATCGTATTGAATAGCGGGGCAGGCTTGATGGGCTGAATTATCTACTCCTGCTCCTCGTTCTTATGTTCTTTTGTTTTATCCTTTCAAAAAGAAACATTGCCATACTCCAGTCTCTGCAGAGGACTGTGTTTGTTTTGTCCTGCTTTGTTTTAGTGTATGAGTGTATGGGGGTTCGAATATCTTTTTTTTTAAAAGGGGAAAATCATTACACTTCTTAACTCCAATTTGTATGTTAACCAGTTTATTAGCTTGTTTTTAAAAGGTAGCTTGTTTTATAATAAAACAAATTTTTCTGTGTTTACTGAAAGAAACCTGGTTAGAGTTTTTATGCTCAGAATAACAGTATCAAAGGTAAACAATTGGCCAGTTTTGTGGGTGAATTAAACATTTAAACTATTGGTATGACCTGTGGTAAAGTGGGGCTAGAAAGACTTTGACGGAGAGAATAAACAGGAGAAGGTACTAGTAGATGTAAGTAAGGAAACGGAGGTAGAAATTAAGGATTCTGAAATATATCTTCCTCTGATTAAATTGGATGATGAGGAAGTACTTAAGAGACTAGATGTAATATTGGATGACCTTGCAGAAAAGTGTCGGAGTGATTTAAAATATCTATTGCAGTCACACAAAGCAATTTGTAGAAATATACTGGGGAAAATAGATTTAGCTGTACATGACGTTGATGTGGGGAATTCAGAGTCAATGAGGCAACACCCATATGGATTAAATACAGTAAAATTAGATCAAGTGTGGAAAGAAATTGAACTTATTCTACAAAATGCCATTAAAAAACCCAATCACTGTAATTGGAGATCCTCCATTGTAATGGTGCTGAAACCAGATGGATCACAAAGACTATACATTGATTACTGAAAAGTGAATGCAACAATAAAGGCAGATTCATATCCTATTCCTTGATTGGAGGATTGTATCGAGAAAGTGGGACAGTCAACGTTTATCACAAAAATTGACTTGCTGTGGGGACGTTGGCAAGTACCCTTTTTGGAAAGGGCAAAAGAAATATGAGATTTTGTGATGCTGCATGGTTTATATCAATGCAAATTAATTCCTTTATGAAGAATACACCAGCAACATTTGAGAGATTAACAAACAAGTGATTGAGGGATGGAACAATTGTGCTGGTTATACTAATGAATTAATAGTATTCAACCAAACGTGGGAGGAACATTTACAACATTTAAAGGAACTATTTGATTGACTGCAGAACGCCAATTTAGTTGTGAATTTGCGAAAGCATAAGTTACATATTTAGGCCACAGTATTGAACATGATCAAGCGGCCCCACGAGATGCAAAAGTAGAAATTGTGGAATTCCCAGTGCCTACAGCGAAATGGGAAAATTTGAGATTTCTGTGCATGAGTGGATTTTATTGGCAATCCATGCCAAACCTCAGCAGCGTAGCTGCTCCACTGACTGAATTGTTAAAAAAAAATGGAAAATTCTTATGGATTCAGGGGTGTCAGATGCATTTGACAGCTTGAAAACTATACCAACAACTGCAACCGTTCTATCAGCAGCTGATTATACAAAGCAGTTTAAGTTGGTTATTGATGCCAGTGATGTAGATGTTGGTCTGTATTGCTACAAGAAGATGAACTAGGAATTGATAAACCAGTAGGATCTTTCTCACAGAAGTTGAATGTATACCAGAAGAAATGTTCAGCTGTAGAGAAAGAGAATTTAAGTTTGGCGTTAGTTTTGCAGCAGTTTGATGTGTATGTTGCAAACAATTCTTCAGAGACAGTTATATACATTGACTACAATCCTTTGAGGTTTCTGGAAAAGATTTGGAACAGAAATGCAAGACTGTTTTGGTGGGGGTTTATATTGCAAACCATTCAATTTTCAAATTATACATGTGGCTGGACGAAAAAATTTGATGGCAGATTTTATGACGTTGCTGATGATGTGTGCCAGACAGATCAAATCCATGAGGGAAACTTGACCACGCGATCACAACGGTTTTGCAATTTGTATTTATTTCGAGATGCATGCCCTGAATTCAGAAGTAATAAGTCCACCAAGTCTACAGAGATTTTTTAGAAGAAAATTAAATATTTATTAACAAAAGAAAATATTTCAAGCACATACATAGGTCTATAAATTACCACTATAATAACTCCTAAAACCCCTAATTAATCTGGCTTCCAGTTACAGCCCCGTTAAGGCAACAGTAAAATATAATCAGTTTTAAACAGATCAAGGCAAGTCAACACAAAACCCTGGACAATAGAATTCAAAATGGCTTTTCCCAGCTTTGGTTTCTGTAGACAGACTTAATGCACAAATAGTGGAGGTTTCTCACATTTCTGTTAGATCTTACAATGCCTTTACTGACACATAGCCTCCTTCCCATTTATACACGTTTCTCCCTTTTAATCTAAATTCCATTGTTTCCATATGTCTTTGGAACTTTACTTTTCTCATAATATAAATCTTTTCATGGTGCTAATATTGTCAGTAACCTTTGGGAAAAATAAACACATTGCTTGGCCTAGCTGCTCTTTGAAATTCAAATTGCCCTGATTTATCTAAAAGTGCAAATTCACTTTACTTACCTTTTAAGACTTCAGCCATGTTTACATATTTAGTATTTCAAACGTAGCTTCTTTTGATGAGTCAAAGCCTCCAGACCAGCTGTCCCCAATTCAATTAAATCCCCCCACCCACACAGAGTAACTATCCAAACCCCAACCCCACTATTAACCTACTTTTACAATAAATCACAATAATATTATAAGATTGATTATTCTTTCATGACACAGATGTGTTGTCAAGAGATTAAAATTCTAAAGAACTTGAATATTGGCAAATGGAGAATATATTGGAATGAACTCTATTTTTTACAAAAGACTTGTGTAGATATTTTCATGGTTAATGCATGTATATTATAGTGTTATAGTTTTGTTTGTATAGTTAAATATAGTAAGGAATAAGAAATGGGTTGAAAAATGGAACCATATTTTTGGAATTATGATGGTTAATTTTTTGTTAAGGAAGGAGATGTGAGAATGGATGTTACTTTTTAATATTTTGAGTGTGTCTGTGTGATTTAATTGAGCTGGGCAGAATTTGAAAGGAGTCAGGTTGTCTGATGGGTTGGAAACATGAAAAGGGATAGAGGTGTTAAGTTTGAGGTACAAGGAAATAGGTTAGATCTGACATTTGCATTTTTAGGTAAGTTGAGAGTTTGTTTGAATATCAAAGGGGAGTCAGAGGTAGAAAGAAACATGTTTGCATCTTGCAGGAGTTCCATAGGTAAGCACTACTGGGGTATTATATTATATTAAATTGTCCCGAAAGCAAAGACAAGATGGAAACACAAAAGATCTTATACTTGGAAGGGTTTGAGTTTCAAAGTAGTGAGAACAATGGAACTGAGATGAAAGGGAAAAACAATATTTTAGAGTTATGTGGGACTATAAAGAAAGCTGGGGCTGGTCAAGCTGTTGAGCTATATCTGGAGCTGTGGGCTGGGAGAGGATGCAATTTGAATCAACCATCCAGTCAAACCAGAAAAGTCTTGAGCTGCAGTTTTATTCTGAAGTGGATTCAACTGCAGAGTGGAAGGGGGTAAAGGTCATGAAGTATACCTTTATTGAAGCTACAGCAGTTTGCCTTGTGTAATATTATTGGATCTCATAGTAGACATCCAAAAGGGAGTGTTGCCTGGAAAGTTTACTTGTGGATTTGACCAAGCAGAGAATTTTGTGGGTATGATTTGTAAGAATAACCTTAGTTGTGTAACTGTAATCTTGTTTGCTTAAGCTTTCTTTTATTTTTGTTAATAAACCTTTGACTTTTAATTTTTAAAATCCCAAAAGTGCTACTGGACCTCTTGTGTAAGTAAATCTTCTTCTTTGGTTTCAGAATACAAAAACAAATACAGAAACAAAAAAGTTTCCCTCTGGGTTTGGTTTGCACAGCAATCAACATTGGCTGTGGTCATAACACCAGGTTGACACCTCATTTTTAGGTATACCTGGTGCTGTTCCTGGCATGCCCTCCCACAAGCTTCATTGAACTAGGGTTGATCCCCGGCTTGATGGTAATGGTGGACTGGAGGATATGTCGGTCCATAAGTTTATAGATTGTGGTTGTATACAATTCTGCTGCTGCTGATGGCCCACAGTGCCTCAAGGATGTCCACTTTTGAGTTGCTAGATCTGTTCGAAATCTATCCCATTTAGCACAATGGTAGTACCACACAACACAATAGAGTGTATCCCAATGTGAAACTGGGACATGGTCCACATGATTGTGCGGTGGTCAGCCCTACAGAGGGCATGTTGATGTGGGCCTGAAGTCACATGTAAGCCAGACCAGGTAATGACAGCAGCTTTCCTTCCCTAAAGGACATTAATGAAGCAGGTGGGTTTTTATGACAATCGACCATAGTTTCATGGTCACCATTAGACTAGCATTTTTGTTAATGCACATTTATTAATTGAACTTAAATTCCACCAGCTGCTGTGGTGGGAATTTAACCCATATCTCCAGAGCATTGCCCTAGGCCTCTGGATTACTGGTCCAGTGACCTTACCATTATGTCACCATCTCCCCCATGTAATTAAGTTTACTTGTTATATTTATAATTAAAGCATTCGCCTTTTTATAACAACACACAGCTTCACATAATATTTGAGGTTTGACACATGATGGTCATGACTATCCACTATTTTGGTGGCTATCTCATTAGTCAGCACTGGCTTTAAAGTTACGTGAAACCTGAAGCATGTGCCTCATGGCCTCAGGAGCTGCTGTGCCACTGCCTTAGGATCTCAAAATCCACCATGCAAATTTTGCACAAAAATGGATAACACTGGAACAAAACTGGGAATGGAGGACTGAGGACTTTCCTGAGATGGAGGTCCCCAGCGGTCCTCTGAACTGTCCACCATCTCCAAAAGAATAAACAAAAACTGCAGCAGCTGAAACGCCTGGCAGTCAAACGCCACTCCCAAATCTGAAAGACAGCACCAGCTGCCATCTCAATTGAAGGACTAAAACAAAAACAGAAAAACCCAGCAAGTCTGGCAGCATCGGTGGAGAAGAACAAAGTTTACGTTTCGAGTCCTCATGACCCTTCAACAGAACTAAATAAAAATAGGAGAGGAT
Source organism: Carcharodon carcharias (assembly GCF_017639515.1). Taxonomy (NCBI): domain Eukaryota; kingdom Metazoa; phylum Chordata; class Chondrichthyes; order Lamniformes; family Lamnidae; genus Carcharodon; species Carcharodon carcharias. Next base: position 133,968,195 of record NC_054479.1, read on the forward strand.
GAAATATAAGCTGGTTTAAGGCAAAAGAAAATAATATTTTGCAGTTCAAAAAGATTTAAGCCAAATGAAACACACAACCACAAGCAGGCATTATAACAACCAACAGTCCTTCAATTGATAAAAACAAAAAACTGTGGATGCTGGAAATCCAAAACAAAAACAGAAATACCTGGAAAAACTCAGCAGGTCTGGCAGCATCGGCGGAGAAGATCAAAGTTGACGTTTTGAGTCCTCATGACCCTTCAACAGAACTAAGTAAAAATAGGAGAGGGGTGAAATATAAGCTGGTTTAAGGTGGGGGGGGGTGGGTTGTAGGGACAAGCAAGCAGCCTCAGGTGTACACCATATATTCTCTCTACAAGGCACGGACAAGATCACGGAAGACCGTAAGGCAGCCAGAGGAACCCTCCCTGCTTGTCCTGAATCTGTGAATAGCCATCTTTCCCAGGCCACACTGATGGTCTTTTGAAGTTGAGGTTGAAGCATAGAAACAGAAAGTGTAAAAGGGTCAATGCAGCGAGTGGATCACAGCCTTATTTTTTAACTACAACAATAATACATATTATTGCTGTTTGCCTGTTTTCCTTCATTTTGCCTTCTGACTTTATGAAAGCATTAACTGTCTCACTGGTGTACCATTCCTTGGACAGTGGTTCCCAAGTGACCATTATCAATCTGTAAACCTTGACAGGGTGTACTGGCAAACTATCTGACTGTGGAGAATGTTACATCTGAGTTTGATCCTGTCTTCACACCATCCAAATGTACATATTTCCACTGTAGCTTACTTTATTATAAGTATGAAACTTAGCTATCAGTTTTGCACAGGAGTCCTCACGTATCTGTGTAAGAGGTTGTGGGTTCAAACTCCACGCTATGGACTTGAGCATGTAATTCAGGTTGCCATTTCACTGTTGGAAGTGCTGTCTTTTGGATGAGATGAAATGAAACTGTGGCTCCATCTGCTCTTTCAGATTGATGTAAAAGATCCCACAGCACGACTTGAAGAAGAGTTGGGGAATTATCTTGTTTTCCAGACAATTTTTATCCCTCTATCCACATCTCTAAAATAGATGATCTAACCATTTTACTTACCCTGTTTCTTTGCAACAGAGTTTACACGTGACTGGTGAAAGTGCAAAAACCAATAAGCCCTTTGACAACCCGAAATTTGTCTTCCAATGGGACTCAAATCGCTTAAGTTCTATTTTGTTCAGTCATGTCATCTGCAATGAAAAGCTGTGATAATCTTTCTACGGGACAACTTTTGACATTATGCAATAAGCACATGAAGCAGGTTCACTGAAATTTTTTTTCATGAACTCACAATGTCACAGCCAATAAATTACTTTCAATGTGCAGGGATTGTTGTTGGGAAATGCAGCAGCCAATTTTCACACAGGTCCAAAGAGATAAATGACCAAATAATTAGGAGAAATACCTTGCTCTTGGTTAGTGCCATTGGATCTTTGATACCCACCTGAGGTTCATTAAGACAATCAATATTGACTGCTGTTTTCTGGGTTATTGGTGTACAGATAAGCTTCAAGTTTATTCCTGATGATCAGTTGTATTATTTTACATGGAATGGAAATAAGATGAATGCATCTGTAGATATCATCTGTATTTTGCCCCTTTTTTTGAATATAGACATTATGTTTTTTTTCAATCTACTGATAGCTCCACCATGTTCTGTAGTGGTTATCAGTGTCTGAAACCTCTTTCCTAGCCTTTTTCAGCACTTTAGGATAAATATCATCAATCCTCTGTTTTGAGTTCTTATAAATAGTCCTTGATTTTAGTTGGTTAACTCCATCTGGGGAAGGCACAATGCCCATGTCATTTTTTGGGAATACTGTGCTTGGTGAACAGTGGGAATTAGTTTCCATTTCTATGAATTCCTTCATTAGGCTATAACAATTTTGTACCCTCCCCTGTCTTTATGTTCAACTTCCAATGTACTGGCTCCTTGCAGCTTTTTTGTTAGTTGTTCATGATGAAAATGTCTGTAAACTATGATGTTTTTCTTTGCAGTATTTGCTGGTGAACATTTACCCATGAATTATTACCCATGAATTGGGGGGAGACGATAGGGTAGCAGTTGTGTCACTGGACTAGTAATCAAAGGGCCCAGGCTAATACTCTGGGGACACCAAGGCAGCTGGTTGAATTTAAATTTAATTAATAAAATCTTGAATTGAAGGCTAATTTCAATAATAGTGACCATGTAATTATCATTAATTGTCATAAAAACCTATCTGGTTCATTAATGTCCTTCAGAAACATCCTTCCTTTAGGAAAGGTAATCTGCCATCCTTACCTCATCTGGCCAACACATGACTCCAGATCCACAGCGATGTGATTGACTCTTAACTGCCCTCAGAAATGGCCTCGCAAGCTACTTAGTTTTACGATGGATTATTATCAATGAAAATGGTTGAGCTTTTTGAAATGGACTCTTTGGTGCCTGCTCTGAAGGAAGATTATATAAAACTTTATGAAATAGAATCTGTCAGAGTGCTGTTCACCCAGGGGTCTGAAGATGGATTAAGCAGTGGACTCAATTGTAGATTAGCAAAATGAGCACTTGGTAAAGAGCATAATGAGTTAAAAGCATGAACAGCAAACGAAGGATAATTTGTTCAGCCAGTGCAGTCAGATCTAAATTACAGGTATTGTATCCTACTTTAGAATCAATAGCCTAGTGCGGAGTAGATTGTTTGTACTGAAATGTCAGTTCAGCAAAGGCTTCTGGGTAGTAATTGCCAGTAGGGCCAAAATCAGACAGCATCATTGATTAATCATTGCTCAAAGCTGCCTTGGGAGAGAGACTGTACTGGCTTTGAATTTGCTGCATTATTTGTAAACATTCATTCTACTGACAGCGAAAAATAAGGAAGAAAAGAATAGAAGACAGCTGCTCTGCTGGAATGTGAGAGATTTAAAAAAACTATTTTATCTAAGAACAGACAAAAGTAGAAACAATATAAAACAATCAGCAATGATTTTCAGGAGAACCACAGGAGACGATATGTTGCTGTCCAGGAAGATGTCAAGGAAGAGCTAACCAACTCAATTTCCACAGACCAAAAACCTGATTACCTGTTATTCTGAGCTGTGCTCCCCAGTTTACGGTTGTATAATATGGTTATCTGAAAAAAATAGTGTGTTTCAATGTCACTAAAATCAGAAAACCAGATAAAAGCCTCACTTGATTCTTGACTTGTCAGGCTCAATAAGAAAATTCGACAAGTTCATCATGTAAATAACTGGGAAGATTTGCCTAAAGTAAAACAAGCCTTTTTTAAAGAAAGAAAAATGTAAATGAAAAAGAAGGAAAGAATCCAAGCTTCAGCCAAAAATAGCCAGCTTTCAATAGAGTCTAGATACACAAACCAAATGCAGAAATCTTATCCAACTCTGATAACTGGAGCTAGAAAACATCAGATAAAACTATGCACTCATACTTAGTTGCCAAATGTCAATCATGCTACAGTTAAAGTTAATGAGTAGCAAGTAGCAAATGTAACTCTTGTACTTGCTTATTTTTTTATTTGCTTTATTTAACTTATGCCAATCCTCCCAGTTATATATAACAACATGCTTGATTACATTTTTGTTAGTCATTGTCAACACTAACATTACCTTATACTTCTCTCTTTTTAATAATTTCTCAATTTTGATGCAAAATTCACATGTCATCAGAACAAAGCTGGAACTCAAGAATCTTGTTCATCAGACTCTCTGATTGGACTTCCAAGAACTTGGACTGAACAGTGACCACTATCAATTTTAATTGTTTCTATCGTTTGGGTGGACTTCATATTCGCTGCCCTTTGCTGAGAAATGCAAACAGCTCAGTCCTATTGATATATATGTCTGCTCAGTAAATCTATTCTGCCTTTATGAGGAGCTGTCATGACATGAACAGGATGAACTATTTCCTGAACAGAAAACAAAATGCTGGAATGATGTCCTTCAGGACTTGACAAGTGGTGGTACAAATTGGCCATTTTTGGTAACAATCGTTGAAGTCTCCCACCTGCAGTACATTCTACACCCTTGTTTCTGTCATTTTCCCTCTGTGATGCCTGACATGGAGAAGTATGAGTGGATCAGTTGAGGGTGCAGGAAGTGACGGTTATTAGGAGGTTTCCTCAACCTTGTTTAACTTAAAGCAATGAGACCTCATGGGGCTCAAAGTCAATATCAAGGACTTCAGGGATCATCCCACCCAGCTGTAATTATTGTGGCCCCACTTCTGGTAGATCTATCCTACCAGGACTGACTCAATCTGGTGATGCAGGATCCTGGGATGTTGACTGATAGATATGGTTCTTTGAGTATTACTATAACAAGCTACTGCTTGACTGGTTTATGGGACAGCTCACCTAAGTTGTGCAACAGCCTCAACATGATAGTAGGGAGGACTTTGCAGGATCAGCCAAGCCAAGTTTGTCTTACTTTCAGTCTGATATGATGCCTGCATTTTTGCCAATAGATCTGCCCAATTTTCTTATCATTGAACTTGGTGGCAATACTCTACAAAGGAGTGGCTTGCTTGGCTGCTTTAGTGGGCATTATGAGTTAACCACATAATGTGGGATTGGTGTCATATGTCAGCCAGATCAGATGGAGTGGCGGGTTCCCTTCCCTACAGGACACTTGTGAACAAATTGATTGTTTTTGACAATTCTGCAGCTTTCATGCCTATTTATTTTTCTGGTATTAGTCCATGGATTAGTAATTTATTGAATTCAACTTCACTATTTCCCTCAGCCTGATCTGAAACAAGATGGACCCTTTATGTATGCCAAACATGTTTTTCCATTCATTGATCCTTCTTCATTATTGGTGCCCAAAACAATGTGTCATTGGCTCATCCCTATGTTATCTTTTAGAGCTTCTAATTTCTACCTCACCGAAATGTGGACCAATCTATTAAAAAAAAAACTAGCATTCATTTAATACCTGTCACCGCACAGCTGCTGAATTACTTTTGAAATGTAATAACTATTCTTGCATGAGCAAAATGCACAGAGCAAGGTTCCACAAATAACAAGAGAAATTATACATTTTAGCGGGGCCGAGGATATCACCTGATTGTGTTTGAATACAGTCCTGAGATTATTTAGACATTGTAGTCTACTTAACAGGCAGACGGGTACTGTTCTGTTTTTATCATGATATTAAAGGCACCAATCACTCATAAAGGTTTGTGTAAGCATATTGTGGGTCCACTTATTAAGACTAGGCACATTGGAAGATTTATACAAAGGTAGAAAGCTTGAATACATCAGCAGCAGAGATATGTGTGCTGAGTACTGCTCACAGGCCAGAGTGAAACTGAGACTGGAATACATGACACACTTCCCCTCTAGTGATGGCATGCTGCTATCTCTTAAAGGCATATTACAACATTCCCCTTTCTTTTTAAAGATACTTCCCACACTTCCTTCCAAAGAAGTATAACTGTTTACAATACATGTTCATGTTTAGTTACCATTACGTAAGTGTATAGACTGGTGAATCAATGAGTCTCTAAAGCATAGAGGTGATCTGCTGGTACACCAGATCTTGTAATGGTAACTTTATCTGGAGGTTTCTTTAATGGCTCACAGCGATCTGTGGGGTTGTCATTCTTGGATGTTGTTCATAGTTGCATTCTGATCTTGCCCTAGATGCAATAGGACTGGATGGTGATTTTTCTGAGGAACTGGTAATGATCTGATTTGTCCTTGGTCACACCGCACCGTTGTGCCATTGTGTGAAATTACATCATAGGACTTGGTTCTGAACTAGTCCTTGTCACATTGGCTGGTTTCCACCTACCTTCTGTGTGATCCTGGACGTGAAATTGTCATCCCAACTCTAAACTTGACAATTCCATACCCACAGTTTTATCATGAAAATTGGTCATCTTCTCTTGAAGTTTTAAAATTGCCGTCTAGTTTCTGAGAGAATAGAATGGATAGGAGTAGATAGATTGGGGTACACTGGTCTGCCAAACATGAGCTCTACCAGTAATGAAATAGTTTCACTTACAGATTTCTCTCTCAGATGTAACATTGTAACGTGTAGATCTTGTTTGGTCTGTCTACATTTGAGAATTATGGATTTCACCATGTGAACCACTCGTTCAGCTAGGCTGTTAGATATAGGGTAATGAGGAGAAGAAGTAGTATGATCGATATTCCACTTCTCACACATATCCTGAAATGGCTGAAAATAGCACTGAGAGTGTGTGCAACAGTTATGTTTGATGTATTGTGCAATTGTCACATAGTGGGGTATTCAGCCAATGATGACAAGGTCAGTGCCATGGATATGAAAGAGGTTGCATGTAATTTTGGATCAAGGATGGGTAGGAACTTCATGTGGAATCAATGATTCTTTGTGTTGACTTGGCATATGCTCTTGACATGCCTTGCACTTCTTGATGATGACTTCAATGTCATTGTTCATACCAGGCTAATAGACTGTCCCTCTTGTGAGTCTTCTCATCCGATCTATACCCATGTGTGAATGGTGATGTTGTTGGAGAATACCAGGTCACAAAGATTCTGGTATGATGATCCGCCTGCCTTTAAAAATGACTCCTCCAGGAGAAGCCTAGCATGTCCTGATAAGGCCAAAATAGTCCCACATGTTCACGGGTATGAATTGGATCAGGTCATCCTTCAATGATGGTTTTCCACAGTTTCTGTAATGTGGAATCTTTCACCATTTCTTCTTGTAGCTGCTGGCTTTTGTGTTGTGCAGAATGTAACAGACCAATTGACAGACTTGCATTCTTCTGCAAGTGTAATGTTGCAGCTCCCTTGAAGCTGCCTGTTTTGTTGAAACCTTCTGGATATTTCAATGTTAGGTTGTGAACTGATAGGAGTAGTTTCTGAGATTGATTGCCGTGCGAGGTCTGACTGATTCCATGGATTGTCACTTGTGCGAGGTCACGACATGTTGGTAGACCTACAATCACTGGGCATTTAGTCTCCATGATGTAGAACATCTGTGACACTCAAGAGGATTGATTGTACTTGCACTCCAGGACTATGGTATCTACACATGGAATTGGTGAACCGTTATACACTGAAAATGACAGCAGTAGGTTTCACCATGGCCTTCCATGTCTGTGGATTCATGTCTTTTAGAATTCACAGAGGTAATATATTGGCACGTGCCCCATGTCAGTCTTAGCCAATAATGAATATTTGCCAACTTTCTTAGGACAGATAATTTGAATCTTGGCAAACACTTCGGACAGTGTGACGGTATTTATGTATACCATGTTCTGTGTTCACTGCTCTTCCTCTCATCGTGCATATCATCGTCATTTACTGGTTTGTCAATCACCTCATGTATGTATGTTGACGGGGTACCAGATGGTTGTCCTAATTGCTTGAAGGTACCCATCGTGTTCAGTCTGTTTGGATCAGTGCACAGCTCCTAGTAGCTGCATCAGCCTTTGCTCTATTACATTGCCACTGCAAATGGCCTTCTCTGTCACATGCCTTGCAGGATTGATAGAAAGCTGGGCATTTTCTTGGTGCATGCAGAAGGCTACACCTTCCATATGTCTTACTATGTTTGGACCGTTGTAGTGAATGCGTCATCAACGTGTGAGGATTGCTTTGTACTTCCATCCTTAAGTAGCTCTTCGATACTATATATTTTGGCTTGTCTAGCAGATCTTTCTGGAATGTTTCCATGGAAGTGGATGCAATCACCAACTGAGCAATTCTGTCTGCTAGCTCCGTGTTTGAAAAATCACAGTATGTACCCTTTTTTCTGGATCTGCATCTATGGATTCTCTAGGCTCTTGTTGAAATGACATGAACTCAATGAATACAGAAGTTTAACTTGAATCTGAACCAGACTTCCAATGTAGTCCATATCTTTTGGGGATCCTTTTGCTCTTCTGCTGTTAATCCTGATGTGTTCAGCCTGTATAGACCTTCATTTCCAATTGCTAGGTGAATTTTTATGGCTTACTTGTCTGGTTCAGATATACCTGAATCAAGAAACTATACCTCTGTACACTATTTAAATGTTTTGAATTTGGATTGTAGGTCAGTTGCATCCCAATTCAAACTGGGGAATTTTGTGGACATTCTGACAATACCCCTTTCACTTTCCTTCTCCTATGGTACCTGGGATGAGTGTCACTGTAGCCCTTTTTTGCGTGTTTTTCCAAAGCTCCGTCTGTTATAATTGCAAACTTCTCTGGCCTGATTTTTATGACAATTTTTGCTATTTTATTTTGTTTGACTCTCCCTCGCTGGCTATTGATCCGGCCCACACCCTGGTCTTTCACCTTTCCCGACCGAGCTCACCTGATGCTGATCCTCTCAACACGCAGCCTCTCACTGAACTGATAGGCTAATGGCTGCAATCTCACCATGAGGGATCCTTCTGCTTACCAGATCTTTATTTGAGCACTATCTCTGCACTGTGTCTTCAAAACTTTTCTGTGTAGTCATCATGCTATGATTTCAACACTTTCCAATGCTGTAAACTCGTTGTGGCCTAACCAGAACATCGAAGGTCATCACATACCATGTAGCACGATCTAAGGCTGTTCACCATGTTGTACCTATGCTTAATCTTGCTACTATGCTGTTTTATCACTGCTGTGCACCATGATATGTTTTTATATGATATAAAGGCGCCAATTGTTCATAAGGGATTGTGTAAACACGTTGTGGGTTCATTTATTAAGACTAGGCACATAGGAATATATATACAAAGGTAGAATGCTTGAAGACGTCAGCAGCAGAGCTGTGTGCTGAGTTCTGCTCACAGGCCAAATTGAAACTGAGACTGGATCATATGACGCACTCCCCCTCTTATGTTGGCATACTGTGATCTCTTAAAGGCATTTTACAACAGGGCCGAGGTTAACTATATCACCCAAAAGATTGTACGTCGGACAATGCATTATTCCTTCACTTCTATACTCAGATGTCAGCCCAGATTATATTTTAAGGTCCTTAGCTTGGGGCTTGATCTCATAACCTTCTGTCTTGAAGGTGAGAGTACTTAAACTGAACCAAGCTGATGCAGTTTTATGATCATTAAAATGAGCAGTTCCCTGCTCCAAAAACTCATGACTGAGGAGGAGGAACATCAACCAATGTTCACAGTGTCAGTTTTTTCCCAGGAAACTATTTCCTTAAGAGGAGCTGTTATATTATTTTAGAATTTCATTTTATCTTTCTTCTGAAAATATAGTGAAAATGTCAAAGTTTATTAAATAGAATAAAATGATAACAATGCTACATAAATGCACTGAATAACTTTTTGAGGATCAATGGAGAAGACAATATCTGATGTAGCACAAAGAAATACAGACCAGAGGCCACAGGTTCAATTTGAGGGTTGACAGCTCTATAGCAGTATTCCCCAATAGAGCAGCCCATATGGGTAATCTGTTCCCTGGACCCTGCCAAGTGTAAAAGCTCCTCTTGAACTGATGGCTAGGAAGCTGTAATGTAGTTTCTTTTCTCCTCTGCTCTTCGAGCAGTCCCTCTAACATCCTTCTCCCCCGCATTGGCTTGGCTGATACTAAAAACCCAATGTAGGTGTAAATCTACATCTTAATACTTGATCTCACAATGGATTAGCACACCAGGCTTAGTGCTTCAAATCAGTCTTTCATGCAGAGTTCCCATTTACAAATCGTTACCAGAAATTGGATAGGTTGCCAGCTTTTTGATCATGTGCAGCCCATGAACAGCAAAAGAAAAGGCCAAGAAATTATGTTCAAAACCACTAAATTATTGCTGAGGAAATACTGTCGTTGGCATGGATTTCGACAAGATTGTAAAATGAAAATGTACACAGATGTTTGAAAAAAATCACTTACAAAATGCAAACATGGATCTTTGCTCCTTGTTGGATCATTTCTTATGCACCTTATATTTTATATAGTGATGGTTTATATTTCTATAAATTGTCATTTTATGTTTCTCATGATTTAATCCGGACTAATTTGGAACTCTATGTCTATTTTCTTTGTATCTAGAAAAATAATATGCATTAATTTTATAGAGAAATGAAACCTACTTTATTCCTGAATTTTAACCCACAGTTACAGTAATGCTAAAGCCTTGTGGCTCTTTGTCACTTTACAACAACTGCCTTAGCTGATATTAGCAAAAGGGATCAAATATGGGACCTATCTGGTCATTGTGGCTTGATGCCACATCAACAGGTACTTTTATTCATTAAACCATTGAGATGTTAACAAGCATTATCACTGTCTGATAAGAAATCACCAAAAGATTGCTCAGAGGTCCCCTCCCTTAGCAAATTCCTGATTTTCAGTTGAGCTGTCTGATGGAAGTATTGAGGAAATATTCCAGCCTATCCATTTATATATCCATATGTGAATATTATAATATACACACATACAAGAAATAGAAGTATAGAACTAAATTAAACCTGGCAAAAGTAATCTCAGTTTGAGGGATTGACATTGATGAAAAACTGAACCTCAGTGCAGGACTGAAGCCCTTAAAAAAAACAGCATAAAAAGCTGAATTAAGTGCTGAATATGCCAGGGTGAAAGATTTACTTCTCACTTGATCTCACCTCAGCTATAATTGGAAAAATCTAGTTACTTAGAGATTAAGATGGGGGTTTCACTGTTTGTGGAAGTTATTAATAAAATACTGTTCCATGTGCATACTTAATTTTTTTTAACTCCAACCCTTCAGTTTCAATTATTCACTTAATGAAAATAAGTGCAATTTGAAGTACTGAGAATAACTATACTTTTGCTGACAAAGAAAATAAAATGTGATTTGATATCAGAAGTAAAGACCGAGCAGCATGTCCAATCTATTTTACTACCCCACTCTCTGTTAATCATTAGTATCTCCAGTCAAAGTTATGTCGTGAAACTGGTTTGTGACTGGTCAAAATGGAGAAGGCTCACCCAGAGACTTCATTGGGAACATGCAAAGGTGAAGTTGAGTTGCTGGAAGAAGTTTACAAACCTCCAAACAATTCATCTGCCTAACCCTTTGAGCACCACCTGCCCCACATGAGGCAGAGTCTGCAGATTGCACATTGGACTTATCAGCCATTTCACAACCCATCGAACTGGAGTGGAAGCAAGTCATCCTTGAGCCTGAGAGACTGCCGAAGGAGAACTGAAACCTCAACTGAAAGTCAGCACTTGTGTTTCGTTAAACCATGAATCATTTACATTCCACCAAATGTAAACAAGTCGAGCACAATCAAGGGAATTAGTGAATTTCTGAATTTCAGTTGAGTTATCTGATGGAAGTATTGAGGAAATATTCCAGCCTAAGTGGCAGTTGGAATTTAACCCTGAAAAGTGTGAGGTGATACACTTTGGAAGGAGTAATTTGACAAGGAAGTATTCATTGAACAGCATGACACTAGGAAGTTCTGAGGAACAAAGGGACCTTGGCGTGTGTGTCCATAGATCTCTAAAGGCGGAGGGGCATGTTAGTGGGGTGGTGAAAAAGGCATTTGGGACACTTGCTTTCATCAATCGAGGCACAGATTACAAAAGTAGGGAGATCATGTTGGAGTTGTATAGAACCTTGGTGAGGCCACAGCTGGAGTAACGTGTACAGTTCTGGTCGCCACATTATAGGAAGGATATGATTGCACTGGAGGGGGTGCAGAGGACCAGGATGTTGCCTGGGATGCAACATTTAAGTTATGAAGAGACGTTGGAGAGACTTGGGTTGTTTTCGTTGGAGCAGAGAAGGCTGAGGGGTGACTTGATCAAGGTTTACACGATGATGAGGGGCATGGACAGGGTGGATCGGGAGCAGCTGTTCCCCTTAGTTGAATGGTCAGTCACGAGGGGACATAAGTTTAAGGTGAGGGGCAGGAAGTTTATGGGGGGATGTGAGGAAAAACTTTTTTACCCAGAGGGTGGTGACGGTCTGAAATGTGCTGCCTGGGAGGGGGTGGAGGCGGGTTGCCCCACATCCTTTAAAATGTATCTGGATGAGCATTTGGCATGTCATAACATTCAAGGCTATGGGCCAAGTGCTGGTAAATGGGATTAGGTAGGTAGGTAGGTCAGGTGTTCCTCAGGTATCAGTGTAGACTAGGTGGGCTGAAGGGCCTCTTCTGCACCGTGTGATTCTGTGATTCTATCCATTTATATATCTAAATGTGAATATTATACACACATACAAGAAAAAGAGGCATGGAACTAAATTAAGCCTGGCAGAAGTCATCTCATTTTGAGGGATTGACATTGATGAAAAACTGAACCTAAATGCAGGACTGAAACCCTTAAAAAACAGCATAAAAAGCTAAAATAAAAAGCATGGCGCTAGGGTTGAATTGGCACTCATTCACATTTACAATGGCCCAGAAAATGCATTTTTTTTTATCAGAAAAAATTTGAATCTTAACAATTATCACCAACCTAACTGCTGTTTCTGGCTTGAAATTACATTGAGAGCTGCTGAACGATATGCCTTTGACTGAGAAGTGATATGAGTCAGCTGCAAAGTCAACTGATGTGTTCATTTGGCTCCACTGGCGGCGTACTTGCTTCTGACTCAGAAGGCGCACCGCAGGATTTGAAGCATGTGATTAGATGCAGTCAAAGGCACTGTCTTCTGAAAATCCTTTCATAAAAAACAGGGAGTGTAAACATTACTCCATTAACCAACATTATCAAGAACAGGCCAACCAGTTATTCATCTCATTTGCAGTTTGTGAACATTGCATTATGTAAACAGATTGCAAGTTAAGAACAACAGCTATTCATATGTAATATATTACATGTGAAACAAGTTGGAGCACCCTGAAGAGTTATCATGTAAATGCAGTACTTCTTGAGTTCTCTGCCTGAAGGCATGTCTGACACACAGTGCTGCAATGTGCACCACAAGTAGGGCAAGGAGACAGGTCCTGAATTTACCCAGCTAGTATGGGGATTGAACCCTATGCTGTTGGCATCAATCTAATCCACACTGGCCATCCAGCCAGCTAAGCCACTGCCCACCACCATCCTAAACCTGCCAAGGAGTCCGAGTTGCTGTGGCAACAGGCATTTTACATGCATGTTGTCGTCTGGAGCTATGGATAGTGATGGCAGAGGCTCCAATTTCTTTCCAACACATTGATGACCAGGAATCTCTCCCACTCTTACGGCCTGCCATTGGCACATGTTGGAAGGATTTACAACGTGATACTCAACCTATGTATATATAATAGAGATAAAAACAAAAAAACTGCGGATGCTGGAAATCCAAAACAAAAACAGAATTACCTGGAAAAACTCAGCAGGTCTGGCAGCATCAGCGGAGAAGAAAAGAGTTGACGTTTCGAGTCCTCATGACCCTTTGACAGATGCTGCCAGACCTACTGAGTTTTTCCAGGTAATTCTGTTTTTGTTTTGATACTCAACCTATTTGACTGCATTACGAACACACCTTCCTTGGTCCTCAAGTCCTGGAGAGGCACTTGAACCTGGAGCTTCAGGCTCAGAGTTCAGGGACACTATCCACTGCATGTCTAAGGAATTTCAAAACAAGGAACTAAAACAATAAACAATAGCCGGGGTGGGGGAGGGAACAGGCTGAGGCAATGCGGGTGCAGGGTGAAGAGTCCCCAGCTTAATTGTTGTATCCATTCTAGAGTCACTTTCTACCCTGCAACAGTAACTTGTGTAAAGAAAATGAACTTGTATTCATATTTGCACACAATTACCTGGAAAAACTCAGCAGGTCTGGCAGCATCGGCGGAGAAGAAAAGAGTTGACGTTTCGAGTCTTCATGACCCTTCGACAGAACTTGAGTTCGAGTCCAAGAAAGAGTTGAAATATATTGGACTCGAACTCAAGTTCTGTCGAAGGGTCATGAAGACTCAAAACGTCAACTCTTTTCTTCTCCGCCGATGCTGCCAGACCTGCTGAGTTTTTCCAGGTAATTCTGTTTTTGTTTTGGATTTCCAGCATCTGCAGTTTTTTTGTTTTTATCTTCATATTTGCACTGTTGTCCCCCACTGGATGTCTCAAAGGCCATGTCTTGCCGTTATTGTGATGGAGGGTGGGCAAGCTTCCACAAACAGCAAGGTGATAATGGTAATAACGGATAAGCTGGGTTTTTTTTTTGTTGTGTGTGATATTGAAAAGCTGGAATGGGGAAAGGTGTTCATCCCAGCTTTTTCTAAAAATCAAAGCAAGGGCATGAGGAAGATGAGGGAGGGAGGGAGGGAGAGAGTGTGAGAAAGGGGGATGAAGAGCAGTTGGAGGGAGGGTGTAATGTCCCTGTTTGTTGGTGCTGCAGACCAGAGCCCAAGCAGCGTCCAGGTGACAATGTGCCAACGTCCCAGGTGAGTCTGTGGCTCTGCCCAGTGGCCCGGAAGTAATTCCCGGGCATTGCCGCAGCGGGAGCGGTGGGCAGGCGCGGCTCGAGCGCGGGGGGGCCGTTTCCATAGTTCCCCCCCCCTCCTCCCCCTCCCCCTCTCCCTCTCCCTCTCTGTTTGAAAAGTGGCCTCGAGCTCCAGTCAGCGCCGCAAACAAGCGAGTCCGGTGGCCGCCGGGGCGGATTTAAACCGACCACACGGAACGGAGAGAGGAAAAAGAACCACGAGGATTACCATTTAAAACAATGTAAGCGCCGAACCCTCTCCCTTTATCAGGGGGAAAATATAAGGTAAATGATTTTTTTATTGTGGGGAAATAAAAGTTTGCTTTCTTTCTGGTTGTTGGGAGAGCGGTGGGGCGGATGACTCAATGAAAACTATAAACTTTTGCCTTTTATTTTGAAGTAAAAGTACCTTTTGAATAAAGAACGAGGGAGCAGACAGACGTTTTATACGTCGGTGCGCGGCGCCTCGGTACCGCGGCCTAACTGGGTGTCTGTCATGACGGGGCCGCCGCAACCTATCTTGACGCCTGCCGCCCCCCCCCCCCCTCAACCTATCTTGAGGCCTGCCCCCCCCCCCTCCCTGTCATTGGCTGAGAGGCTCCTCCTCCCAGCCCTTTGGATTGGCTGCCGTCTCGCGTCAATCAAGTGGGCGGTGCGGACGCCCGTTTCCGTTCCCTCCCCTTCTCTCTCTCTCTCTCTCTCTCTCTCTCTCCCACCGCCACACCCCCCCCCCCCCCCCCCCCCCCACCACCACCACCACCACCCGGCGCAGCCGAGGTTTGGTTGGCCGGCGTCATTAATCGCAATGAGGGAGAGACAATTGGTTAGTGAGCGCTGCGCCTGATTTATTTATTTATTAATTAATTTTATTTATTTATTATTTGTCTTTCAAGGATTTAAACCGACGACGCTGTGACTTTTCTTTAACTCTTGGCTAAACAGTTTCGCGTGCTTTATAGAGATGTCATTTCGCATTAGAAGTTTTGTAAGAGACGATTTATGTTTAAATTGTTTTGTTTTCCTACCCCCCCCCCCCCCCCACACTCCCTCCCCACCTTTCCCTCAAAATAATTCAGTTTCGTGAAACCATGTAAACTTGTGGAAGTGGGTTTGCAAGCCGTAGGTTCGCCCCCATCTTTCCCTTCACTGTTCTCAGGGTATAAAAACCTTTTTTTTTCCTCTCTCCCTTTTGGAAAGCACCCCCCCCCCCCCTCCTCCCCACACAACACACCCCCCCTTGAAAGTTGAGCCGTTTTAGTTGGGAGTTTTTCTGTTTCTCGCACTGCAGTTTCCCTAGAAA
Organism: Carcharodon carcharias; assembly: GCF_017639515.1. Lineage (NCBI taxonomy): Eukaryota > Metazoa > Chordata > Chondrichthyes > Lamniformes > Lamnidae > Carcharodon > Carcharodon carcharias. The sequence goes on from NC_054479.1 coordinate 133,983,870, forward strand.
GAACCTGAGGCTGAGCCATTGATCTTTTGCCACTCCTGCCAGGAGGAACCTGCTTTGTGAGACTGCTCAAGAAAGCAGGAAGAAACAGAACATGACACTTGAAACGTCTTGTTGGATTAGGAATAGTCGCCAACCTTTGGAAGGCTCTTGCGCAAATTGCGAATTTATCAAGGGACCAAACAGTTTTTATCGTTTCATCGACAATTGAATAAGCGAACTCGCATATTTGTTATCAGAAGATACATAAGTATAAAACTGAAGATTATTTTGGCTTTAAATGGAAGGATGTTTGCTTCCCAGACATCTTGGTAAAAGGTAAAACTTGTGTTCATCGACGTTTTATTTTGAGGGGCTATGAAATCTTTTGGCCAAATTTGGTTAAGTTTGAAGCACCTACAGATCCGTGTTTCGAATATTTTTTCTGACATTTTTGTTTCCTAAAATCAAAATTTTAACTGTTTAGAAGTTTTGGTATATGATCTAGAACATTCAATCCCAAACACTGGCAAAAGTAATTTTGTAGTGAGCACACGTTGCCTGGAATGGAGTTATTGAAAAGGCTATCCTTAACACTGTTTTTTGCTTAAGTTAATGTCTTGAAGTAAAGTTATTGAATTTCTATAATATACCGATTGCTATTTGTCTATGTATTTCAGTTTACAAATTGACTTGTATTTATATAATGCTTTTCCTATAGTAAAAATATCCCAAGGTATTTCACAGGATTATTATAAAAAAAGACACGAATCCTCAGAAGGAGATATTAAGCTAAATGTGTGGTAGGTTTTTGGAGCATCCTGGTGGAGGAGAGAGAGTCATGGAGCCGGAGAGAATTCTTGGGGCCAAAACAGCTAAGGTGTAGCCACCAATGGTGAAGCAATGGAAATCTGGGATATGCAAGAAGCCAGCATTGAAGGTGTGCTGAAATCTTGTTGGGTTATATGGGTGAAATAAGTTGTAGTGATAGAGATAAGTCAACAAAGAAGAGAATTTCAAAATCAGTGTTGCTCGATCAGAAGTTGGTGTAATTCAGTGTGCACAATTGTAATAGCTGATTAGGATTTGATGTGCGATAGACTATGTGCAGCAGAGTTTTGGACGGTGCATGGACGGAAGCTGACTACGGCAGCAATGGAATAGTTGAGTATGGATGCAGCAAAGGCATGGATGAAGATCTCAGCAATAGATGAGCTGAGGCAGAGGTAGAAGTTGGTGACCTTGGTCATGGAGATGACATGGGGCTGGAAGCTCAGAATGTAGAAATATGATGCAAAGATTGCCAACAGTCCAGATCACTAATAGAAATTTAAGATTGCATCTTTCAAACCGAATGCATTTACCATTTTGATCTGAAATTATTGTATTGGCCTGTTGTCAAGAGTTAGCAAAAGTTGTGTCTGTCATGCAGTTGTGATCAGTTTTAATTGTCATAAGATTGATCACCGGTTCTCATCAAGTTTTGAAATAAAGTACAGAGAAAAATAGAAAAAAAAGTCTTCATTTGAACTATTGTAATATTTCTTGATTGTAGAGGATTTCTGCCGTTGTGTGTGCTGGAGAGGCAGATGCATCAATTTTTAATGTTTGGAAATGCAGTTGCCCTTACACAATAGTGAGAGCTTGCAGACCTCACCAGAAATGAGATGGCTTGTGACTGTTATGGCAAAGCAATAAGGTCTTCAGTGGAGGAATTATAAGATGGTTATTGGCAACCAATCTGATTTGATGGTAAATGGTGGCTGTCCTCAACCTCACTCATAACGCAAAGACGCTTAGGCCAGTTGTGGGACTTCTACCCTTGTGTGGACTATATTTCTACAAGTCCAGTCAGAACTAGAGGCATAAATGTTTAATATATTGCAGGGCTACGATCATCTATACAAACCTTTTCTTTAATATAGGGCATGAGCTCCTGCCTCAGGATAATTAATTGCAGATCAGGACCATATCTCTATCACATGCAGAAGAAGACACCATTATGAGTGAGTAAATGTTTTTATGCTTGAAAATGAGTTGATATTGCTGTATATAAGGTTGGTCATTTAAGAACTCTTCGAATCACATAACCAGTGTAGAGTCTAGAAACAGAAAATTTAACATAAATCAGCATGAATAATCAGCATGCAGATAAAAATTTATAAACACTGTAAACTGTGAGAAGGACAGTATAGAATTTCAAAAGGATGAAGACAGGGTGGAGTGGGCAGGTAGGTGGTAGATGAAGTTCAATGCAGAGATCTGTGAGGTGGTTCATTTTGGTAGGAAGAACATGGAGAGACAATATAAAATAAGGGGTACAATTTAAAGGGTGTTCAGGAGCAGAGGGACCTGGATGTGTACATGCATAAGCCATTAAAGGTGGCAGGACAGGTGGAGAGAGCAACTAATAAAGCAAACAGTATCCTGGGCTTTATTAATAGGGGCATAGAGGTTGTGCTGAACTTGAATAAGACACTAGTTAGACCTCAGCTGGAGTATTGTTGAAGGCTAAGAGGAGATTTGATAGAGGTGTTCAAAATCATGAGGGTCTAGACAGAGTAGATTGAGGAAAACTGCCTCCGCCTGTAAAAGGATCGAGAATAAGAGGGCACAGATTTAAAGTGATTTGCAAAAGAAGGAAATACGATGTGAGAAAAAAGTTTGCACAGCGAGTGGTTCGGGTCTGGAACGCACTGCCTGAAAACGTGGTGCAGCCAGGTTCAATTGAGGCATTCAAGAGGGCACATGATTATTTTAATCAAAATAATGGGCAGAGTTATGGGGAAAAGGCAGGAGAATGGCACTGAGTCATAATGCTCATTCGGAGAGCCTGTGCCAACATGATGGGCCGAATGGCCTCCTTCTGCACTGTAACCATTCTGTGAACATGAAATACATTATAAGACCAGTTATGCTGTTTAAAATGAAAATATTAGTGAAGGATGAATGCCATTTATCTCTTTCTGTTTAAATGATTTAGGTTTTGTGAAAATAATCTGTTGACTAACATTACAATCCATCATCTAAATAGACCAATTATTTTTGAGATCTGTGTTTGGTTGATATAGAATGTGCTAGGTAACCTGGAACTGACCAGTAGATGATTGAAAAGGAGATGGGATAGATTTGAAGTGGCATTTACTTGTGATCTCTGTACATTAGTACTTGCAGAGGCATAATATGAAATTGAGGAGTGTAAATATTTCTGTAACGCCATGTCCAAGATATTAATTTAAAAAGACACATTACTGCTTGCAAGGGTGTGGCAAAGCTGCTTTTTAAATTAAATCTGATGAAAGGGGCTTATTATTTTCAGGAATCACTTTTTTTTTGTTCTGTCGTGTGATACGTGGGAATTTTGTCTGTTCCCTAGCCAATGACTGCATTCCTCTGCCAACTGTCTGAGACTGAAGCAGACCTTCAAACTCTTTGTGCCATATTTGACCCCAAGATGAGCTTCTGACTATATATTTGCTCCATCACCAAGACTGTCTACTTCCAACTCCATAACATCACCTGATTCCACCACATCTCAGCTCACCACCTTCTGAGCCTTCTTCTGTTTTATTTTGTTAACCTTGACACTTGATTATTCCAGTGCTCTGCTGGCAGTCCTCCCTTTTTCCACCCTGCGTAACTTTTTTAAAATTCGTTCATGGGATGTGAACGTCGCTGGCCTGGTCAGCATCTCCTGCCCATCCCTAATTACTCTTGAGAAGGTGGCGCTGAGCTGCTGCCTTGAACTGCTGCAGTCCATATGGTGTAGGTATACCCACAGTGCTGTTAGGGAGGGAGTTCCAGGATTTTGACCCAGCAATGGTGATATATTTCCAAGGCAGGTTGTCGAGTGGCTTGGATGGGAACTTCCTGATGGTGGTTGTCCTTCACGATGGCAGCAGTTGTGGGTTTGGAAGGGTCTGGAGCACAAGTATTCAGTATGATTGCTGGGATATTGTCAGGGCCCATAGCCTTTGCAGTATCTGGTGCCTTGAGCTATTTTTTTAGATATCATGTGGAGCTCATCCAAAACGCTGCCTGTATCCTTACTTGCATGAAGGCACTTTCCATCCCTAACCTCTGACTTACATTGACTCTTGGTCTGGTTTTCAAACTCCTTGGCCCCATCTTTCCTATGAATGTAATCTCCTCAACTCCTGAGTCTTTGAGATCTACGTGCCTTTCCAATTTTGGTGTCTTGAGCATCCCCAATTTTAATCACTTCAGTATTGGTGACTGTGCCTTTAGCTGCCTAGACCCTAGGCTCTGGAATTCCCTCCCTGAACCTCTCCACCCTTCTATTTCTTTTTCCTCCTTTAAGATATTCCTTAAAATTTACCTCTTTGTCCAAGATTTTGTTATCTGTCCTGACACCCCTTCATGTGGCTTGGTGTCAAGTATCTTTGTAATAGGAGTAGGCCATTCAGCCTGCTCCACTATTCAATACAATCATGGCTGATCATCCACTTCACTGCCTTTTACAAACATACGAACACTATCTCTGTTTTCCTTTGTCTTTGGTATTTAGAAACCTGTCAATCTTGGCTTTAAACATACTCAATCACTGAGCTTTCAGCCCTTTGTGGTCGAGAATTCCAAAGATTCACAACCTCCTGAGTGAAATAATTTTTCCTCATCTCAGTCCGAAGTGGCTTCCCTCTTATTTTGAAATCACGTCCCCTGGTTCTGGACTCTCCAGCTAAGGGAAACACCTTATCTGCTTACCTGCATCTACCCTGTCTGACCCCCTGATGACGATGGTAGGCGAAGATCATGAGAAAGCTTAGCTCTGTTTAAATAAACACGCTGTGAAATGTCTTGCTATGTTTTAATATGTTGATGGTATTATAGAAATGCAAGTTGCCCTAAAATTCGCAAAGAATTTCTGGACCCTTTCACAAGGCTAACATTTATCACCGTGTGTTTTATAGATAGTTTTGATCTTTTTTAATATTTGTAATAAATCTAACTTTAGCCAGTTGAAAATTTTCACTGCACTGGTTGCCAGCCTACTTGCTTTGTTGTTACGTTTTTCCAAGCTGTCAGTGGATGGCAGGCTCCCCCCTCCCCACAACCCCAAATTGTTTTCATTCTATGATTAGTTATTTGACAAGCTTCTAAGAGAGCATGATGGACAAGGAGACTGTGTTCACTATGTGAGCTCCACTTGCATGTTATATCTTAGTTAGCAAATGTCAAAGACTTGAAAACTTATTTGTTTATATTTGACAAATTGGAGTGTTAAATCAATGCTGGGACTTAAATTTATAGTCATCACACCCAGTTTGCTCTTCACTCAATCATTTTTTATGCTTTAATAATTTATATGCTACTTTGTATCATTCAATTTAAAACAGTAGAGGAAGATTATTGTGCACGTAAAGAATTGAATTCAGTGACTTTAGATTAATTGTGCATGGCTAAAAGACAAGTATGGTGGGACTATTGTCATTATGATTTCTATTAAATTATATTTATTTTAACCTGAAAACAGAAAGCTAAATAAATGATCATAGAATGTTATTTTGATGCACTTGAAAATGTCCAAGATGAGGTGAATTTCAATTAAAAAAAGAAATAATTATCTTGCAAATATTTAACATCTTTGATAATCCCAGGATGTCCAAAGCACTTCACAGCCAATGATGTCCTTTTGTAATGTAGTCTCTGTTGTAAATGTATGCAAATAGAGTATATGTGATTTTTGCAATAATGTTTCAAATTGATACAGTTAGGGATCATTTAGCTTTTAGATTTTAGGAACCAACAGATTTATACAAAGTATTATATTTAATGATCCTTAAATACTAAGACTCGGTGTAAACATCTAATTTGTAAATGTTAAATGCTAAGTTTAGTGCTTTTATTTTGGATTTAGTGAAAGAAAAATAATCTTAAAAAATGATTGAGTAATTAGAAGTTCTTAGTCCGCATCTCTTGTTCAGGAGCTGTGGTGATGTTTTCGATACCACCGTATGAATTTGTAATTACAACAGTTGTTTTGTTGTAAACATTCACTTGAAAGCCAGTAGAGAAAATTAGTTCAGAACTCTTGGTTAAAAAATGGGAATATTGTGGAGATTAAACTTTAGAGTAAAAGCAAAATATGGATATTCAAAAGATATTAATTTAAATGTGTGATTGCTATTAGTACTCAGATCCTTTTTTTTTTCTCCTGTGTTTTCCAGTAAAGCAAATTTTGAATTTGTTTTGTAAGGACCAGATTGCTCCTCTCTCTGTAATTGTGTCCTATTGTCATTACCTTGGGCGGGGTGTGTGGGGGGGGGATGTTTAACAAAATTCAGCTGGAGCCTGAGAGACTTGGTGGATTGCAGAAATGTTCAATGGTTTCTAAGAGGAAGTAGAGAACAAGTTTATTCATGATATGTGATGAAGAAAATGGAAACTTGGATTGATACATTTTTAGATTTGGTGTTTGTGTGTTTTTGGTGTACAGTTATATACCATCTAGTTTACCAAGGTCATGGATTAAAGCCTACTTTAGAGACTTGAGCACACTGTCCATGCTGACAGTTGTGCAGCACTAGGGGAATAATGCGTTGTTGAGGATGGTGTCTTTCGAATGAGACAGTAAATGTTTGCCTGAATGTGAAGGTTCCCATGCCATTATTGATAAAGAGCAAGGGAATTCTTCCATTATCCTGATCAATGTTTATTTCAATGCACACCACTAAAACAGACTGGTGACTTAACTCATTGCTGTTTGTAATGATGACCTGGCTGCCCTTGACGCCAAGGCAGTTATTGACTTGGTATGGTATAAAGGAGATTGAGCAAAATTGGAATCAGATGGAGCACCCTTGAGGGGCTAGTGTCACACATGACACAAAGGAAGATGATTGTGATTGGTGGAGACCAATCATTGCTGCCCCAAGACAGATGGGAATTCCTATACAGTATTCATAATGCAGCTATATTAGGCACTTCACTAATGGCATCCCTTCCTTTATAAGATCATGAGTGAGGTTGTTTGCAGACTATGCCATAATATCAGCCTCATTTAAAATGCCTTTTATTACAGCAGTCCACACAGCCTAAAGAGGAAGGAAAAGAACTTGCATTTATATAGCGGTTTTCATGATCTTGGCATGTACCGACACACTTGGTTGGCAGTGAAGTAGTATGCAGGAAATGCAAGATTCCATTTGTGCACAAAGATCTCAAACATAGTGATGATAAAAAAGACCAACACATCTATTTTATTGATGTTGATTAAGGGGCAAATATTGGCCAGAATATAAGGGAGAACTCCTTGCTTTTCAAAATAGTGCAAGAAGAACTTTTACATTGACGTAAGCGGATAGGCAAATCCTCTGTTTTCATGTCTGGCTTTGGTGCTTTGGGGTGAGACATGAACTTTGACTTCGAAGTGAAGGTACCTCAACAAAGGTTGACCCTATACAGTAGGAGCTGGACAATATGCAGGCTTGAACAGAAATGTAGTAAATAACATTTGTGCCACAAATGTGAGGCAATGACCATTTCTGAACCAGAAAGTCCACTGTTGTTCATTATCTGCACCGTCAATATCCTTGGGTTTACCATTGACCAGAAGCTGAACTGGAGTCATACAGTCAAATTGATTACCTCTTCATCCTTCAATGCCTTCATTGGCAAGGCTTGTCAGGAACATAAAAAAATGCTACAACAGCACTGAAGAAATTCAACACTGTCCAGGAGAGCGTAGACTATTTGATCAGTGCATTACTCCTGTTTTTCAGTATGTAGTACTCCATGATCCACTGAGGCAACTCAGCACGCTTACTTTGAAAGAACCACTCAGTCCCACAACCTCTACTAGTAAGGGAAGGCAGCAAGATTGTGCGAACCTTGATTCCCCGCCAAGCGGGGAATTACTTGAATACGTTTTGCAATTTCCTCATTAAAACTGGACCAGAATCTTGGAATTTTCCTACTTCAGGTCATTTTGGGAGCGTTTTCATCACGGACTACAGCATTCAAGGAGAAGGCCCAGCTCTACTTCTGCTGCCAAAGATGGGCAATTTTTTTTTGCCTTGCATGTAATATGGCATCCTGAGAACAAATCAAGTGCTTAATGCATGAGGTTTAAAGCTGAGCACTGGGTAAGCAAAGGCTGTGCACCAAGATTGTGCACTGTTGATGTCTGCCTGAATGAGCAGTTGGAGAAAGGCTTTATTGATCGACTAAGTGAAATATAACTTTCCTATTCATGTGTTGCTGTCTTGTATTTGTGGAACTCCTAGAAGCATTGCCCAAAGCTGCTCTCATGTTTTTTTTTTCTCTCTCCTTTGCATTTCTGCTTTTAGTGATTGTTATGTGAGTCTGCTGGTTATCAGGGCATCACCCCATTTATAAATCAAGAGTACCAGTTAGATAACGATGTTCATGCATGATTGTATGTCTACAGCTGTTAAAATGTTAGTTTGGTTTCTGGCCATACACTCTTCTCAACGTCAGGAGGAGGTTCTTCTTTGGAGGTGCAAAATATTAAATAAAAATGTTGAGTTTTAGAGCTAAGACTATTTGCAGCCAATCCAAATTGGCCAGGAGCAGCATGTGCTACCAGAGGTGCCTATTTGTATTTGGGGCATTGGAAGTTGGTCATCCTATTGCCTGAGACAGTGGGGTGTCTCTTGTGACAGTGCTGTAATCTAAATACAACAACTAATGTGTCCTATCTCATTTAAAGATTTAAAGGTACTGTCCGAAAGGAAACTAAGCCATAAAATCAGGAAGGTCCCAACGTTTCTGCAGTTCACTACAGCACCTCTAGACTGGTTTTACACAAATTGACCAAGTTTCCTGTGCCTGATTGTGCTCACTAACTCTGGCTCATGGTCATGCTCAGTAACTCCTGCTCTTGATCGTATTCTGCTTGGCTGTAAGTTTGTCCATATTGGATAATCCACTGGTACCTTCCGTTCAGGTTCATATGAATAATGGTCTTGAGTGAGTTGCAGGAAAGCTGCCAACTGCTCAGAAACTCTGCTTCAGCTTGAGTAAGGACTTGGTGCTTGTGCAATAATGTTAGTTGGGGAAAGGGACCATATTTAAAATGTGGTTCATGTGCCACAGTCATTTGATGCATTTTCCCCTGCATTAGACCTGACCTTAACAAATGTTCAAGATACTTAAGCCTATTTGTGTTGGATCTGGAATTTGGGTATGTATTGGGTCGTAATGTGGCATTGTGTTCCTTGCTGTAGACTTATTGCCTCTTTCTATCTAGTACCTCTATCACCAGGCTTAAACTGACCATTCTGATTTTTCGCAAAACCATCCATGCAAGCTGACATGAACCCTGTTTAGAATAAATTAATAGGTAGCAAGCCAGCTTTTGTGGTTCTGCATCAAGAAAAGCTACGTTTCTGGAGTTGGCTGAAGGTTGAGCTCTTTTAATAGACGCATACGTTTTAACAGCGGTTAACCAATGTAAAACAACTTGTCAGTCATCGCTAAGAAGACGACTTTGCTTCTTGTGAAGGTGGGATTTCCTTAAATGGCTCTCCATGCCAACGGGAAGACAATTAAGTACCAAACAGCGATTATGAAAATGTTGTATTTCGATAAAGGATTTTGAAACTCATGGGCAAAGTTGTTTGAGATAAAATTTATTACTTACTTAACCATACACAAATCAAGACCATTGGTTTACGTTTTCAAAGGCACTCATCAAATTTGATTTCAAGATGCCATGCATTCTTCCAACAATGTAATCTAATGTATGTTAAATGATTCAGTCATTGTTTATCCGTGACTCTGATATACAATGACTGAATCATTTAATGCACATTAGATTACATTGTGGAAGAATATATATCCTGGCGGCTATCTCTCCCCCGATATAAGAAGAACGGTAGCCAGCAAGAAAGAGTGACTCCGTCAAACATCAAATGAGAGGCACCCTCTACATGGTCGTACACCTACACCCAGCCGCCTAAAGTCAAGGAAGAGCTTCATGAACAGTGTTTTCCCATTACGATCAACCCCATCTGAAGCTGGCATCGCCTTGTGGAAAGACCGGCTCGCCAGAGTCGAACAACCCCCAGCGATGGAAATTCTACCGGATGAAAGCCTCCCCCCCCCCACCCACCCACCCCCCACCCACCCACCCAGGAGCTAATTGCAACTGGGCAACCTGGAAGTGCCTTAACAGACTTAGGATTCGTGTAAAACAAAAACAAAAATACCTGGAAAAACTCAGCAGGTCTGACAGCATCTGCGGAGAGGAACATAGTTAACGTTTCGTGTCCTTATGGCTCTTCAACAGTTCTGTTGAAGAGTCATAAGGACTCGAAACGTTAACTATGTTCCTCTCCGCAGATGCTGTCAGACCTGTTGAGTTTTTCCAGGTATTTTTGTTTCTGTTTGGATTTCCAGCATCCGCAGTTTTTGCTTTTATCTTAGGACTGGTGTAGGTTGTTCAAAGGTGTCACTAAGCAAATGGGGATATACAACCAGCCCGACAAGTTGTGAATGTGGAACTGAACCACAGACTGTGCAACATCTCCTGCAATGCCTATCTCTAGAGGAACCCTGCACTGTTGCAGATCTTGCCGAATTCAACAACAAGGCGCAAAAATGTGTCTAGTTCTGTTTGGGCCATGTTTCAACTGTCAGTGGACACGATAAGAAGTGACTCTGATACATTATAAGGGATAAAACAGCATATCCTCTGATTCACAGTGAGTAACACCAATAGAGGTTCATACATTTAATCTGTTAAAAGTTCTATACATCGTACATGTTTTTAGCACTTCTGAAAATCTGTTGTTGTCTGATCGGCTCGAATTCCCAAAAACGAATGAAAAATATTTTACCCCACCACTGACTTCATTATGTCTCTTATTTCCTCACCAACTATTAACACCCATAGACATCATAAGTAAGTCAACACAAGATTCACTATTGTTTTCGTTCCCCAGATGCCAAAACCTTATTTTTTCCAGTGGTGAATCATTGGTTAATACAGTTCTGAACAGGAAATTTGTGCAGCAGCTGAGGATGCCATATAAAATTAACAAATCTCAAGCATATTAGAAATTACAAGACACTTTTCTACTTCTCGTAGAGCAGTACCTCCCTGGAATTCTAGAACTCCCATCATTTGCAGTTAATGTTGTAAACAAACTTGAATGGCTAGATGGTTTACTGGTTGCAAAGAGAACTGGAGATTTATGTAGATATGCATAGGCTATGTACCTCACGGAACACTCGTTATTGTACTGTTTGAGACCATAGAAAAGTCATCTGTGGAGTGCAATTGTTCATTGTTGAACAGTGTAGATAGTAATGTTGCAGAGTGTTGGTACTGCAACACTGCTTCACTCAGTTTTGTTTTTTCTGAAACTCTTTGTCCTTTGGAAACTGCTGTATTTATGTTATGCTGATCTGCAGAACTGAAACAGTGCTGAAAAAAGTACTGTGTTTGTGCAAAATTGTGCATGTGTTATTTTAAAATCATTAGGTCACAATTCAGTGTTGGCTGTTGTACCTTCCCCAGTGCGTGAGGAAGCTCTGTACAGGCCATTGAAAAATAAGCACATTAGAAACCTGTATTGCTGAACTGATCTGCCGTGCTTGTGTACAACAGGGGGAAAAAAAGCAACTTCTGTCATCCAGTGGCATTACTTTTATTGATGCCACGATGAAGAAATAATGCCATGAATTTATACAGGGCCTTCTGACTTGCCTCAAATATCTTGACATGCATCACAGATAGTAGATTCCTCTGAAGTGAGGTGCTTTAGTTGGTGAATGTCATAACCTTTTTTTTGCATATGTTCCCAAACAAAGCAGAAGTTTTTAAAAATGCATTCAAAGGGTGTGGGCTTCACTGTCTCGGCCAGCATTTATTGCCCATCTTTAATTGTCCTTGAGAAGGTAGTGGTGAGCTGCATTATTGCGCCGCCGCATTCTATGCGGTGTAGGTACACCAACAATGGTGTTAGGGAGGGAATTCCAGGATTTTGACCCAGCTACATTGAAGGAGCGGCAATATATTTTCAAGTCAGGTTGGTGAGTGGCTTGGAGGGCAACTTCGTGGTGGTGGTGTTCCCATCCGTCTGCTGCCCTTGTCCTTTTAGCTGGTAGTGGTTGTAGGTTTGGAAGGTGCTGTCTAAGGAGCCTTGGTGTGTTTTTTGCAGTGTATCTTGCAGATGGTACACACTGCTACTACTTCTGTGCTTCGCTGGTGGAAGGAGTAAATGTTTGTGGATGGGGTGTCTATCAAGCTGGCAGCTTTGACTGGATGGTGTCAAGCTTCTTGAGTGTTGCTGGAACTGCATTCATCTAGGCAAGTGGAGGGTATTCCATCGCACACCTGACTTGTGCCTTGTTGATGGCGAACAGGCTTTGGGGAGTCAGGGGGTGAGTTACTCGCTACAGGATTCCTAGCCTCTGACCTGCTCTTGTAGCCACAGTATTCATATGGCAAGTCCAGTTCAGTTTCTGGTCAATGGTAAGCCCCTGGATGTTGATACTTGGGGGGGTTCAGCATTGGTAATGCCATTGAATGTCAAGGGGCAATGGTTAGATTCTCTCTTGTTGGTGATGGGAATTGCCTTGTGTGGCATGAATGTTACTTGCCACTTGTCAGCCTGGTGACTACTTCATTGCTTTTTGTGGTGATTGAGAAAATGTTTTCCATATCAATTCCTTAACAAAGGAAGTAGGAGCACGAGAAGGCCACATGGTCCTTCAAGCCTGCCCTGCTGTTTAATAAGATCATGGCTGATCCTTGAATTTAATCTCACCTTTGCTGCCCAATCCCCATATCCCTTGATTCTTTACTATCCAAAAATCAGTCAGTCTCGTCTTGAATCCCCTCAACAACAGAGTATATACAGCCCTCTTCAGAAGAGAATTCCAAAGATCCACAACCCTCTGAGTGAATAGATTGCACTTCGTCAGTGCAAAATGGCCATCCTCTTATCCTGATGCTGTATCCCCTAGTTCTTGACTCCCCAGCTGGTGGAAACATTCTCTCACTATCTACCCTGTCAGCCCCTGTTTGAATCTTATGTTTCAATGATATCTCCTCTCATTCTTCTAAATTCCAGAGAATTCTCAATTTCTCCTCAAAGGACAATGTTCTCATCCTGAGAATCAATGCGATGAACCATTAGGGTATCTCCTCTAAAGCAATTCTATCCTCCCTGGGGTACAGAGACCCAATGTGTGCATAATATTGCTTGTATGGTCTCCCCAAAGCCTTGTACAATTGCAGCAAGACTCTCTTTATCTTGTACTCCAACCCCCTTGCAATAAAGGCCAACATACCATTTGCCTTGTACCATTTGTCTTCCTAGTTGATTGCTGTCCTTGCCTGTTAACTTTGTTTCATGTACAAGGATACCCAAATCCCCCTCAGTACTAACATTTAATACAGAGATAAAAACAAAAAAACTGCAGATGCTGGAAATTAAAAACAAAAACAGAATTACCTGGAAAAACTCAGCAGGTCTGGCAGCATCGGCGGAGAAGAAAAGAGTTGACGTTTCGAGTCCTCATGACCCTTCGACAGAACTTGAGTTCGAGTCCAAGAAAGAGCTGGAATATAAGCTGGTTTAAGGTGTGTGTGTGGGGTCGGAGAGATAGAGAGACAGAGAGGTGGAGGGGGGGGTTGTGGTTGTAGGGACAAACAAGCAGTGATAGAAGCAAAAGATGTCAACGACAATAGTACAATAGAACACATAGGTGTTAAAGTTGGTGATATTATCTAAACGAATGTGCTAATTAAGAATGGATGGTAGGGCACTCAAGGTATAGCTCTAGTGGGTTTTTTTTATAATGGAAATAGGTGGGAAAAGGAAAATCTTTATAATTTATTGGGAAAAAAAAGGAAGGGGGAAACAGAAAGGGAGTGGGGATGGGGGAGGGAGCTCACGACCTAAAGTTGTTGAATTCAATATTCAGTCCGGAAGGCTGTAAAGTCCCTAGTCGGAAGATGAGGTGTTGTTCCTCCAGTTTGCGTTGGGCTTCACTGGAACAATGCAGCAAGCCAAGGACAGACATGTGGGCAAGAGAGCAGGGTGGAGTGTTAAAATGGCAAGCGACAGGGAGGTTTGGGTCATTCTTGCGGACAGACGGCAGGTGTTCTGCAAAGCAGTCGCCCAGTTTACGTTTGGTCTCTCCAATGTAGAGGAGACCACATTGGGAGCAACGAATGCAGTAGACTAAGTTGGGGGAAATGCAAGTGAAATGCTGCTTCACTTGAAAGGAGTGTTTGGGTCCTTGGACGGTGAGGAGAGAGGAAGTGAAGGGGCAGGTGTTGCATCTTTTGCGTGGGCATGGGGTGGTGCCATAGGAGGGGGTTGAGGAGTAGGGGGTGATGGAGGAGTGGACCAGGGTGTCCCGGAGGGAGCGATCCCTACGGAATGCCGATAAGGGGGGGGTGAAGGGAAGATGTGTTTGGTGGTGGCATCATGCTGGAAATGGCGGAGGATGATCCTTTGAATGCGGAGGCTGGTGGGGTGATAAGTAAGGACAAGGGGGACCCTATCATGTTTCTGGTAGGGAGGAGAAGGCGTGAGGGCGGATGCGCGGGAGATGGGCCGGACACGGTTGAGGGCCCTGTCAACGACCGTGGGTGGAAAACCTCAGTTAAGGAAGAAGGAGGACATGTCAGAGGAACTGTTTTTGAATGTAGCATCATCGGAACAGATGCGACAGAGGCGAAGGAACTGAGAGAATGGGATGGAGTCCTTACAGGAAGCGGGGTGTGAGGAGCTGTAGTCGAGACATTTAATAGTTTCTCACCATCACTATTTGGCTTTTCAAAATCCTTGGAGAGATTTATAAAGTTACTCTTGTGTCTCGTTTGTTGTCGATGCTACTGTGTTGCAGTAAACTGCAACTTGAATTGAATTTACCACTTTTTAAAAATAATATTCCTAGCAAAGGCCCACTACACAATATTGGTAGGGTTTATGTTTAATAGTTTAAAATTGAAATCACCTATTTTAACTGAAAATTATTGGTCAGATTTAGTGATGCTTTGACAAATTGATAGTGACATAATGCTGCAATCTTAAAGTTATTGAAGTGAAGAATGCAGAAAAATGCAAAGAAAGACTATGAATTTAGAAAGTGAAGTAAATAACTGTGGGAGAAAACGCAGAGGCCAGTTTTTTTTAATATGGACTGAATAATTTAATGGTTTCTGGCACTGTTAGTTTATTTCAAACTGTTGTTGTCTTTTCAAGCTTTTGCCCTTTCACCTCCTGTACTTAATACTGTAGTAGTAAGCCATGAAATTATGACACTGTCTAACCTGTTTTCATATGAGAAGTTGATTGCTCCTTTCCTATGCCAAAACGTGGAAAATATCTCAATTTAAAAAAAATGTACAACAGAATTTGGTTCTCTTAAGTGGGAATACTTGTTGCAGTATTCTTTTCACCGTTCGACTCTGGTTAAATTCATTTACAGCAGTGTCATTTGTGGTCAGCCTTCACTGGAATAAAACTGCACCAAACTGTGTTAAGTATATACTATATACTGTAATTACATGATTTACCGTGGTTTAAAACAACTGTTCGTGCCATTTCAGCAGATGACTCTTCACCTGTTTACAAAACTCACATGAGTAAATTGAGTAAGAGCTTTAGGTACTCCAGGCTTAGTCTGTGAATGGTTTATCAACAGTTTGTGAGCAACTTGCAGGAATTTTAATTTGCTTTTTGAAAATTCAGGCAAAAAGTTGATAGTTTTCTGGAAAACACATTCCATCTTGAAAGCAAATTGATATTTACATTGCCTCTAGAGTTTAATACAAGGGAAGTACGAAACTATTCAATCTGTGTGCATGCAGAATGTCTTGCATTTAAGTTGTCGTTTCAGGAAGTGGAGTAACTACTTGTCATACGAACCCAGAACATGAGAACAGGAGCAGGGTAAGTTTAGGAGGAGGAGGAAAGGGATGCCTCACAGTTCCTGTTGTCAGACATCCACACACACCAGGCCTGTTTAGTGTAATTTATAGTTGTGACTTGTGACAAAAACTTGAATGCTGGAATTGAGTGTGCAGAGAAAGAAATTTTATCTCATCAAGAAATTTGAAGCACACAACTGTTGTGGATTGTGTTGCTTGGTGTAGTTGCGAAGATTATTCTGATCTGTTCTTTAGCCATAGATATGGATTAATGAGACTTCACTAATTTCTTAATTTTCTTTTTCCGCTTCCCTTCCCCACCCTTTAGGACATTGACTTACTGTGTATGTTTTGCTTGCCCCCTGCTATCTCCCTGATTCGGGCTTCGACGTGAATATGTGCCAGCGACCCCGCATGTACAGCAAGAGTCACTGGATAATGAATAAGGTCTGCTCATTCATCTCCCTTCTAAAGGATGGGAGGGCTAATTTTTTGTGCCTTTTGCCATGACCCTGGCTGAGTTGAACAATCTGAGGATTAAAGCTGGAACTTTCTTGGCTTGTATGGCTTGACATATTACTGGATGAAGGCAGAGCCAAATGATCAGGGAACCAAAATAATTTTTTTCTTTAAATCTAAGCATCTGGAATTGTAAGATTTTTTTCAAGTTTGTTATTACATGCTTTTGCAAGAACAGAGGTATCAAAAGTGAGTTATTTGAGGAGTTTGTGATGATGTTTCTGTGGCCCTAGACATGACTCTAGGATGGTATGTTGCCTCCCTGGTGCTAGGGTCAAGGATGTCACAGAGCGGCTGCAGGACATTATTCTGCGGGAGTCTGATCAGCCAGAGGTCGTAGTCCACATTGGTACCAATGACTTAGGTAGGAAAGAGGATGAGGTCTTGAAAGCAGATTTCAAGGAGCGAGGAAGGAGATTGAAATGCAGGACCTCTAAAGTAGCAATCTCAGAATTACTCCCAAGTGAGCATAGAAATGGGAAAATTCCATGACTGAACACGTGGCTGGTAGGCATAATGAGAGAGGAAATACAGGAGGGACTGGCACCTTTGAAAGTGGATAAATCACCAAGGCAGGATGAATTATATCCCAGGTTATTAGAGGAAGTCAGTGAAGAAATAGCGGATGCTCTGAGGATCATTTTCCAATCCTCACGAGATACAGCGAAGTACCAGAAGTGTTGGAGGTCTGCCAGTGTTGTACCAATATTTTAAAAGCCTGCTAAAGATAGGCAAGGAAATTATAGGCTGGTCAGTTTGACTTCAATGGTGGGCAAGTTTATTGGAATCAATTCTGAGAGACAGGATAAACTGTCACTTAGAAAGGCATGGATTGATAGGGTATAGTCAGTATGGTTTTATTAGGGGAAGATCATGTTTTACTAACGTAATAGAATATTCTGAGGAAGTAACAAGGAGGATTGATGAGGGTAGTGCAGTGGATGTTGTCTACATGGATTTTAATAAGGCATTTGACAAGGTCCTACATGGCAGAATGGTCAGAAAAGTGAGATCCCATGGGATACAGGGAAAGGTGGTGTATTGGATCCAAAATTGGCTCAGTGACAGGAAACAAAGGGTAATGGTCAATGGATGTTTTTGCAAGTGGAAAGCGGTTTCCAGTGGTGTTCTCCAGGGCTCAGTGTTGGGGCCTTTGCTCTTTGTTGTATGTATTAATGATTTGGATTTGGAGGCATGATTGGGAAATTTGCAGATGACACAAAAATTGGCCACATAGTGTAGAGGATGGCTGTTGTCTCCAGAAAGATATCAATGGTTTGGTTGAGTCAGTGGAAGAGTGGCAAATGGAATTCAATCCAGAGAAGTATGAGGTAATGCATTTGGGCACGGCAAACAAAGCAAGGGAATAATCTATAAATGGGAGGATACTGAGAGGGGTTGAGGAAGTGAGACCTTGGAGTGCGTGTCCACAAGACCCTGAAGGTGGCAGGACAGGTGGATAAGGTGGTAAAGAAAGCTGAGGAACGCTTTCCTTTTTTGGACAAGGTATTGCATTCAAAAGCAGGGATGTAATGCTGGAACTGTATACAACACTGGCTAGGCCACAGCTGGAATTATGTCCAGTCCTGGTCACCACATTACAGGAAGGACATAATTGCTCTGGGAAGAATACAGAGGAGATTTACAAGAATGTTGCCAGGGCTTGAAAATTGCAGCAATAAAGGAAGATTGGATAGGCTAGGGTTGTTTTCTTTGGAGCAAAGGAGGCTGAGGGGGTGACCTGACTGAGGCGTACAAAATTTGAGGGGCTGAGATAGGATACACAGTAAAGACCTGTTTTCCTCCAGCTGAGGGGTCAATTTACAGGGGCATAGATATAAGGTGATTGGTAGAAGGATTAGAGGGGACATGAGGAAAATCTTTTTCACCCAAAGGGTGGTGGGTGCCTGGAATTCACTGCCTAAATTGGTGGTTGAAGCTGAAACACTCAACTCATTTAAAAGGTATCTAGATATGCACCTGAAGTGTTGTAACCTCCTAAGGCTGCGGACTAGGTGTGGAAAGTGGGATTAAAAGTGAGCGGATAGTTTCTTGTTTTTCTTTATGGCATGATGGACTGAATGGCCTCTTTCTGTGCCATAACTTTTCTTTGGAAAGGATGAGAGACAATACCTGAGGAAAGGGAAACATTTGCAATGTCATCTCATAATGGGCAAAGTAACCAGTTATGGGTCTCGTGGATAGATAAGAGCCAGAGGAGAGAAACTAAGGAAAGACATGGCTTCAGTGTTAGGGTGGTGAGTATCTTGAGATTTAGCTTGTTGAAGAAAAGAGGAGAAACAAGCTAAAAGAATGGTTTCAATCTTCATTATGAAGTCCATGAGCTCATGGAACTTGGTGGTGAGGGTGGAAGGGACAGAAGAGAGGGGTCTTGGATAAGGATGTCAGTGGAGTGAAGAAGCTAAGGATCATTTTTGCTTTTCCAAGGGTGAGAGAGAGCATGATGGTTTGAATAGGGACAATGGTATGAAAGGTGGTGAGATCGTGGTTGATCAAATTGGCAACCAGCTGCAAAAGTATTGTGGTGAATGGAGTGCCAAAGTCTAGGCAGTTTGGCAAGGAGACAGTGGAAAATATGGTTTTTAAAGGTGAAATGTAATATGTGGAACAATATAAGGTGCTTCATGATTGATTATCAGACAATAGTGCAGGGCAGCAAAACGGGTAATGGTGGTCAGACTGTGATAGGAAGGGCAAGAGCGTACAAACATAAGAGTACACCAGAAAATTTGATCGAATTAGGGAAAAAAGGGCTGTAAGCTATCAGAGGGTGAGAAGGATTCAGGTGAAGGGAGATCTAGAAATACAAAGATCAAAGTTGAGGCAATAAAAAGTTTATCGATGAGGTAAAGAGAAGCTGAGTGGACAGGAAGGGTCAGAGTTTAACGGTAATGGTGCATCACAGAATAAGGTTTATGCAGGGAACAGTGGTATAAAAATACAATTGAAGTCCCTTCATCTGAATGCATGGAGCATGTGCAATAAGGTAGATGAACTGTTGGCACAAATGGAGATAAATTGTTTAGATTTAATTGTCATTACGGAGACATGGTTAAAAGATTGGAAAATAAATATTCTGGGATACAAAATATTTTGAAAAGACAGACTGAATGGAAAAGGAGGAGGGGTAGCCCTGATAAACTATGATGTAAGGACGTTAGTGAGAAAGGATCTTGGCTCAGAAAATCAGGAAGTAGAATCAGTATGGGTGGAGATTAGGGCTAGCAAGGGTTTAAAAAATGCTGGTCGGAGTAGTTAATAGGCCCCTTAACATTACTTTTTCCACTGGAAAGAGCATTAAATAATTTATTGGAGCTTGTAAAAAGGTAGTGCAAGGTCATTGGTGACTCTAATATTCTTTTCGACTGGACCAATCAAATTGGCAAAGGTGGTATCTCACAATCACATGGTGCAGAAGAGGCCCTTTGACCCATCGAGTCTGCAGCGACATGTGAGAAACACCTGACCTGCCGACCTATCCCATTTACCAGCACTTGGCCCAAAGCCTTGAATGTTATGATGTGCCAAGTGCTCATCCAGATACTTTTTAAAGGATGTGAAGCAACCCGCCTCCACCACCCTCCCAGGCAGCACATTCCAGACCGTCACCACCCTCTGGGGGGAAAAAAAGTTTTTCCTCACACCCTGCCTAAACCTGGTACACATCGATCAGGTCCCCCCTCAATCTTCTCTGCTCTAACGAAAACAACACAACTCTATCCAACCTGTCTTCATAACTTAAATGTTTCATCCCAGGCAACATCCTGGTGAATCTCCTCTGCACCCCCTCCAGTGCAATTACATCCTTCCTATAATGTGGCGACCAGAACAGCACATACCACTCCAGCTGTAGCCTCAGCAAGGTTCTATACAACTCCCACATGATCTCCCTACTTTTGTAACCTGTGCCTCGATTGATAAAGGCAAGCATCTCATATGCCTTTTTCACCACCCCACTAACATGTCCCTCCGCCTTTAGAGATCTATGGACACACATGCCAAGGTCCCTTTGTTCCTTAGAACTTCCTAGTGTCATGTCATTCATTGAATACTTCCTTGTCAAATTACTCCTTCCAAAGTGCACCACCTCACACTTTTCAGGGCTAAATTCCATCTGCCACTTATCTGCCCACTTGACCATCCCGTCTATATTTTCCTGTAGCCCAAGACACTCAACCTCAATGTTAACCACCCGGCCAATCTTTGTGTCATCCACAAATTTACTAATCCTACCCCCCACGTAGTCATTGTTTATATAAATGAAGATTAATAGGGGACCCAGCACAGATCCCCATGGTACGCCACTGGGCTCTGGCTTCCAGCCACTAAAGCATCCTTCTGTCATCACCCTCTGTCTCCTACAACTAAGCCAATTTTGAATCCACCTTATCAAATTACCCTGTATCCCATGTGCATGTGCCTTCTTTATAAGTCTCCCAAGTGAAACCTTGTTAAAGGCTTTGCTGAAATACATAAACTCCATCAACTGCACTACCCTCATCTACACACCTGGTCACCTCAAAAAATTCAATCAAATTTGCTAGGTATGACCTCCCTCTGACAAAGCCATGCTGACTATCCCTGATCAAACCTTGCGTCTCCAAGTGGAGATAGATTCTCTCCTTCAGAATTTTCTCCAATAGTTTCCCTACCACTGACGTGAGATTCACTGGCCTGTAGTTCCCTGGCTTATCTCTACAACCCTTTTTAAATAGTGGAACCACATTAGCTGTTCTCCAGTCCTCTGGCCCCTCCTTCGTGGCCAGAGAGTAATTAAAAATTTGGGTCAGAGGCCCTGCAATCTCCTCCTTTGCCTCCCTCAGCAGTCTGGGACACAAATCATCTGGACCTGGAGATTTGTCCACTTTTAAGCCTGCCAACACCTCCAATACCTTGTCACTCCCTATATCAATGTGCTTAGAACCTCGCGGTCTGTCTCCCTGAGTTCGATACCTTCATCCGCATTCTCTTGGGTGAAGATGGATTTGAAGTATTCGTTCAACACTCTACCAGTGTCCTCTGGCTCCACCCATAGATTGCTCCCTCGGTCCCTAATCGGCCCTACTCTTTCCCTGGTTATCCTCTTCCTATTGATATACTTATAGAATATTTTGGAATTTTCCTTACTATATGGTATGGCAGATGAGCTTGTAGAATGCTTTTGTGACAGTTTCCTGGAGCAAAATGTTGTGGGATAAAGTTATTTTAGATCTAGTATTGTGCAATGAGGTAGGGTTAATTAGTAATGTGATAGTAAAAGATCCACTGGGAAATAGTGATCATAATGCAATTGAATTTCACATTGTTTGAAAATGACATGCTCCAATCACAAACAAGAATCTTAAACTTAAACAAAGCCAATTGCATAGATATAGAGGGGAGAGCTGGCTGAGATTGATTGGGTCAACAGACTAAAAGATATGACAGTTAATTAATAGTCGGAAACATTTAAAGAAACAGTTCAAAATCTTCAACAAAAATTCATTCAATTGAAAAGCAAAAACTCGGAGAGAAATATCCATCTATGGCTAAGGTCGTTAATGTAGTCTATTATGTTGAAGAATATTGTAAAAGTACTATTATTTGAGTGTTTTAGGAATCAGCAAAAGGACACCAAAAAGTTGATTAAAAAAGGAAAAAAACTTAGAGTAACTAGCCAGGGATATTAAAACAGTTTATAAAAGCTTTGACAAGTTGATATAAAGGAAGAGAGGAGCAAAGGTAAACATTGTTCCAGTAGAAATTGAGACAGGAAAAGTTATCTTGGGGATTGAGGAATTGACAGAGACATTGAACAAATATTTTGTGTCACAGTGGAAGATATAAATCACACACCAGAATTAAGGGGTAACCCAGGGGCTAAAAAGAATGAGGAAATTAAGGTCATTATATTCATATGCAGGGATCTATCCCCTGCAAGCAGAAAGAGCATGTCTAGGCATGGCACCTCTTTTGAATTAAACAAAAGCATGGGGGCCAATCGTGCCGCAGTGCATTCTCCATGGCAATGTCTTGACCAATCAGAGTGGTATTGCCAACCAAGCAGCACCTTTTTTCTCATGCAGTGCAAATTGTTTCTTCCTTTAAATTATGGCATTCTTGCATCTGTCCTGATGAGTGCAAGATGAAAAGCATTAACAGCATGTCTTTTTTATTCAATAATGTTCTGTTCTCTCCTACCAAGCAACTGTTAAAGTAATTAATACCAGCGGAGAAAAGATACTAGAGAAACTTAAATCCAACAAATGCCCAGGACCTAATGGTTTATATCCTGGGGCTCTGAAAAAGAGAGCTACAGAAATAGCAGATGTGCTGGCTATGATTTTCCAAAATTCCCAAGATGCTGGAATGGTTCCAGCTGATTAGAAGTAGCAAATGTAACACCACAATTCAAGAAAGGAGGGAGAGAGAAAACGGGAACTTCAGGTCAGTTTGTTGCACAGCAGTCATCAGGAAAGTGCTGGAATCTATTATTTAGGAATTCTTAACAATGCACTCAAAAGGTATAGTTACAACAAGTCAACATGATTTTATGAAAGGGAAATTCTGGTCGACAAATTTATTAGTGTTTTTAGAGGGTGTAACTAGTAAGGTAGATAAAAAGGGAACCAGTAGATGTGGTATACTTGGGTTTCCAAAAGGCATTCAATAAGGTGCCACACAAAAGGTTAATACACAGGATAAGGGCTCTTGGAGTTGGGGGTGATATATTAGCATGATAGAGGATTGATTAATGGACAGGAAGCAGAGAGTAGGGATAACTGGAGCTTTTTCAAGTTGGCAGGCTGTGACTAGGGGAATGCTGCAAGGATCAGTGCTGGGGCTTGAGCTATTTTCAATCTATAGTAATTTAGACAAGAGACAGAGTAATGTACTTAAGTTTGCTGACAGCGCAAAGGTAGGTGGGAGTGCAAACTGTGAGGAGGATGCAAAGAGATATAGACAGCTTAACTGCTCAAGTGGCAGATGGAATATAATGTGGGGAAGTGTGAGGTTATTCCCGAGGCCACAAGAATAGAAAAGCAGAATATTTTTGAAATGGTGATACTCGTCAGTTGATGTTCAGAGAGACCTGGGTGTACTCCTATAAGGAACACACAAAGCATGTAGGTACAGCAATCGATTAAGAAAGCAAATGGCACGTTGGCCTTTATTGCAAGGGGACTGGGGTACAAGAATAAAGAAGCCTCGCTACAATTGTATGGGGCTTTAGTGAGACCACATCTGGAATATTTCATGCAGTTTTGGTTTCCTTATTTAAGGAAGGATGTATTTAGTTTGGAGGTAGTACAGTGAAGGTTCACTAGACTGGTGCCTGAATTGAGGGTTATCCTATTATGAGTCAATTGGGTCTCTTTTCTCTGGAGTTTAGAGGAATGTGAGGTGATCTTGCTGAAACATTTAATGTTATGAAGGGGCTTGATACTGAGCGGTTGTTTACCCTGGCAGGAGGACCTAGAACAAGGGGTCACAGTTTCAGGATAAGGGGTTGATCATTTAGGACTGAGATGAGGAAAGATTCCTTCATTCAGTGGCTTGTAAATCTTTGGAACCCTCGACCTCAAAGGGTTGTGGATGTGCCAACATAGAGTATGTTTAAGGCTGAGAGTATGTTTAAGGCTGAGAGTGGCAGATCTTTGGTCTTGCAGGGAATTGAGGGATACAGGGAAGGAGCAGGCCAAGTGGATTTGAAGCCCAAGAGCAGCCATGATCATATTGAGTGGAGGAGCAGACTTGATAGGCCATATGGCCTTTTTCCTGCTCCTATTGCTTATGTTTCTATGTAACTTGCAGTTGTAAAATGCTTCATTTAATTCAAATGCTTTCAGAGATTCTTGGAAAATTACAAAATTAAACTGAACAGAATAGAAACTTGTGTTTGAGATTCATGAACCTGAAGTTGAGATTCTGTTGTGCAGTGTTTTTCCTCCTTTCTTATGAAGGCATCAGTTTTCTGCCCTGGCTGATCTCCAGCACCTGGCTTAAGTAAGCAACCTTCAAAAGCATCATGGAGAATGGAGGAGTGTTTTCAGGCTGTTTAACTGTGGGGTAGCACTCCCATGCTACCCCACCTAAGTGTCACTAACTCATTGCATACTGGGGTTCAAATTCAGACTACACTGATTATTCTTGAAGTTGAGTTTTATGGTTAAATTTCATTGGCCTTAAATACCTTATTTTCTAGTAGAACAGCTGTGATTTTATTGCCATAAATATATTGTCAATTCAGTTATACTTATTGTACATGAATTGTAGAATGATGCATACTTGCGAGTAATTGAAAAGCAATGAACTGAATGTTTTAAAAAAATTCTCATCAAACTTTAAATTAGAAGTTACAGTTCATGCTTGTGTGAACATTTGTGGTGTTGATGTCCTGAACTTAGTGATGATTTTCACTGCTTTTATCACAGATTTAATGTTAATTGCAACAGAAATTGCACTTAAGACTTTTTAAAATTGTAAAACTGGGATGAGTTCAGATTCAATGTACAAATCACTACGTAAGTTGATGTACATTATTATGGACTTTTGAATGTGACATATTTTTAGTCAAATGTGATATTCAGTGCATTGGGTAGTCTGGTTTAGATGATGAACCAAGTTTAAACATGGATGGATTGATTAATTGCCCAAAATGTTCAGTAAACACTGCTGACTTAGTGACTGAAAAGATTGCAGAATGCAAACTGAAATAATCAATGTGTCAATGCGCTTTGCTTAACAACAACCATAAGCTCAATACTTTTGTTGACTTAATAATGTAGATCAATGCTTTGATCATAATGAAACTTGCCCACTCAGTCACTAACTATATTTTCATTATTGTCATGTGATTACTGACAAACAGATTTTTAAGGTTCTATTTAATTATTTTTAAAAAAAAACTTCTGTTAGTAAATGCTGTATTGCTCTTGATAAATATATTTTTTCTCTGCCTCTGTTAACTGCATATATCATTGTTGTGATGACGGAGCTTCAGTGGTGTTTTAAGACTGAATAGGAATGTCAATGCAATAATTTCTTAGTGATGCAATGCTTGACATTTATTCATTTGTGTGGTGAGCATTTTTAGGTGCTGTGAGGTACTGATGCATTCATTAAGAACTGGTAATTAGAAGCCTTTTTATCCATAAGAATTTATTTGAAAATGCAAGACGGTTTCCATCCTGACCCTTTTAAATAAAAACAAAAAAACTGCGGATGCTGGAAATCCAAAACAAAAACAAAATCAGAATTACCTGGAAAAACTCAGCAGATCTGGCAGCATCGGCGGAGAAGAAAAGAGTTGACGTTTCGAGTCCTCATGACCCTTCGACAGAACTTGAGTTTGAGTCCAAGAAAGAGTTGAAATATAAGCTGGTTTAAGGTGTGTGTGTGGGGGGCGGAGAGAGAGAGAGAGAGAGAGGTGGAGGGTGGGGGGTGTGGTTGTAGGGACAAACAAGTTCCTCTGACATGTCCTCCTTCTTCCTTAACCGAGGTTTTCCACCCACGGTCGTTGACAGGGCCCTCAACCGTGTCCGGCCCATCTCCCGCGCATCCGCCCTCACGCCTTCTCCTCCCTACCAGAAACATGATAGGGTCCCCCTTGTCCTCACTTATCACCCCACCAGCCTCCGCATTCAAAGGATCATCCTCCGCCATTTCCGCCAGCTCCAGCATGATGCCACCACCAAACACATCTTCCCTTCACCCCCCCTATCGGCATTCCGTAGGGATCGCTCCCTCTGGGACACCCTGGTCCAATCCTCCATCACCCCCTACTCCTCAACCCCCTCCTATGGCACCACCCCATGCCCATGCAAAAGATGCAACACCTGCCCCTTCACTTCCTCTCTCCTCACCGTCCAAGGACCCAAACGCTCCTTTCAAGTGAAGCAGCATTTCACTTGCATTTCCCCCAACTTAGTCTACTGCATTCGTTGCTCCCAATGTGGTCTCCTCTACATTGGAGAGACCAAACGTAAACTGGGCGACCGCTTTGCAGAACACCTGCCGTCTGTCCGCAAGAATGACCCAAACCTCCCTGTCGCTTGCCATTTTAACACTCCACCCTGCTCTCTTGCCCACATGTCTGTCCTTGGCTTGCTGCATTGTTCCAGTGAAGCCCAACGCAAACTGGAGGAACAACACCTCATCTTCCGACTAGGCACTTTACAGCCTTCCGGACTGAATATTGAATTCAACAACTTTAGGTTATGAGCTCCCTCCCCCATCCCCACCCCCTTTCTGTTTCCCCCTTCCTTTTCTCTTTATTTTCCAATAAATTATATAGATTTTCCTTTTCCCACCTATTTCCATTATAAAAAGAGGAAAAAAAAAATTTATTTATTTTATATTTTTTTTACATCTTTTATGCTCTCCCCACCCCCACTAGAGCTATACCTTGAGTGCCCTACCATCCATTCTTAATTAGCACATTCGTTTAGATGATATCACCAACTTTAACTTTAACACCTATGTGTTCTTTTGTATTATTGTTGTTGACATCTTTTGATGATCTGCTTCTATCACTGCTTGTTTGTCCCTACAACCACACCCCCATTCCACCTCTCTCTCTCTCTCTCTCTCTCTCTCTCTCTCTCTGCCCCCCACACACACACCTTAAACCAGCTTATATTTCAACTCTTTCTTGGACTCGAACTCAAGTTCTGTCGAAGGGTCATGAGGACTTGAAACGTCAACTCTTTTCTTCTCCGCCGATGCTGCCAGACCTGCTGAGTTTTTCCAGGTAATTTTGTTTTTGTTCTGATCCTTTTAAAGTTGGTTAAAAGGGTACCAACATCAGGAATTTGTACCAGACAAGCTGCAAATTGGCAATATTCAGGATTGAAGTGAGCTGCCACTCTGCAACCTTCAACAAAGCTGTTTTTGAAGAACTGGAATTGTTTATATAGAATTGCATGTAAAGTAACACTGGTTAAGAGATTAGCAGTAAGCCAAGCCACAGAATGTGGACCCGCCACATGTTGAGAGTTTGATCTCATCAGTGCAGCTATGGGGAAACACTGAGTGGATGTCATTTGCTTCACAAGGAAATGAGAAGATTCAGAGGCTGCTATCATGCTTTCCAAAATTCCTTTGATACCACATGATTGCACAGTAACTTGTGTTTTCATTGTGCTGAATCTCCCTAATTTATTCCAAGAAGTGGAACTGGCAATTAGGGAGCTGTGCGTTCAGTTTTGCCTTAGTTACTGATGTGACCTAAAACAACTACTATGATATCTTTAAAGGCAGCCCAACATTGTATGGACAATGTGTGTGTGTGTGTCTGGCACTTGCTAAATATATATTTGTCAAAGGCAACTGCTGTAAACCCTGTTGCTGGAGATTGTATTTGGCTTTGAAGACTAGAGCATCAGGCCACTTAGAGTTGCAGACCGCAATAAGTGGTACTCGACATCAAAAGCAGCACAGTGAGAGAAAAGAGGCTTGGGGAACTATAATAAGAGGCCTAGTTGTACATCTCCAGTTGTGTCACAACTGATGAGAAATATATAGAATTCGGGGAATGAAGTTCACTTCAGAGGAGAGGAAGTGAAATAAACCAACTTCCAAAAATTAATTGAAATTTGTTTGAATGAAGACTTAATATTATTGTTCAAAGCTGTTGTCATTTTTTTATTCCCTGTGACATCAACAGTATAGTGATTGGCTCCATGTTTTTCGCAAGGGCATTTAGAGTAAGTACATTGGCGTACAGTTGCAGTCAACTGTTCGCATAGCAAGAATTTTAATGAATGAAAATAGCAGCTACTTGCATTTATAAAACATCGAGTGTAATGTAATATCCTAAGGTGCTTCCCAGGTATTTTATTAAGTAACATTTGACACCAACACACATAAGGAGATGTAAGGACAGATGACAAAAAACACGGCCAAGGAGGTAGATTTTAAGGAGATAAACAAGTGGAGGGGTTTAGGAAATCCTAAAAATTAGAGCTTATGTCACTGAAGACATGTCCATGTATGATAGAGTAATGAAATCAGGGACGGTTAAGAAACTAGCATTAGATGAGCACAGATAAATTTGGGCCGGAAAAGATTCAGAGATGCAGAGAGGTGAGACCACAGAGTAATCTGTAAATGACAATAGGAATTTTAAAATGAAGGTGTTGCTTGACCAGGTGTCATTTGTAGGTCAGGGAGAACAGGGGTGGTGGGTGAATGGGATTTGGTGTGAGTAAGGACATGAGAAGCAGAGTTTTTGTTAACCTCAAGTTCACAGAGTAGAATAATGGAGGCCACCCAGGAGTTTGTTGAAATAATCCAGTCTAGAAGTATTGAAGGCATGGAAGAGGGTTTAGGCAGCAGTTGAACAAAGACAGTGGCTTCGGCCTTCCCAGTAATTAACTGGAGGACATTTTTCTCATCTAGTACTGGATGTCAGACGAGCAGTATGACAAGTGAGGTGAGTGCGACTGCCCTTGATACCAAAGAGCACTTGGCTCTGAAAAAGGGTTGCATGGACTCGAAATATTAACTCTGTTTCATTCTCCACAGATGCTGTCAGACCTGCTGAGTTTTTCCAGCATTTTCTATTTTTGTTTCATCATTTGACTGAGTATGGCATCAAGGAGCACTAGCAGAACTCAAGTCAATGGGAACGGAGGAGAAAACTCTACACTGGTTGGACTCATACCTAACATGAAGGAAGATGGTTGTGGTTGGTGTAGGTCAATCATCTCAGTCCCAGGGCATCACTGCAGGAGCCCCTCAGAGTAGTGCCCTAGGCCCAACCATCTTCAACTGCTTCACCAATGACCTTCCTTCTGTCAGAAGCTCAGAAGTGGGGGGTGTTCGCTGATGATTGCACAATGTTCATTAATTGCGGCTCCTCAGATACTCAAGCAGTCCATGTCCATATTCAGCAAGACCTGGACAACATTGAGGCTTGGGCTAACAATTGGCAAGTAACATTCGTGTCACAAGTGCCAGTCAATGACCATCTCCCAAGAGAGAATCCAACCATTTTCTCTTGACATTCAATTTCATTACCATTGCTGAATGCCCCACTATCAACATCCTGGGGATTATCATTGATCAGAAACTCAACTTGATGAGTCATATAAATACTGTGGCTACAAGAGCAGGTCAGAGGCTGAGAATTTTGTGGAGAGTAACTCGCCTCCTGACTCAAAGCCTGTCCACTATTTACAAAGCCTTCGTCCATCTACAAGGCTCAAGTCTGGAGTGTGATGGAATACTCTCCACTTGCCTGGATGAGTGCAGTTCTAACACTGAAAAAACTCGACGCGATCCAGGACAAAGCAGCCCGCTTGATGGGTACCCCACCTACCACCGTCAACATCCACTCCCTCCACCACTGATGCACAGTGGCAGCAGTGTCTACCATCTACAAGGTGCATTGCATCAACTCTCCAAGGCTCCTGCGACAGAACCTTCCAAACCCGCAATCTCTGCCACTTAGAAGGACAAGAGCAACAGATGCATGGGAACAGCACCATTGCAAGCTCCCCTCCAAGCCATGCACCATCCTGAGTTGGAAATATATCGCTATTCCATCACTGCCACTGGGTCAAAATCCTGGAATCCCCTAACAGCACAGTCTGTGTTCCTATGCCACATGGACTGCAGTGGTTCAAGAAAGCAGCTTTCCGCCATCTGTTCGAGAGCAATTAGGTAAATGTGTTGTGCATTGTGATCTAATATACTATATGTAATAGTATTTAAAAATAACTGAGCTGAACACGATGAAGATGAATACGTTCCAGAGCTTGGGACTCTTCATTTAGAGGGTAGGCTAATTGCAGATAATCACATTGTTCATAAGCTTTATTAAAGTTATGTTCTAAATATATTGCCACAAAGGGGTTAGTCTGATTGGAAATGGGTAAAACATTTTAATAAAGGATGAGTAAAATTGAATTTGAGGCATTTAATGTCGTTCTGGGATTGATGTGTTTACTGGCAACCTCATGCTACCATTATGAACAGTCAACAGCATTTAAATATACAAAAGCAAAATGGTGTGGATGCTGGATATCTAAAACAAAAAAAAATGGAAATACTCAGCAGCCCCCAGGCACCACTGGTGAAGAGAGAAACAGGTCACACAATCAAAGCAGTAACTCTATCTAAAGAATCATGTTGGATTTTATTATGGGCCAGATAGATGCAAGCTAATGCTCTCCATTACTTTATATTAACAATACACATTTCCTCGAGTAGAGAATTTTGCTGCACATGAGTTTTTCCATTTTTTTTACAACAGTTTTTAATATGGCCTCTGAATGAAAATGAATTGTTGCCCAGCTTTTTGTTGTTTGCCAGTGACAATGCAAAACTGGATTGAGATTACCAAAATTAATTTTATGTAGGTCTTTAAAGCAGAGGAAAAACTCAGAGCCAATTAAGAGGATTTAGCCTTAGATGTGGTGTGAACTCACTCTGCCACTTCGTACTATAGAATCATACTGGCGGCGGAGGGTGTTGTCTCACATTAAATGTGAACTTCCAACAGACATGACTGGATAATGATCCAGTAGTGGCAGCCAGTTGCCATGCAATGCTTTATTTTTGATATACATAGAGAAATAACAATTGTAGCTTTGTAATGGAGCAGAATACTGGGGGATTCACATACTTGTGTTGCAGTAAATAACTTGGGTAAAACATTTTTGCTTTATGAACTTGTTAGATTCACTACAGTACTCCATTCTCCTGTTTGGAACAGTTAGAAATAAATTAGAAATAAGTATGCTATTTACAACCAGGATCATATTTACATCCATTTGAGCAATAATATTTAATGTAAAACAACCTGTGAATGGCTGTTTAAAAAAAAAATTGATACACTGCATGCATGCTACCATTTTGGTGAAAGGAAGCGCCAGGATAAGGTGTCAATGATTGCCACCTCAAATTTATGTAAAATTCAAGAGATGTGAGCAGCAAACTGTGCTAGTGTGTTGCTATCATCAGTTCCCAGACAAGCTACTGTTCATGTCATTGAATAGATTGGAGTTTAGGGAGCAAAGGCTTAGGAACAGAATGTTTGCCTTTTAATGTCCTGGGAAGGTTTGCCACCTGAAGCCAAACAATGTTAATTGAAACAAAAAGTGTTTAGTTAGTTGAGTGCTTAATGTGTCAGTAATTCCTGTGTAGCATTACTGCATCTAACAGGGAGGTTTCAGGGTTGAATTAGGTCATGGGGCATCAGCCCAGTCAGTCTCTGGGTTAGTGTAGTAATTATGGTTTATTTAGTGTGTAATGTACCTTTTAAGAATAATACTTAAAGATCACATGATCTTTCATAACCAATAGGAGAGTAGCGCAGGCTCCCTTCACAGTTGGCGTGGAGATGGAGTTGAAAGCACACGTGTCATTGCTGCTGAGTATATTGTAAATAAACTGAATATTTCTACCCAGGAAATGTCTGTTGATCAACTCGATTATTAATAGTACAACTCGGCCACCCTACAACAGTTAGGGAGGAGCACATTCAGCAGATTTTTCCTTTGCTGATCACTGCTTGTGTCTGTTGGAAAGTGCAAGCATGTGCATTCTGGGAGAGATACTAATGAACATATGTTTATGATGTGTGTAATCTTTTGTTTAACGTGTGCATTACACGTCATTGTATCTGGATCAAATATTAGTAAAAGAAAAGGCAGGTAATCATCGTCTTGAGTTTTCTGCCCAAAGACAGGTCTGACCCACAGCGCCACAACCAACTCCAGGACCAGGAGAGACAGTGCCAGTTGGAAGGCGTTCACCCAGTTTCTGAGCCCTATAACGGACAGACAGTCAGGACATGGTCTCTCCCTGGGGGAGGCTTCTGATTCCAGAGATTGCAATGGGGACGGAGAAGAGACTTCTGATCCTGAGAAGCCGTTCACTCAGTTCCTGAGGCCTGCAGCGGATGGACAATCAGGGTACAGCCTCACTCCAGTTTTCGGGGATCAGAATGGGGAAGGGGTGAGGCTCCTGATCCATCTGGTGACGGTTGCACTTCTGCTTGCAGCTCTAGGGCTTGTTTCTCCCAGCACTGCATGTCCAAGCACCAACAGAGCAAGCAAATGATGGAATATTGGCTGAATTGTAAACCACCCTTTCCACACCACTTGAGATATGCTGCCATGACAAGATGGTTTATTGGAAGAAAGGTGCCTTCTCAAAAGAATTGGAGGGGAAAGGCAAGAAAATGTTTAGGAAATCAAATGGAATAAAGAAAACTGTGGGACCCCTGAGAGATTCTGTTGCTGGCACTGTAATATTTGCAATTCCATATTACCTCCTACAAAGATGGCGGTCGCACATACAACTGCACATGCACGACGCTGGCAACAAACGTAGCCTAGTCCAAAGCATTGTGGAATTCTAAGTGTGAAATGTGCCCATAATCACTTGACATTGGCGTTTCCGTAATATTTGATGCTGTTTCAAGTATCCTTTGATCAGGATAGCTCCCATACAAATCTACCCACACCCCTGTTTTGAATATAGCCTTGGTGGCAATATTTGCCTATCTGGGGTGTTCCTCACATTGCACCAAGATGCTCCATTACAGTGATCGATTAAGCCATTGGTAGTAATTTGCAGCTGCTTGTGACCAGCAGTCATTTGAAGCCTCACTCTTTTGGTGCTACAAGTACTTCAAATTTAGTCAATTTATCTGCCTTTGGTACATAAAACCTGTGATTAAGTTATTTGAAATGACTGGTGTTTGTTCATCTGCAGCAATTGTTTGAGCACTTTTCTGTTTGAATTTTTTTCATCCTGAAGCCCCATTGTCTTGCACCAGTCAATAATCGATTACAATCTGTATACGGTTCGACACTGATTCATGGGAAATTTTATATTTGGGCATCTGTTAATAGGTTTGAGCAGAAATCTATGCCTAACTCCACTTAAGCAAAGCTGACTGTCCTGTATATTAAGGGTGTATTTTACCGATTGTCCCCCAAATAGAAACTTGAGGCCACAATCTTTAATTCAAATATATAGAAAAACTTGCATAATTCGTTAATTTTGAGTTTATTCTCCATTCTATAGATTCTTCTTCATTCTTGTAGTTGTACTCCATGTTGTTTTCCAGTTCTTTTTTAATGTCCTTTGCTGGAATATTGATTCCAGGCCTGCACACAAGATCTCATGTGTGGCCTGGCAATTCTCTTAGTGGCAACAGGGCAACTTTCACTTTCCATACATTTTTTTTTATGCAAAGTGATGTTGTATTTGCTTTAGTGATGACAGCTAAATATTAAGTTACTGTTTTCAGGGGCTGCCTGATCCTTTTCCTGATTTTTTTTTTTCATTATTTTCCCATTAATCTATAATTTGCTTCTACATCCAA
Source organism: Carcharodon carcharias (assembly GCF_017639515.1). NCBI lineage: Eukaryota > Metazoa > Chordata > Chondrichthyes > Lamniformes > Lamnidae > Carcharodon > Carcharodon carcharias. The sequence continues at coordinate 134,017,586 of NC_054479.1, forward strand.
CATTTGCTGAATACTGCTGCTCTCACACGGATACAAAATATTCTGAGATTAGTTGTTGCTGATTAACTGCTTATGATACCCCTGAATTGGTAAGTTAAATCACAAGTGTGTTCACAGGTCCTATTTTTCATTGTGGATAATGAAGATTGTCAGTGACCTTTGCGTCAGCAGTTGAGTAACAGTCTCTTATTGGTTAGATTAAAAGTCGACAACCAGATCTCTCACTTAAAACAATACTGAAAGCTTCTTATAATAATACATAGTGACGGGGGATTTGTGTCCTGAGCTGCAAATTACCAATTGAGATGTGTCTGTACAATAGTACTGCTATGCATATCTCATGTACTTGACTCTTTTTGCATATTTCAAGCATATAGCTTAATTGTATTAACTGAGAATTTTTTTTCTTATTCATTCATGGGATGTGGGCTTCGCTGGCTGGGCCAGTATTTATTGCCCATCTTAACTTCTTTCAAACTGGAGGACAAAAGACAGATGTGTCGTCATTTGGGAAAATCTACTGAGAGGCAGGCAAAGACCTATGCTACATTGAGAACACTGAACAGGTTCAGAATGGGCTGCTGGGACAGAGTCGGTGTTTAACTTGATAGCCAGGATATGGTGGTGTATTTTATGGTTTTAATTGTTCCAATGACCGATTGAGAATTAATCCAGTGCAACGGAAGTTACTACAAATGTTTATTAGTTCATTTATTTTAAAAATACAAACCCGATTGCTGATTTGCATCCACAGCAGTGAACAGCAACGTGCGTTTATAGCCTTGTTTCATGTGGGAAAGTACCCCAAGGTGTTTCATAGCAGAGTACTTGGACAAAAGTGAATGGAACCCGAGAGAGAGATTGGGAGGTGTTGGCAAAAGCTGAGTCAAGATATAGGTTTTAGGGTGCCTCCTTTTGATGCGTGGGATGTGGAAAGGCAGAGGCATTTAGGTAATTTTGAAGTGCAAAATCTAGACAGCTGAAGATTTGGTGCCAATGGTTGGGTACAAAGGGAGGGGGAAGCACCAGACATGAGTCAGAGGAATGGCCAATATTCCATTTGCTTTCATAATTATTTAGTGTACCTACATGCTAATTAACTTTTTGTTACATAATTGCAAACGATTAAATGCTAATTCAGAGAGTATTAAGAGCGAACCACATGGTACCAACAGCACTCAAGAAGCATGACACCATCCAGGACAATGCCCACATCATCGGCAGCCCGCGTCATCAGCACCGTATCCACAAACATTCACCCCCTCCAGCAGTGTGTACCATCTGCAGGATGCACTGCAGGAACTCACCAAGGCTGCTTCAAACCCACGATCACTACCATCTAGAAGGACAAGGGCAGCAGATAAATGAGAACACCAACTGGAAGTTCCCGCCCAAGCCCTTCACCATCCTGACTTGGAACTGTTTTGCCATTCCTTCACTATTGCTGGGTCAAAAATCCTGGAACTCCCTTCCTAACAGCACTGTGTGTGAGCCTGCACCACAAGGACTGCAGTGGTTCAAGAAGGCATTTCACCACCACTTCCTCGAGGATATGTAGGGGTGGGCAATAAATGCTGGCTTAGCCAGTGAAGCTCACATACCATGAAAAAACTGGATAAAATTAGCAGTTTTCTTTTCCTGAAGAACATTTGTGCCAATCTGACCATTCTGATGGCTATTTTATCTGGCCCCATCGCACAGATTGCTGGACGTATTGCACAACTTGCCATGCAAGACTTTCACAACTTGCTGTGTAGAGATTCAAGCTGGTCACCTCAGGGTTACAATTCCAGAACTATAACAATTGCAGTATTCAACCCAGTGATGAGTTGCTGAATTTTATTCCAAAGCATGGAAAAATTCTAGAAATGTCACAAATTCTTCCAGACAGAATTTTAAGCTCCATCCCATTCTCTCAGTTCCTTCGCCTCTGTCGCATCTGTTCTGATGATGTTACCTTCAAAAACAGTTCCTTTGACATGTCTTCCTTAACTGAGGTTTTCCACCCACGGTTGTTGACAGGGCCCTCAACCGTGTCCGGCCCATCTCCCGCGCATCCGCCCTCACACCTTCTCCTCCCTCCCAGAAACATGATAGGGTCCCCCTTGTCCTCACTTATCACCCCACTAGCCTCCACATTCAAAGGATCATCTTCCGCCATTTCCGCCAACTCCAGCATGATGCCACCACCAAACACATCTTCCCTTCACCCCCCATGGCGGCATTCTGTAGGGATCGTTCCCTCCATGACACCCTGGTCCACTCCTTAATCACCCTCTACTCCTCAACCCCCACCTAAGGTACCTCCCCATGCATACGCAAAATATGCAACACCTGTCCCTTCACTTCCCCTCTCTCCTCACTGTCCAAGGGCCCTAACACTCCTTTCAAGTGAAGCAGCATTTCACTTGCATTTCCCCCAACTTAGTCTACTGCATTCGTTGCTCCCAATGCGGTTTCCTCTACATTGGAGAGATCAAACGCAGACTGGGCGGCTGCTTTGCAGAACACCTTCGGTCTGTCCGCAAGAATGACCCAGACCTTCCTGTCGCTTGCCATTTTAACACTCTGCTCTCTTGCCCACAAGTATGTCCTTGGCTTGCTGCATTGTTCCAGTGAAGCTCAACGCAAACTGGAGGAACAGCACCTCATCTTCCGACTAGGAACTTTACAGCCTTCCGGACTGGATATTGAGTTCAACAACTTTAGATCTTGAACTCGCTCCTCATCCCCACCCCCTTTCCGTTTCTTCCCCCTCCCTTTTGTTTTTTCCAATAATTTATATGGATTTTTCTTTTCCCACCTATTTCCATTATTTTTAAATCTATACCTTTTATGCCCTTTTAGTCTTATTTTACCCCACCCCCACTAGAGCTAGAGCTATCTGTACCTTGCATGTCCTGCTATCCATTCTTAATTAGCACATTCTTTTAGGTAATAGCACCACCTTCAACACCTTTGTTCTTTTGTCTGTGACATCTTTTGGTTATCTGCTCCTATCACTGCTTGCTTGTCCCTACAACCACCCCCCCACCCACCTTAAACCAGTTTATATTTCACCCCTCTCCTTTTACTTAGTTATGTTGAAGGGTCATGAGGACTCGAAACGTCAACTTTGTTCTTCTCTGCCGATGCTGCCAGACCTGCTGAGTTTTTCCAGGTATTTCTGTTTTTGTTTTAGAATTTTAAGTTCATTGGCTGAGAAGCAAGTAAGTGAAATAATGGCAGAAATGACAAAGAAAATAAAATGCCAAACAATATTTTCCGTTGAAGGCCTCTGAGAAGAGATCGGTTTGAATTCACAAAGCTTTTGTCGTCATCCTGTCAGCTGAAGATGTTCAACATACATGTGAGATTGTTTTTTAATTAATGGGTAAAAGTAGCCATTCATAAGAGCATGCCAGTAGTTGACCTGAGATTTGCTGACAGCAATAGGACCTGAGAGTGATGAAGCATTTGTGGCATTTGATATTCACCAAGTTGTACTTAATATAATGTGCATACATGGATTATGGTACTGGGTTTGTAACCCCAGGATCAAGAGTTCAAATCTCACAACGGCGAAACAATGTAACTTCATCTGAAATAGATGGAAACGGGTTTGTACTCAAAAGAGTTACATGGATTGCTCCTGTTACAACAAAGCATGTTCCCCAACCTACCGTTAGCACCATGATGGGACATCTTCTCGTGCTAAAATAGTGGTGTATACTAAAGTGAGGTCAAAAGTATAATTGTGGTTCAAAGTTGCAATTCGCTTTGTCAAAGGCTTCCTGTTTTTATGAAATACTAATCCTTACAGTTTGATTACTAGAACTTCAACCAAGTGACCAAAGAAGAGTTTTGCCCTACTGCTTATTTCCTTCAAGGTACATTAATGAAGGCCCATTTATTACAATAAAATATTTCTGTAGCAGGAACAGCTACTTGCAGTCTTAAATTTCTAACTGCTGATGCTCCTGCTTCTTTGCAGTTTGGGGGATGGATTCAGTGGCATAGACCGTAACGGAAATAAAGTTCTAATTTGCTCGTAAATTCCATTATTACTGGAAGTTCTTCAAATGGTACAGCTTCATGCAAGTTTTCGTGTAGCTTTGTATGTGTTTAAATTGCCCAGATGAAGTGCATGATTTAAAAAAAAAACACTTGTTCAAATTTGCAAGCACTTTTTGAGCATTGACAGTGCTGTTCAAAATCGTTTGTTTGAGGTTGGTATTAGGGAAATGATAGCACAGTGGTAATATTACTTGACTAGTAATCCAGAGGCTTGGACTAATGCTCTGGGTATGTGGCAGCTGGGTGAATTTAAATTCAATTAATTATTAAATCTGGAATAGAAAGTTAGTCTCAGTAACGATGATCATGAAAACCCATCTGGTTTACAAGGGATGGGCAATAAATACTGGCTTTGCCAGTGAGACCCACATTCCATGCAAGAACAAAAAAATCCTAATGTCATCATGTGACTCGGAACCCACAACAATGTGCTTGACTCTTAACTGCCCTCTGAAATGTCGACCAAGCTACTCAGTTATGCTAAACCACTTACAGAAAAGTTAATTAAGAAAACTGGATGGCAGACCACCCAGCATCGCCCTTGGTACTGGAAATGACCAAGCGCACCCTTCCTAGTCAACCCTGCAAATCTGTCTGAACATCTGGGAACCTGTGCCAAAATTGGGAGGACTGTTTCATAGACTAATTAACAGCCTGACAGTCATACTCACCAAGTCATACCTTATAGTCCATGTCCCAAACTCGTCCATTACCATCCCTGATTATGTCTTGTCAGGACAAACTCACCAGAGGTGGCAGCACAGTGGTATGCAGTTGAGGGATTGGACCTGAGAGCCCTCAACTTCAACCATTAATTTTAATGGCATCAGGTGAAACGGGCAAGGCCAACTGCTTGCTGATTACCACCAATTGCCCTCCCTCAGTTGATGAATCACTACTCCTCCACGTTGAACACCACTTGGAAGAAGTACTGAGGGTAGCACAGGATGTACTCTGTGTGGGGAGCTTCACTGCCCATCACCAAGAGTGGCTCAGTAACACCATACTGACATAGCTGAATTAGTCTTGAAGGATGCATCTGCCAGACTGGGCCTGGGCAGGTGGTTAGAAAACCACCTAGAGGGAAAAGCCATCTACCTGTTGCAGATGCATCTGCCCATGACATTATTGGTAGGAATGCACAGTCCTTGTGGAGATGAAATCTGTCATGTCTTCACATTGAGGATATCCTGCATTGTGCTGTATGACACTGATGGATTTCCCCATTGCTTCAATGGATGAGTGTGCAGCAGAGGGAAAAAATAGAAACCGATTTTGAGTCTAGAGTCATGTCATCTCATGTGATGTTAGACCAAGTCTGTTTGCATAACCGATTGCAAATACTGCATGTGAAGTCAGCGTTGGAGGAAGGGATGGATGGAGGCAGTGACTTTGCTTTGCGCTCACTTATCTTGAAGGCACTTGACCCAGGAGGGCATGCCAGGAGCAGCACCAGACATATCTAAAAATGAGGTGTCAACCTGGTGAAGCGACCACACAGGACTACCTGAGTGCCAAACAGCATGAGCAGCAAGTGATAGACGGCGTTAAGCATTTCCACAATCAACGGATCAAACCTAAGCTCTGCAGTCCTGCCACATCTGGTCATGAATGGTGGTGGACAATTAAATAACTCACTGGAGGAGGAGGCTCCACTAATATTCCCATTCTCAATGATGGGGGAGCCAAGCACATCAATGTAAAAGATAATGTATTTGCAACAACCTTCAGCCAGAAGTGCCCAGTGGATGATCCATCTTGGCCTCCTCTGGAGGTCCCCAGCATCACAGATGCCAGTATCAGCTAATTTGATTCACTCCTTGTGATATCAGGAAATGCCTGAAGACACTGGATAGTGAACAGCTATGGGCCGTGACAATATTCTGACAATAGTACTGAAGACTTGTGCTCCAGAACTCACTGCGCTCTGAGCCAAGCTGTTCAAGTACAGCTACAACATCTGGCATCTACTTGGCATTGTGGAAAATTGCCCAGCTATGTCCTGTACACAAAGCAGGACAAATCCAACCAGACCAATTACTGCCCCATCAGTCTACTCTCCATCAGTAAATTGATGAAAGGGGTCATCAACAGTGATAGTAAGGGCACTTGCTTAGCAATAACCTGCTCACTGATGCTCAGTTTGGTTCCTCCAGTGTTACTCAGCTTCTGACCTCATTACAGCCTTGGTTCAAACATGGACAAAAGAGCTGAACTCCCGAGGTGAGGCAAGTGTGACTGCCTTTGACATCAAGGCAGCATTTGACAGTGTGGCATCAAGGAGCCCTCTCAAAACTGGAGTCAGTGGGAATCAGGGAGAAAGCTCTCCGCTGGTTGGAGTCATACCTAGCTCAAAGGAACATGGTTGTGGTTGTTGGAGGTGAAACATCTCAGTCCCAGGACATGGTTGCAGGAGTTCCTTAGGGTAGTGCCCTCGGCCCAATTTCTTCAGTTGCTTCATCAATGACTGACCTTTCATCATAAGGTCAGAAGTGGGGATGTTCGCTGATGATTGCACAGATACTGAAGCAGTCCATGTCCAAGTGCAGCAAGACCTGGACCATATCCAGGCTTGGGCTGACATGGCAAGTAACATTTGCACCACACAAGTGCCAGCCAATGGCAATTGTTTGGAAATAGAGACAGTTTAATTAAGTTATTTATATTTTTGTCGATGTTAGGAATGAGTTTTAGCTTTAAGGTTTAAGTTTGCTTTGTATTTCTGAATTTGTGTTAGGAAAGGTCAAATTTCGTTTTAGTTTCACTTTAAAAGGTGATGCATTTCTAATGAGAGCTTTACGACTTAAGCAAATACGAATAGAAAAAAATGTGCTGTTGCCTAGTAATGGTGGCCCAGATAGGTAGGTCCCTCCCGCAGACACACACACAGACACAGACAGACACACACACGCGCACACACACAAAGGGAAACAGCAGTTTGGTTTTTGGAAGCTGTTTCAGTTCATTTAGTTTTGAAAGCAGCTGCCAGGGGAGACTGGAGCAAAAGGGACAAATAGCAAATCCTAAGCTAAAGAAAAGATCCAGGGGAGTGCAACAGGGGTATGTCCCAAGAAGACCTTCTAGTTGAAGGACAGGAACCTGGAAAAGGCCCTGTTAAGTGAAGTTAAGAGCGAGGGGCAGAGACAAAGACTCTAAGCTTCAGATTTAAAGAGACAAAAGCTGCAGAAAGCAGATTTAAAGTGAGAACAGCTTGCAAGAGGCAAGAAGGTCCGAAGAGACAGCTGAAGGCCTGTAACTCTTTGCCATGGGCATGTGAAGCAGTGGTACTGTTGATGGCTGAGTTGGTGGGAGGGAGTGTATGGAAGACAGCTTGAATGCATGTTGTGACCCAGGGGAGAGGCATATCAGAAGGAGAATTCAAAACCCTGGAGTTAAACCCTTGTGGAAGACCTCTGAGAAAGTGTTGGTTTAAGTGAAGATTCCAAAGCGAGTTCCGGGCGAGTGGAGATTGTGACCTCTCGTGTGAAAGACGGAGTGCAGTGAGACCATGTGATTAGTGTCTGAGGGGAGTTGAGAAGAGATGGATAACATCTGGGTGAAGTGACATCTGTCACTTGATTTTAGAGTGTACTCTGTCTCACCACAGGGTGCAATAGGTTTACATGGATTATGCACCTACTGTGAACATTAAAGTATAAGGTAGCTTTTAGTAACTTGGATTATCCTTACAAATCTGTATATATCTGTAAAGATATAGTTGCGGGTGAAGGAGTATTGTAATATAGTTCATTTTTTTTTGTTTAATTGATGTTTTATTCCTTTGTTAAAATTTAATTGGCTGACTCTGTTCGGTAGCCACTCTACATGTATCGAAACAAACAAACTAATAGTTAGAATCTATCAAGCTGGGTTCCACTCTGGCATCAGGCTTGTCCACAGGTAACCTCAGTTGGGATCATAACACCGTCTCCAACAAGAGAGAATCTAATCATCGCCACTTGACATTCAATGGCATTACCATCACTGAATCCCCACTATCAATATCCTGGGGGTTACCGTTGACCAAAAACTGAACTGGACCAGCCATATAAATACTGTGGCTACAAGAGCAGGTCAGAGACCAGGAATCCTGTGGTGAGTAACTCATCTCCTGACTCCCCAAAGCCTGTCCACCATCTATAAGGCACAAGTTAGGAGTGTGATGGAATACTCTGCACTTGCCTAGATGAGTGCAGCTCCAACAACACTCGAAGCTTGACACCAGCCAGGGCAAAGCTCACTTGATTGGCACCCCTTCCACAAACATTTACTCCCTCCACCACCACTGAATGGTGGCAGCAGTGTGTACCATGAGGGGCCTAGATAGGGTAGACAGTAAAGACTTGTTTCCCCTAGCTGAGGGGTCAGTACGAGGTGGCATAAATTTAAGGTGATTGGCAGAAGGATTAGAGGGAACTCGAGGAAAAACTTTTTCACCCAGAGGCTGGTGGGTGTCTGGAATTCATTGCCTAAATCGGTGGTTGAGGCTTAAATGCTCAACTCATTTAAAAGCTACTTGGATCCACATCTGAGCCACTGTAACTTGCAGGGCTATGGACCAGGTGCTGGAATGTGGGATTAAAATGAGCTGCTAGTTTATTTTTCGTTTTCTGGCTGGCACAGACCTGATGGGCTGAATGACCTCTTTCTGCACTGTAACTTCTCTGTGGTACCATCTACAAGATGTGCTACAGAAACTCGCCAAGGCTCCTTAGCACCTTCCAAACCCACGATCACAACCATCTATAAGGCCAAGGATGGCAGAAACGTGGGAATACCAGCACTTGGAAGTCCCCCTCCAAGCCACCTTGACTTAGAAATATATCGCTGTTTCTTCACAGTCGCTGGGTCAAAATGCTGGAACCCGTGCTCTAACAGCATTGTGGGTGTACCTACACCAGGTGGACTGTCGTGGCTCAAGAAGTCAACTCACCACACCTTAAGGGCAGTTGGTGATGGGCAATTAATGCTGGCCTAGCCAGACGTCCACATCCCATAAATAAATTTTTTAAATGTCAAAATCGCTTGATTACAGAGACATTTCCATTTGGGTCTGTCACAGGTTGTTTTTTGCCATGGGTTGGGGTCCAGTTGCAAGTTCTGAGGTTGGCTTTCAAATTGTTTCTAAATTTGCCATTGTCCTGTAGTGTGGGTTCCTGTGCTCAGCTGGCTTCTGAGGACTGCCTTTGGTATGTGGGAATTCTCCATGCAAACTGAGCTATGGTTATCATGCTCTTGATGGTATGCAGCACTTTGCAAGAAGCTCGGTGTTAGGTATTTTGTCTTGCCACCTGATGTGGCAAATCAATCTCAGACAGTGAAGGTGGAATGCTTCTAGTTGCTTTGTGATGCTGGTAGGTTGTCCAAGTCTCGCACTCATTATGAAGTGACGTAAGAATCATTGCCTGGTAGACTTTGAGCTTTGTTCTGAGACAAACTCCATTCTCTTTCCAAAGTTGAGTGAGCCTGTCAAATGTCGAGTTTCCTTTTGCCAGGTGATGGTCGATTCCATCACCCAAAGGTTGCTACCTGTCCTGAATTGAATGTGCACCCCTGTGTTGAGAACTTTGTATACTGGAGCCTGGCTGAGAGGTATGTGCCAAACAGAGCTGGAACCAGTACATAGCCTTGCTTGGTGCCATTGGTGACAGGAAAGGCATCAGATGACGCACCACTTTGCATCCTGCTGGCCATCGTGCGACAAGGGAATAACACTGATCCTCTTTCAGGGCAGCACATTTGTATAGAACTCTCGACAGACATTCCCAGTTTACTGTGTCAAAAGCTTGATCTGCTCGGGGGACTTTTCTTGAATTTGACTTGCTGCCAAGACCGTTTCACGTTCCCTGATATGCACAGAAGCCACACATTCATGGACTGCGTACCCTGGATCATAGAGTGACAATCCAATTGAGAATAATCCTTGCAGGAATTTTTCCTGTTGTTGAAAGCATTAATATTCCACAATGGTTGTCACAGAAGGACTTGTTTCCTTTCTGTTTGTAGAACTGTGTTATGGAGAGATCCTTGTAGTATTGGGACACAGCATCCTGGTTCCAAATTAGGCGGAAGAGACTAGTAAGTTTGCTAACCATGTGACCCCCTCCGTACTTGAAGACTCCAGTTGGGATGCCATCAGCTCCTGGTGGCTTGCCCTTAAAATGCTGCTTTATGACCTTTATAACTCCCGCTTGAGAAGGATCGAGAGCAAACTCTTCGAGTGTGGTGCTATGGAAGTGACTCGATGGTATAATTGCACACGATGGATTGTTGGTTTAGGACATGGCTGAAAGGGCCTGCTCATCAAGCGGGCATGTCATGCCTATTTGTTAGGAGCTAATTGTCATCTGCTGAGAGGATGAATGGCATTGGCTTGGGGCCATAGACTGATTGCTGACCTCTCGGGGGTATCAGCAATTCCTGTGGCTAGATTGTGTTCCAGTTCTTGTCTCTTGGCCATGTCTTTAAGAACAGTTATGTCAAGCTTCTTTTGTGGCATGACTCTGTGCTGAAGTGCCTTAAATTTTATCTTCAAAGACACAATACTGCTGACAAGCTGGTGGTCAGACCAGCATTCTGCACCTCTGAGGGAGTGGGTAGTTCACGTGTACCTGAAATCCCTCTGCTGTACAATAACATAGTCCATTGTTGGACTGGGCAGAGTCAACTTGGATTTCTAAAAGGGAAATCATTTTTGACAACCTTGTTGGAGCTTTTTGAGGATGTAACAAGCAGAATAATTAGTGGGAACCAGTGGAAGTGGTGTATTTGGATTTTTCAGAAGGCTTTTGATAAGGCCCCCACACAAGAGGTTAGGAAGCAAAATTAGATCACATAGGCTTTGGGGTAGTATACTGGCATGGATTGAGAATTGATTAATGGACAGAATAAGAATGAACAGTTAATTCTCAACTTGACAGGCTGTAATTAGTGTGGTGCCGCAAGGGTCAGTGCTTGGGTCCCAGCTATTCTCAATCTATATCAATGATTTGAATTTGGAGACCAAATGTAATATTTCCAAGTTTGCAGATGATACAAAACTAATTGGGAATGTGAGTTCTGAAGAGGATGCAAAGAGGCTTCAAGGGTATTCAGACAGGCTAAGTGAGTGGTCAAGAGCATAGCAGATGGAATGTAATGTGGAAAAATGTGAAGTTAGCCACTTTGGAAGGAAAAACAGGAATGCAGAGCATTTCTTAAATTGAGAGAGATTGGCAAGTGTTTAATGTCCAAAGGGACCTGGATGTCCTTGTTCATAAGTCACTGAAAACTAATATGCAGATGCAGCAAACAATTAGGAAGGCAAATGGTATGTTGGTCATTATTGCAAGAGGACTTGAGTACAGTAGTAAAGATGTCTTGATGCAATTAAGTAGTGCCTTGGTGAGACTGCACTGGGAGTATATAGTGTATAGTTTTGGTCTCCTTGCCTGAGGGACTGCAGCGAAGATTCATCAGACTGACCCTTGGTATGGCTAGATTGTCCTATGAGGAGAGACTGGGGAGATGGTGCCTATATTCTCTATAGTTTGAGAATGAGAGGTGATCTCATTGAAGCATACAAAATTCATACAGGGCTTGACAGGATAGATACAGGAAGGACAGCTAATAAAAAGGGGCAGTCTCGAACCAGGGGATGACATGCTCAGAATGAAAGGTAGGCCATTTAGAACTGAGACGAGGAAGAATTTCTTCACTCGATGGTGAATCTTTGGAATTATCTACCCCAGAGGGCTGTGGAGGTTCAGGCATTGAGTAAATTCAAGACAGATTGACAGATTTTTAGATGTTAAAGATAGCAAGGGATATTGGTATGGTGCAGGAAAATGGCATTGGAAAAAACCATGATCTTGTTGAATGGCGGAACAGGCTCGAGGAGCTGAATAGTCTTCTCCCGTTCCTTTTTCCTATGTTCCCACGCCTTACTATCAAGGTGCTGGTTCTTGGATTTAGCAATTCAGTAAAATGTGTGGCTTGTACCAGCCTCCAAGTTGAGACTCCTCAGCGAGCCTTGTTTTGCTTAGGGCGGCTATGTGGCAGCAGTGGTAACCTGGCAGATGCAGGGAGAGCAGGCTGTTATTGGGTCCTTATTTTCCCCCTTCCCCCAGATTGGTGACAGCAATGCTGTACCTAAAAAGGTCAGCTCTGTTGCCTCAGGGCTCAAACTCCACATATGCCAAACTCATTGTCTCCCAGTCCCAGACAGCCCACTTCTACCTCCTTCCCTAAATCGACAAACAGGACTGTCCTGGCAGACTGATTGTGTCAGCCTGTTCCTGTCCCACGGAACTCATTTCTTCTTTTCTTGACTCCGTTCTCTTTCCCCTTGTCCAGTCTCTTCCCTCCTACATCTGCGATTCCTCTGATGCTCATGTTATATCAACAATTTCCAGTTTCCTGGCCTTAACCACTACCTCTTCACCATGGATGTCCAATCCCTCTAGACCTCCATCCCCCACCAGGATGGTCTGAGGTCTCCCCGCTTCTTCCTTGAACAGAGGCTGAACAATCACCGTCCACTACCACTTTCCTCTGTCTGACTGAACTTGTTCTCTCACTGCACAATTTCTCCTTAAACTTAAGATAAAAGCAAAATACTGCGGATGCTGGAAATCTGGAACAAAAACAAAAATTGCTGGGAAAACTCAGCAGGCCTGACGGCATCTGTGGAGAGAAAGACAAAGTTAACTTTTCGAGTCCATATGACTCTTCAGTTCAGTCATACAGACTTGAAACATTAACTCTGTCTTTCTCTCCACAGATGCTGTCAGACCTGCTGAGTTTTCCCAGCAATTTTTGTTTTTGTTTCTCCTTAAACTTGTCCCACTTCCTCCAAATAAAAGGTGTGGCTATGGACACCTGCATGGGCCCCAGTTATGCCTGTCTCTGAATTAAGTGGAACATTTCTTGCTCCAGTCCTACTCAGATTCCCTTCCACAACTCTTAGGTACATTAATGACTGTTTTAGCACCGCTTCATGCTTTTGTCTGGACCAGGAAATATTTATCAATTTTGCTTCCAACTTCCCTGTCGCTGGATAGGAATCCTCAAATAGGGAAACTATTGGAGAGAATTCTGAAGGAGAGAATCTATCTCCACTTGGAGACGCAAGGTTTGATCAGGGATAGTCAGCATGGCTTTGTCAGAGGGAGATCATACCTAACAAATTTGATTGAATTTTTTGAGGAGGTGACCAGGTGTGTAGATGAGGGTAGTGCAGTTGATGTAGTTTATATGGATTTCAGCAAAACCTTTGACAAGGTCCCACATGGGAGACTTATAAAGAAGGCACATGCACATGGGATACAGGGTAATTTGATAAGGTGGGTTCAAAATTGGTTTAGTTGTAGGAGACAGAGGGTGATGACAGAAGGATGCTTTAGTGACTGGCGCACCACAGGGATCTGTGCTGGGTCCCCTATTATTTGTCATTTATATGAATGTTATAGATGACTACATGGCGGGTAGGATTAGTAAGTTTGCGAATGACACAAAGATTGGCCGGGTGGTTAACAGTGAGGTTGAATGTCTTGGGCTACAGGAAGAGATAGACAGGATGGTCAAATGGGCAGATAAGTGACAGATGGAATTTAACCCTGAAAAGTGTGAGGTGATGCACTTTGGAAGGAGTAATTTGACAAGGAAGTATTCAATGAACAGCATGACACTAGGAAGTTCTAAGGAACAAAGGGACCTTGGCATGTGTGTCCATAGATCTCTGAAGGCGGAGGAGCATATTAGTGGGGTGGTGAAAAATGCATATGAGACACTTGCCTTTATCAATCGAGGCACAGATTACAAAAGTAGGGAGGTCATGTTGGAGTTGTACAGAACCTTGCTGAGGCCACAGCTGGAGTAATGTGTGCTGTTCTGGTCGCCACATTATAGGAAGGATGTGATTGTACTGGAGGGGGTGCAGAGGAGATTCACCAGGATGTTGCCTCTGTTATGAACAGAGATTGGATAGAGTTGGGTTGTTTTTGCTGGAGCAGAGAAGACTGAGGGGTGACCTGATCAAGGTGTACAAGATTACGAGGGGCATGGACAGGTGGATGTTCCCCTAGTTGAATGGTCAGCCACAAGGGGACATAAGTTTAAGGTGAGGGGCAGGAGGTTTAGGGGGGGATGTGAGGGAAAACTTTTTTACCCAGAGGGTGGTGACCTACTTAAAAAGTATCTGGATGAGCACTTGGCACATCATAATATTCAAGGCTATGGGCCAAGTGCTGGTAAATGGGATTAGGTAGGTAGGTCAGGTGTTTCTTATGTGTCAGTGCGGACTCGTTGGGCTGAAGGGCCTCTTCTGCACTGAGATTCTGTGCTCTCGCCTTCACGTGGTCCATCCCCCACCCCCTCTCTGTCTCCATTTCTGGTGATAGACTGCCCACCAATATTGATTACAAGTCCACCAACTCCCACAGCTACCTCGATTACAGCTCCACACACCCTGCTCCCTGTAAGGACTCCATCCCATCTTCAGTTCCTTCGCCTCTGTCACATCTGTTCTGATGATGCCACTTTCCAAAACGGTGCTTCTGACATATATTCCTTCTTCCTTAACCAAGGTTCTCCCCCGCCCCCCCCAACTGTGGTTGACGGGGCCTCCACCGTGTCCGACCCATCTCTTGCGTCCCTGCCCTCGCAGCTTTCCCTCCCCCCAGAATCATGATAGGGTCCCCCTTGTCCTCACTTTTCACCCCATCAGCTTCTGCATTCAAAGGATCACTCTCTGCCAACTCCAGCATGATGCCACCGCCAAACACATTGTCCCCTCACCCCCCCCCCCCCCCCCCCCACTGTTAGCATTCCGTAGGGACCGTTCCCTCTGGGATACCCTGGCCCAGTTTTCCATTATCCTTTTCCCACAGCACCTTCCCATGCAATGGCAGAAGATGCAATACCTGCCCCTTTACCTCCTCCCTTCTCACTGCCCAAGGGCCCAAACATTCCTTTCAGTTGTAGCAATGCACCTCCTTCAATTTGGTCTACTGCATCCGCCGCTCCCAATGCAGTGGCCACGACATTGGACAGACCAAACGCAGACTGGGTGACTGCTTTGCAGAACACCTTTGGTCTGTCCACAAGCATGACCCAGACCTTCCTGTCAGCTGCTAGCCATTTCAACACACCATCCTGCTCTCATACCCACATGTCTACCCTTTGCCTGTTGCAGTGTTCCAGTGAAACCCAACACAAACTGGAGGAGCAGCACCTCATCTTCTGACAGGCACTTTACAGTCTCCGTTCTTAACATTGAGTTCAACAATTTCAGACCATGAACTCTCTCCTCTATCCTCAACCCTTTTTTAATCCCTTTTTTCTACATTCATTTTTATTTTTGTATCTACTTTTAAAAAAAAATATTTTTATTCATTGTTTTATCCCCCTTTTTTTAACCTCCTTATCCCATTTTCTATCCTTTTTTTCCCTGCCCCACCCCGAAAAGGGCTATCTGTTACTTGTTCTATGTTCTTTCACACAGCGTTTACCCTTGTTCTGATATTATCACATTCTGCTTTCTTAGCTTGATGCCACCATCAGCACCTTTTTTTCACCCTTACCACTAACACTCCCTTTGTCCTTTTGTTCATGATATCTTTGTCAATCTTCTTTATCCCCACCTATTGCTGACCTTCTATCCAGCTTCACCTGTTCCACCCCACTTAAACAGAATTCACTTTATCACATTTCTACCTCTGTCCAGCTCTGAAGAAGGGTCATACAGACTCGAAACGTTAACTCTGTTTCTCTCCACAGATGCTGCTCGACTTGAGTTTTTCCAGCATTTTCTGTTTTTGTTTCAGATTTCCAGCATCCGCAGTTATTTTGCTTTTACCTCCAAGGATTTATCCTTGCTGCTATTTTTGTTGCCTTTGCATTCAGATCCTTGGTAACATAATTTGCCAATATTGGATCAGTTTCCATATATATGCTGTCCCCTATGTCTCCATCGCTTCTCTCAGTGCCTCTACTGCCTCTGTGTTGTCAGACTGCTTTTGTTTTATATATATTAATGAGACTTGGGTTTTGCTGGCAAGGCCAACATTTATTGTCCATCCCTAACTGCCTCAAAAATGATGAGCCACTTCCTTGAATTGTTGCACCTGGCATGTAGGTACATGCACAGTGCTGATAGGGAGGGAGTTTGAGGATTTTTGTCCAGTGATAGTGAAGGAACAGCAGTGATATATTTGCAAGTCAGGATGTTGTGTAACTTGAAGGTGTTGGTGTTCCATGTTCTTTTTGTACTTGTTTCTCTGAATGGTAAACGCTGTGGATTTGTATGGTACTTTCTAAGGTGCCTTGGCAAATTGCTGCAGCGCAACTTGTAGATGGTAATGTGACAGCAGTGTGTATCCTGGTCATAGAGGGAATGGATATTTAAGGTGGTGGATGGGGTGCCAGTCAAGTGGACTGCCTTGTCCTGGACAGTATCGAGTTCTTGAGTCATGTTGGAACTGCACTCATCCAGGCAAGTTGGGGAGTATTCCTTCACACTGACTTGTGCATTGTAGATGGTGGATAGGCTTTGGGGAATGAGGTGGTGAGTTGCTCTGACGTTCTCGTGTAGCCGCAGTATTTATGTAGCTGATAGTTAAATTTCTGATAAATGGTAACACCCAGGAGGCTGATGGTGGGGTATTCAGCAAAGTAATGCCATTGAATGCGAATCGGAGAAGGTTAAGTTCTCTCTTGTTGGAGATTGCTATTGCTTGTCACTTGTGTGGCATGAATGTGAATTGCCACTTATCAGCCCAAGCCTGAATGTTGCCTAGGTTTCTTAATTTCAATAATTTTATTGACAATAGTTACAGAAATACCATTTTGGACAGAAAACAAAAAAAACTGCTGGAAATTTGAAATAGCAGGAGCTCACTGGAATGACGCCTTGATGCTAGCCACACGTATACACAGGCTTGGGCTGTTTCATTATCTGAGGAGTTGCAAATAGAACTGAAAACTCTACAATCATCAATGAAGATCCCCACTTTTGTCTAAGATTGAAGGGAGGAGCATTAAAGAAACAGCTGAAAATGGTTGAGCCTAGAAAACTGCTCTGAGAAACCTCTGCAGCATTGTCCTGGGTGTGAGATGATTAGCCTCCAACAAAGTCAATGGAGAGATTTCCCCCTGATTTCCATTGATGACAATTATGCAAGGGCTCCTTGGTGTCACACTGAGTCAAACACAGCCTTGATATCAAGGGCAGTTACACTCAGCTCACTTATTGAATCTCTACCCCTCACTTATTGAATCTCTGCACTCCCTCCCAAAACCCATGTCCTTATGATGACAATTTAGCCTTTATTGATTATTATGGCTTGACACATCATTGGTTCTTTTTTGTTGCATTCATAGTTAAAAACACATGCTGGCAAAGTTTAATGTATTATCTACTCGTCCAGTTAGATGCCTTGATGAGCTTTTTTAACCAATTATTCAGCCAATTAAGTGGCTCATCGTGACCTTGGGAAAGCAAGTTTATTCATGAGTCTTGGGCTGGAAGTTGACTTGGATTATTTGTAGCTCAACAGCATGCATGAAATGCATCATCCATTGATAGTGGCTCTACACAGGATATGCTAACTTAGAGCTTGCATATTTGCAACATTTTCCGTTTTCCTTGCAAGATTTCCAGTATTTGCATCTTTTATTTTGATTTATCAGACTCTTTTATAAAGTGTTTTTAAAAATTTATGCTCAGTATGTGGGTGATCTTGACAGGGCCACACATGGTGTTTTTGTAACAAAATAACAGTGTGAATTGCCAAATTTTACAAACTGAAGAAAAATGTGAACTTTTCTTAGAATTTGACTTGTTGAATGGACAGAGAATCTTTTAGAATTGAATTATTTTATAGAATGCTATTAAAAGATTTGGAAGGGAAGCTCTGGCAAAGAATATGACTGGTGCATAGAGATAAAGAGAGTGTAAAACTTAGAAAATATTAAAGTGAAACAAACTATTAAATGTTTATAAGTATATCAACACCAACAAAAGGTGCCTGAATTAGTTAAATTAATGTTGCTGCACAAACTTTAGTATTTTTATCGAAGCACCTCAATTGGTAATATTTGCATTGGAAATAGCTTAAGTTTATTCAATGATGGAGAACAACGTTTTGGAGCCTTGTATTTTATTGAACCCACATATCCTCATTGGAAGTCACAGTTGTTTCAGAACAGTACGGATATTGTAATGAACAAATATATCATGTGGGCCACTGCTTTTTGGTCATAATGTGTCAAATTCTCTTACTCTGCTACTGCTACTGGTGTTTCTGGGATTGAACTTTACATGTTATCCATCTTTCTGTGAAATCCATAAATGAGTGGCTTTTTTCATATGTTTATTTGTGTTTTTATTTAATTTACTTTTGATTTTTAAAACCCAGAATACCTGAGGTGACGGACAATAATCAGCGCACTGGGGATCATAATATAAGACTTGGGAATAGATGGAAGAATGTGATTGAGAATTAATAGCAGCTATGGTCGCTGCGAGCTTAGGTAGCATTAGGATGGAAAAGGGCTTGCTAGCATTTGGAGAGGAGGAGATCCTCCGATCTGGGAGCACTTGAGTAGTGGCCTGGGATTGAGGACCATTGGTGGGCTGGGATTGGGTAGAACGATCCTGGTGGCATTGAAGAGTGGAGTAGAAAAAATTGTCATAACTTGTCAGCAATGTGTTCACCGCTGTTAAGTGCCCTGTCAGCTAGTCCCTGGCCTTGATCCAGTTTTTATTGCTGTGTCCAATACTGTATTTTTGAGCAGTTGACAATCTTAGCATCAGTGCACATGGTGCCAGAAACAGCCTTTGGATGTGAAAGGGATGGGAGACTGAGAATCGATAAAGAAGGAAATGCCTGATGGCTGGTAGCAAGCTGGTTCCTGAGTGGGGGAAATTAGGGTAGCCTAGATTAATTTGGTATCTCCATCCTCAAATCATTTACAGATAAGTTAAATCATGATTAACAAATTTGATTTTTAATCTTTCAGCTCGAAGAAATTTGGTTGAGAAAATGTGACACAGGAAGAGCAATGGAAATGCGTGGTTGTGCTTTGTTTATATCATGTAGCTAGGTGTGCAATGGAGCTCCAAATGCCTGTCTCATGGTGAGCCAGAATGTTACGTTGTTGGAGGTGATGGGTGTTGGGGCTGGGTGCACATCCCTTCGTTAGGTAGTTGTTACTTGGAATGTGCTGTCTGAAAGGATGGTGGAAGCAGAGTGAATAATAACTTTCAAAAGGGAAGTTTATCTCTACTTGAGGAAATGTTTGCAGGGCTATGGGAAAAGAGCAAGGGAGTGGGCTAATTGGATAGATCTGAGTCGTCAGAGCCATGGTGTGCCAATCAATAGACGCTTCCGGTGCTGTGAAATTTTATGAATTCTCCCAGATGTGATATCATGAAGTTGATTGTGAATGAGAATTCTGGGTTGCTGGAGCACTCCCAGAATGTGCCATATGGGCAGATGTTTTGTTTAGATCTTAATCCTCATCAACTGTGCAAGGCAAATTGCATTTTGCAAAATATGACACTTTTTTTGGTATGGAATATTTGCTGAGCACCAACCGGCATGCTGGGTCAGCAGAGATTTGAAAGATGGAATATAATTGACAACGAAGTTGAATATGTATTATGTCATCCTGGTGCTTTTGCTGAGTTACATGGCAGTAATTGCATCAAGTGATTTCCTTTTATTTACAGTATACATAGCATACTCTGTGCTTAAGTAATGGTGCTGCTGAGCTTTTAGATGTGTAGTATTGCACATCCAACATGGTTATATAAATGACATGTTGTCTGTTACGGGTGAATAGGGAACATTCTGCACGAGTATATTTAATTTGGCGCTGCTGTTCTTAGGTAGAGTTAACAGTTCTTAACCTTCTTAAATTCCACCATTTAAATTTGCTATACAGCAGCTCTTAAATTTTTGTTAATAATTACTTGGTTATCTACAGCTTGCAAATATAACACATTTTCTATTTTGATCCCTTATGTCAGTGAACATCGTTCTCAACAGCCAATGTGTAATGTCTGTGTAATAAACATGTTCTCTGGAGAAGCAACGTTTGCTACTTTCACCCCCCCCCCACCCCCCCCCCCCCCCCCCCCCCCCGCGCCATCATACCCAGCTTGTAGCTTAGTTCACTAAGAAATTTTCTCATGTTCCAGTTGGAGGAAGCTTCAGTTGGAAGTGTTCTCCGGGTGTGCTGAATATGCTTTATCTCTTGAATTGTATTCAGTATTGGGGGCAGGATTTTTGCCAAAGGCTGGCCTGGTTAGACGTGCTCTTCCTTCTGATCGTTTGAGACCGTGTCTCAGCCATACATTGTGCACTTGCAGAGTTCAGTGCAAGTGGCTACCTGCTGTGTTTGTCTTTGCTGTGCTGACGACACGAATCAAAACGTTGCTGCTAGGCATTTCAGTCTGGTATTTTGATTTTAGTTTCAAAATTGTATCTTTTATTGAGAGGTTTGATGAACACTTTTGGTGAAAACTGGCGTAGCTTTTGTTCTGTGCTGTATCCTTGCTGTATTAGACATTGCAAAACATAGGGGAAGAATATTCTGAAGTGTTTTAGAGATGAGACCTGTTGGAATTCGAAGAGGAAGGCTGACACCCACTGCCCTGGCAAGCCATGATGCAAATTTTACAGATTATGAAGGAACTGGTGTCACCTTCAAAAAGAAGTGTTGAAAAGAAAGGTATGAATGCAGCTCTATTAAAATAGTAAAGCAGCATCATGTTCTGAGTTTTTGTGTTAAACAGATTCTGCCTGTGAAATCTGTCAGATTTGCTGTTTTGTTGCAGTTAGTTAAGATGCTGCGTTGGAGTTAGCACTGATCAGGAATGGAATTGATGAAGCTCCTCTAATGGTTAAAGTTGAAAAGCAATTTTTAAAAAATGACTAAACATCACACGTTATTTGCAAGGAGCATTTTGTACCTTATTGTTTAAATGTGGATGTTACAGCTGTAAGTTTGCATTTGATTTTTTTTTTGCTGAATGAGCAAAAGTTGTTTGTCAAAATCTTTGTTAGTTGCAAATTTTCCTTCTAAATGGCAGCAGGATACCGAGCCAACCTGTTATTTGGCAACATACATGTTTGCCGAGGGAGGTTGGCAATCTGGGGGAAAAAAGAAACAAATTGGTTATTGTTTTTGCAATCAAGTGACATATTTGAGCTTCTGAAAGGTTACACTTTGATTAAGGTGCACTTATTTTATACAATAAAACTTATTTCCCCATTTCTTTCCTAGTACCTCTGCATTTACAAGCTGAAGACACGCTTCCTAACTTCCTTGTGTCAGGATTTAGAGCTTAGTGACAGGCAGTGTGGAAGACTGGGCCGAAGAGTAAGGCGATGATTCCCTTAAATAAAGGAAAGCCCCTGATCTTTGGTTATGTTAAAAGGGGCACAGAGTGAGAGCTCAGTGCTAAGAGAAAGCTAGAGGTTGAATGCACTAATCCCTTGAAGGCAAATGTGTACTTTCAAAATAATGGATACAAAATGGTGGGATGGAATCTAGGCAAGTTACTTTCCCTTTTCCTTGCAAAAAGAATTGGAATAGGTCTGCATAAACCATTTTAGTCCAGCGAGGATGCTGATAGTTTCATTGACCTTTTGGCTTTATTGACTCTGCTTTATTCCAGGGAATGAAGAAGATTTTGAAATTTAAGAATAATGATGCCTGTTTAGGAAATCACTGTACAAAAAATCATCCTGTTATTGCAGAAGCATTTGTAGCTTTAGTGAGAAAAGGAAGAAAATGTTAGCTGTGAAAAGCAGTTATTGATTGCCAGTCTGCAAATTTTGTTAAAAATATGTTTGTGAATGTAAGGTAAACATTTTTAAAAAAGAACTGCTTGTAAATGTACCTGGAGAATACTGACTGATGATTCAGTTAGGAAAGTTGGCTCTGAGCAATTAACTGTTTCAAACTCTGAGTATTGTTGCTCTTATTAGTTTATGTATGGTAATATGCAGGACACAATGATTCATCCTCTTAGACAACGATGGAACTATTGAATTCTGTTTTGTGATGGGAGGAATTTTACCTTCATAATATTGAAGGTCAGAGCTGTAAGAAAATCTTTTTATTGCAGCATTTCAAAATCTGTTGTCTTTTATACGATAATATGTGAATGTCGCTGGCAAGGCCAGTATTAATTAGACATCTTTACTTCCCCTAGAAGGTGGCGGTGAGCCGCTTTCTTGAACTATTGAAGTCTGTGGCGTTGCTACACCCACAGTGCCTTTAGCATTTCGACCCAGCCAAAACGAAGGAATGATATATTTCTAAGTCAGGATAATGTGTGACTTGAAGGAGAATTTGCCGGTAATGGTATTCCCATGCATCTACTGCCCGTGTTCTTCTGGATGGTAGACACAGCATAAGAACATAAGAGATAGGAGCAGGAGTAGGCCATTCGGCCCCTCAAGTTTGCCCCTCCATTCAATAAGATCATGGCTGATCTGCCCCAGGCCTCACTCTTTTTCGTGCCAGCTCCTCATAACCCTCAACTTCCTGATATTTCAAAAAATCTATCTACTCTTTAAATACTTTGTGATCTAGCAGGTTTGAAAGGTGCTGTTTGCAGAAGCCTTGGCTGCTTGCTGCAGTGCAACTTGTAAATGGCACACACTGCTGCCACAATGTTGTTGTGGTGGAAGGAGTGAATGTTTAAGATGCTGGATTGGGTACCAATCAAGTGGGCTGCCTTGCCCTGGATGGTGTTGAGTTTCTCAGGTGTTATTGGAGTTGCTGTCATCCAGGCAGTGGAGAGTATTTCATCGCAGTCCGACTTGTGCCTTATATATGGTGGAAAGACTTTGGAGAGACATGTGGTGAGTTACTCATTGCAGAATGTGCGGCCTCTGACCAGCTGTTTTGAACACAGTATTTATATGGTGGTCAGTGTTAACCCCCAGGATGTTGATGGTAGAGATTCAGGAATGGTAATGCAGTTGACTGTCAAAGGAAGCTGATGAGACTTTCCCTTGCTGGAGATAGTCTTTGCCTGGCATTTGGGTGGTGCAAATGTTCCTTGCCACTTTTCAACCCAAGCCCAAATGTTGTCCAGGTCTTGCTATATGAAGATTTGGGCAGCTTTGTTATCTGAGGACTTACGAGTGAAACTGAACACTGTGTAATCATCAGTGAGTGCCTTTTGACTATATGAAGGAGGAAACATCATTTGTGAAAGATCTGAAAATGTTTGGGCACAGAACACTGCCCTGAGGAGCCTCTGCAGCGATGTCCTGGGGCTGAAACTGACCTCCAACAACCACAACCAATTTTGTTAGATATGACTCCAACCAGTGGAGGTTTTTCTACTTGATTTCTATTAAATTCAATTTTACAAGTGTTTCTTGATGCCACGTTTGGCCCAGGATTGTAACTCGTTTCCCTGGGAATTCAGCTCTCTTGCACCAAGGCTGTAATGAGGCTTGAAGCTGAGTGGTCCTGGTGGAAGGCGAAAGGAGTTTCAGTGAGTAAGTGCCATTTGATCGCACCATCTACTTCGCCACCTATCACTTTGATTGAAAGTGGACTGAAGTGGCGGTAATTGACCAGATTGGATTTGTCCTTTCTGTGGACAGGGCATAACTGAACAATTTTCAATTTTGCCAGTTAGGTGTCAGTGTTGTAGTAATATTAGAACAACTTGGCTCGAGATATGGCTGGTTCTGGAGCACAGTTCAGCACTGCAGCCATGGTGTTATCAGGTGGTGCTCATAGCCTTTGCTGTGTCCAGTCTGCTCAGCCATTTCTTCTGTGAAGTGAATTGAATTGGCTGAAGAATGGCATCCATGATGGTGGGGACTTCGGAAGGGGATCAAGATGGATCATCCACTGGGTACTTCTGGCTGAAGATGTCAATGCTTCAACCTTACATTTTGCATTTAGGTTCCAGACTCTGCCATCATGGAGAGTGTTCTTGAGCCACCTCCCCCTGTTAATTTTTTAACTATCCATCACAATTCATGACTGGCTAAAGCAGGACTAGTGAGCTTTTATCTGATTCATCAGTTGTGAATACAGACAGTTGAGAGCCTTAACATCACATTATTTTTTGCCCTTGCAGCACTGTGTTGACTTGAGCGGCCAAATGAATTTGGATCACCATTATGATTGAAGTAACTTTTTCCCTGACTGGTTAACTGTCATATTGCAAATAAATGATCTTTTTAAAAGCAGAATACAGATTATCAGCTACTTATTGACATAATAAACTTGTTGGTTCCCATCATGGTTCATTGAGTTTATGGGGTGAATTCCTGAACCATGCAGATTTGAGCATTGAACATCATGATCTCTGCAAGGTCAATGATAGGAGCCTGTGACTGGCTTCCTTTTGCTTGCATCGGTAAAGGAAAAATTGATCAGTGCTCTTGCTCCTGATAGCTGACCAGAGACTTTTGCTGGAATTGTGCACGTTAACAGCATTTGAGTCAGTTGTGATGCTCTCCATAATTAAATAGCTTTCTGACCCTCATTGTCACGATTCAGATGTGAAGTGGTACTTGGAAGAGGTACTGGAGAGTGTCTGGTACTGATTGACTTGTGTCCCAGCCAGGCGCCAAAATCTTCATGGCAGCGAAAAGACAAATTCAAGGTCGTCATGTTTTTCCAAAAGTAATAAAAGTGGCATTTAAGCCAAAAGTCAAGTTTTGGGACAGGAACCATGGCAGATTTTTAAAACAGGAAGCACAGTTTATTCAAGGAAATGAATTTTGAATAAACGGTTTATGGATATTTGGAACTGTAATGCATTTCATTTTAAAAATTAAAAGAATGAGTGGATTTGTCTTATGGGTGTGTTGGGCAAAAATTTACAATAATTGAGCAGCAGCATGCTGTTTTGGTAGGGTTCCATGAAAATTCTGTGAATTGATTAAAGGAGCAGTGAAACGGGAACCAACATCCTTCATATGCTACTTTCTGTCAAAAAACTTTGAACTACAAATGACATGTGGAAGTCCTGTTCATGGCTGTGAAATGATCCAAATAAACTAGAGATCTTACTTCACAGTTTTATGATTTAGTTCATTGTTTTAAAAAAAAATTATGCTGAACTTTGAATCTAAAAAGGTGATGAATTATTTGAGGATGCCATGCACAGGAACCTTCATGGAAAGATTTGAACCAGGTTGATTTCAATGTTTTTAGTGCTCAACCGTAGATAATGTTAGACAAGCACTTTTTAAAATAAACTTCAAATCATTAAATATTTATATTAGCTTTGCATCAAAAATCCCTTTTTCCTGAATCATTTGAGCAAGATGTTTGTTTTACATAGCTTTAAACACAGGCTGTATTTCAGCACATAGGACCAACAGTAATTGTGTATATTGCAGGGACATAAACAATGTTGGACAGTGGATAGGTTTGTTGCATTATTGCATGATAAGATATCCAGCTAAGTTGATATGCAAACTTATGGAATAAGCCAATTTTAATGCAGGAGGTCCATTCCTAAGGAAATAGTTAATGAATTGACTTTGGGCAGAACTCAATTTTTTTGGTTAAAATAGAACAAAATGTAAGTGTTGGTATGATGGAGAGCTGGTTACCAAAAATGTCCCATTTCCATTTTCACTTGAAAGTAAGAATATTTTGCCTGCTATGCAGAGCTCACGTGAAAAAAAAAATCCCCATTATTAGTCATTAGGAAAGGCTGCTCGTGTCCAGATTCTTTAGTTGAACTTTAGATGAGTCATTAAATGTCTGTTTTAAAATGCAGATTTATTTTCTAAATATTTATTAATTGATCTAAACTGGGTGAGCATCAGCCTGCAAATCTTTCCAACATAGGCCAATGGCAGATGGTAGGAGCAGGAGAGAGTCCTGGTCAACCATGTGATGGAAAGAAAGTTGGAGCCTCTGGCATCATTATTTGTAGCTCTGAACTACATCATGCATGAAAAAGTGCATGTTGCCACGGAAACCCATGACTCCTTAAGGGACCAGTCGGCTGGATGGTTAATGTGGCTCAAGTTGGTGCCAGCAACATGGGATTTGACCCCCTTTCTAGCTGGGGTGGATTTGGGGCCTACCTCCTTGGAGGTCATGGCACTGTAGGTCAGACCTACCATCAGGCAGAGAGCTGAAGATGAAGACGATTAACTGCTAATACAAAAGCAAAATACTGCAGATGCTAGCCATCTGAAATAAGTACAAAATAATGCCGGAGAAACTCGGCAAGTCTGGCGGCATGTGTGGAGAGCAATAAAGTTAATGCTTCAAGTCGATGACCTTTCAACAGAATCGGGTTCTGATAAAAGGTCATCATCCTGAAACGTTGGCTCTGTTTCTCTCCACATATACTGTCTGACATACTGAGGTTTTTTTTTTTGGCATTTTTTATTCTTATTTAAGAAGATTAACTGACCTATGATAACGTAGATGTATGGATGACGTGATGGACTGAATGGTTTCCGTTTCTGTAGTGGAACATTACACTGTAAAGTACATTTGGTTCTTCCAGATCTGAAGTGGATCATGGTTCAACAATTCAGTAAACCATCTGTTTATATCCTGGACTTTTCTTGGCTTTTAATTTAAATCAAGATTATGCTTATTTATCTCTCTTCATTGATTTCCTTTGTACAAAGTGTATCTTGGTCTACGAATCCTGCCACCTTTCTTGGGTTGCCAGATTGAGGTTTGTTTGGATAGATGATGGTAATTCTCAGTAACTGGACATAGAAATGCTAGTAATGGAAAATCATTTTTATTTTTGAAAGTGATCTACTTTGTGCTTTCCTTTCAGTCATTCTTTGTTGCTATACTGCTTCAAAATGCTTGTATATTTGCTTTTAAATGTCTTATAATTTCTGCCAAATTCCTTTCAGAATTGTACACTACACTATTCTCAAGAATATTAATCTTAGTGCAGTTTAAAATTCTGAACTTTGTCACAGCTGTCAAATCTTCAGAGCTGCATTTCTTGCTGAGCTGCTTTCTGCCATTTGGTCCATTTTTTTTACGAGTGAGATCTTAGCTTATCTCTTTCAGCTGTATTTCATTTTCTCCAAAATGTCAAACTAGCTATCCCTTAGAATCTTAACTTGTGTTGGTGTCTTGATTGACGTTGCATGAAAACCATAGCCTTGCTGTTGAAAATTAATTCAATTTATCTTTACCCTGCCTCATTTCATAAGTTCTTGTGGTGGTTGTACACCTCAATAAAGAGTGAGGGTTTATGTTGTAAATAAGTCATTTGCTTTTACATTGGTACTTATTCATGCAGTCTTGTCAATAATAAAGCTGATTAAAATGGGAGGGAAGGTACATTTTACTGATGTACCATGCCAGTAATTAGAAAGTATTTTGTAAACCCACCATTGACTGTTACACAGCTCACTGCCATTATTGTGTATTTGCAGAAGATTCATGTTCTTCATATGAATTTCAGACCAAATGAGAATTTCCCAAAGTGAAGCGATCTATACTTAAGAGTCAAAAGCTTTTCAAAGTCAGTAAATTTACAAAAACTGGCAATAGGTTGCATTACTCTCATTTGTATAAATTCACTGCACAGACCTGAAACAGGCCATTCAGCTCAACCAGTCCAGGCATTTATCCTTCAGTCAAATCTCTCCACATCCTTCCTTATCTAATCCTATCAGCACAATCCTGTATTCCCTTCTCCCTCATATGCTTATCCAGCTCACCTCACTCCTCCCTGCGGTTTAGAGTTCCACATTTACGCCTCTACTTGGGTAAAGAAACATATTCTGAATTCCCTGTTGACTAGAGGCCATCAACATAGTCTTGCTCTCTCCACAAGTGGAGACATTCTCTCTCAAAACTTAAAATTTTACAGACCATTACTGGGTCACCCTCAACCTCTTTTCAAGTGAAAAGAGGCCCAGCTTGTTCACTCTTTCTTGTTGAGTCCAACCTCTCAGTTCTGGTGACATTCTTGTAAATTTTCTTGCACCCTCTCCACTGCCTGCCTACCCTTGTTATAATATGACTATTTGAACTGTTGACAGTACTCAAAGTGTGATCTCATCAAGGTGTGATACAAATTTAGCGTAACTTACCTACTTTGCTATTTTCTACCTCCAGAAATAAGCCCTAAGCTTGATTTGCAAACTTTATGACCTTATTAATGTGCACAAGAGCTTTAAGTAATTGTATATTTATACTCACAGATCCCCTTGCAATTCCTTTTGGATTCTTAGGTTCCAAGTAAGATGTGACCTTATATTTGTTAAAATGTAGCATCTCATACTTAACTGTGAAATTAATTTGCCAATTAGATGCCCATTCTACAAATTTTATTTTTTTGAGTGTATCTTAACACACTTCTTCCCTTTTGGGGAATAGCGGTGAGGCAATAGAAGGTTTCCCAGGCGATTATCAGCCCATTGAAACGTGTCATGAATGCTCCTTCTGTGGCTAACAAGTTCTAGTGTGGGACCCAAACCCAGAGCTTCAGCCCAGAGGTAGGGACGCTACCACTGTGCCCCAAGATGCTCACTGCAAGCCTATTATCTTTTTGTAACTAGTTTCAGTACCCCAAAATTTGATGATGTCTCCAACATTAGTAAATCTGTGTTTTTGACTCAAGTCTAAATCATGAAGAAAAATTGTGAAGAACTGTCGTTCCAGTATTGCTCATTATAGGACACCATTTCTCATTTGCTGCCACTTAGAATAGCTACCCTTTATCCCCACTCTGTGCTTTCTGACTTAAATGCCCTCTGACATGGCCTAACAAGCCGCTCAGTTGTATCAAAGCGCTAGAAAGTCTGAGAAATGAAACTGGAAGGACCACCCGGCATCGACAACAGCAAACTCAGTGCCGTCGATCTTGCAAGGCCCTCCTCACTAACAACTGGGGGCTAGTACCAAAATTGGGAGAGCTGTCCCACAGACTCGTCAAGCACAACAGCCTGATATACTAACAGAATCATACCTTAGAGATAATGTCCCCAGACACCACCATCACCATCTATTTCCTGTCCCACTGGTAGGTCAGACCCAGCAGAGGAGGTGGCACAATGGGATACAGCCGGGAGGAGTTGCCCTGGGGGTCCTCAACGTCGACTCCAGGCCCCATGAAGCCTCATGGCATCAGATGAAACATGGACAAGGAAAGCTCCTGCGGATTACCATGTACCACATGCCCCCAACCCCCACCTCGCAAAGCTGATGAATCAGTACTCCTTCGTGTTGAACACCATTTGGAGGAGGCACTGAGGGTGGCAAGGTAACAGAATGTAATCTGGGTGAGGGGGCTTCAATGTCCATCACCAAGAGTGGCTCAGTAGCACCCCTACTGACCAAGCTGGCTGAGTGCTCAAGGGCATAGCTGCTAGACTGGGCCTGCGGCAGGCGGAGGGAACCAACAAAGGGGAAAAACATACTTGACCTCAACCTCATCAGCCTGCCTGCTGCAGATGCATCTGTCCATGACCGTATCAGTGACCACCATACAGTCCCTGTGGAGGCAAAGTCCTGCCTTCTCATTGAGGATACCCTCCATCGTGTTATGTGCACTACGGCTATGCTAAATGGGATAGATTTTGAACAGATCTGGCGACTCAAAACTGGGCATCCATGAGGCTCTATGGGCCATCAGCAGCAACAGAATTGTACTCAACCACAACTTGTAACATCATGGCCCAGCACATTCCCCACTCTACTATTAGCACCATGCTAGGAGATCAACCCTAGTTCAGTGAAGAATGCAGGAGGGTATGCTGCAAGTGGCACCAGGTATAGTTAAAAATGAGCTGTCAACCTGGTGAAGCTACAACTCAGGACAACTTCTGCACCAAATAGTGTAAGCAGCATGCAATAGAACTGAGCAATCCCACAAGCAACAGATCAGATCTAAACTCTGCAGTCCTGTCACATCCAATTGTGAATAGTGGTGGGCAAATAAACAACTCACTGGAGGAGGAGGCTCCACAAATATCCCTATCCGCATTGATGGAGGACCCCAGCACGTCAGTGCAGAAGATAAGACTGAAGCATTTGGAACAATCTTCAGCCATAAGTGCCGAGTGGATGATCCTCCTGAGGCCCCTAGCATCCCAGATGCCAGTCTTCAGCCAATTCGATTCACTCTACGTGATATCAGGAAATGGCTGAAGGCACTGGATACTACAAAGACCATGGGCCTTGACAATATTTGGGCAATAGCACTGAAGACTTATGCTCCAGAGCTTGTCGCGCCCCTAGCCAAGTTGTTCCAGTACAGCTGCAGTATGGGCATCTACCTGGTAATGTGGAAAATTGCCCAGGTATGTCCTGTGTACACAAAGCAGGACAAATCCGACCTGGCCAATTACCATCAGTCTACTCTCAAACATCATGGAGCATAGGAACATAAGAAATAGGAGCAGGAGTAGGCCATTCGGCCCCTCAAACCTGCCCAGCCATTCAATAGAGTGATTACTGACCTGCCCCAGTCCACAACTCCTCTTTCATGCCAGCTCCTCATCGCCCTCAAGCCCTCGATATTTCAAAGATCCCTATCTATTTCTTTAAATATTTCAGGAGTCAGGAGTGTAATTCAGCCTGCCTGCAGTATGTAATTTGACCATGTTACCAGCCAGGCTACGAAGTTCATTATGCTGCTATGATTATGCAGTATGGCTGAGGAAGATGCATATCATGTGCAAATGGTGGTGTGATGGAATGCATAAAATGGAACTGTTAACTTTGTGAAAATTCTCTGTTACCTAGCTCAGTGCATTTGTAATTATAGATGTCCTCAGCTAGTAAAATAAAAGGCTTGATGCTCCAATTAATGCGTTAGTTCCTTTAGAGTTTTCTGTTTTCCTTCTAGAAATGATTTTTAAGTTCAGAATGAAGGGATCAAGATAAACGATACAACTTAAAAGGCAGAAAAATTCATTCAAATATTAAATGGAAAAGAAATGCAAATACTCCATGGCCTGCAATGTCAATTAGGAGTACTATAACAGAAAGCGAGTAAAGATTTGCCAGCCAATAAACTGGTGGATGCGTGGGTGGGGTGTGTTTGTGGCAGTTTAGCGTGGTCACTTGCAAGGAAATTGCATGGAGGTGCAAAAACTATAGATTTGTTATAATGGGGTACTTAAATTATCCAAATGTAGATGTTGATAGTAATAATGCAAAGGGCAGAGAGAACAGTTTCTGAAGTGTTTGAGAATTTTCTGTATTGGTATATTTCTGGTCCAACAAGGACTGAGATGTTGCTAGATCTGTTGCTATGGAATGAGATGGGTCAAGGGGATAACGTGTCATTGGGAACATTTAGGAGACAGTGTTCCTAACATAAGTTTTTTATGTTAGCTGTGGAAAGGACAATGAATAATCTAGAGTAAAAATAATTGATTGCAGGAGGGCCAGTTTCAAATGTGGTGAGATGGGATCTGCCTAGGTAAATTGGAATCGAAGATTGGTAGGCAAAATTGTTAATTTAAAGAAGCGATGGTTTGGGTATAGTCAAGGTACATTTCCAGAATAGGAAAAGGTATAATAGATGAAACCAGAGTTCCCTGAATGAAGTTAGATGAAGCAGAAAAAGGGGTATATGACAGATGTAAAGTTGATAAAATTGACAACCAGGCTGAATGAATTGAAAGTTCAGAGGGGAAATGGAAAAAGAAATGAGAAGCAAAGAGAGTGCATGAGAAGAGACTGGCAGCTGATATAAAAGGGAATGCAAAAGTCTCCTATAGGCATATAAATAGTGAAAGGAGGAATGGGACCAATTAAGGTCTCTCAAGAGATTTATGCATGAAGGCAGAGCACATAACTGAAGGACGAAATGACCAATCTGCACCTGTCTTGACCAAACACGATGCTGCCAAAGCTCGAGCGAAGGAGGAAACAGTTAAGATACCAGATGGGTGAAAAGTTGATGGAGGTTTCTGAAAAGCGAGCTGTACCTAAATTTGACAAGTCACCAGGACCAGACCAGATGCATCTTAAGATAGAGGGAATTAAAGGTGAAAATTCCAGGGGCACTGGCCCATAATCTTCTGATCTCTCTCAGATACAGGGATGATGCAGGAAGACTGGAGAATTGCAAATGTTGCACCTTTTCTTTTGAACAGTCTGTAAGGATTAGCCCAGCAACAGCAGATCAGCCATTTTAACTTGAAGGGTGGAAAAGCTTTTAGAAACAATCATTTGGGTTAAAATTAAATCACTTGGACAAATGTTGATTAATTAAGAAATGGCAACATTGATTTGTTAAGGGTAATTTTAAAAAAATTAACTTGATTGAATTTGTTGAGTTAACAGAGGGGTTGATGAGGGTAATGTGGTTGATGTATTGTATGTGGACTTTCAAAAGGTGCAAGTGCCATGTAGCAGCCTGGTTAGCAAAGTTGAAGCCCATGGAACAATAGGGACAGCAGCAATATGGCTGAGTGACAGAAAACAGATTACTGGTGAAGATTTGTTTTTCCAACGAGAGGAAGGTATACAGCATTTGGTACTGGGACAACTGTTTTTCTTATATATTAATGACCTAGAGTTGGGTTTGCAGGGGAAAGTTTGAAAATTTGCGATTGATACCAAACTGGGATGCTATTGTGAACTGAGGAGGATAGAGATGGACTCTGAGATGACATAGGCTGATGGAATGGGTGCATCCGTGGCAGTTTAAATCTAATAGAGAGGTGTGAAATGATTGATTTTGGTAGGAAGATTGAGGAAGACAACATCAAATAAAGGATACACTTCTTAAGGGGATGCAGAAGCAGGAGGACCTGCTGTATATGCGTAAAAGTCTTTGAAGGCGGCAGAGCAGGTTGAGAAGGTGTTTCATGATGCATCTGGGATCCTGGATTTTATAAGTTGAGGTGTTCAAATGCAAAGCAAGGAGGCTATGGTGATCTTTATAAAATACTGGTCTAGCCTCAACTTCAGCATTGGGTCCAATTCTGGGCGTTGTATTTTAGGAAGGATGTAAAGACATTTAGGGAGTGTGCAGAAAAGTGTTATAAGAATGGCTTCAGGGCTGAGGAACTTCAGTTGCAAAGATGGATTGGAGAAGTTCTGGTAGTTCTCCTTAGAGAAGGTTGTAAGGAGATTTGATAGAGATGTTTAAAGTAATGAGGGTCCTGGACGTTGTAGATCGGAACAAACTGTTCCTGTCTGGGGAAGGATAAAAACCACAGGACGCTGATTTAAGGTGATTGGTAAAAGAAGCAGAGGCAACATGAGGAAGAACTCAGCATGTTGGATGCAGATTCACTTGTAGGGCTATAGGTCTAATTCTGGCCTTTTGTGCATTCCCAATTATAATTGCTCCATCATTGGTGACCTGCCTTCAGCTGGCTCAGCCACAAGCTCTGGAATTCCCTCCCTACACCTCTCTTCCTCTCTAGCTCGCTTTCTCCTTTGAGACGCTTCTTAAAACCTACTCCTTTGACCAAGCTTTAGGTTATCTGACTTCTTATCTCCATATGAGGCTCTGTTTTATATATTGTTTTATGTTAAAGGTACTATGTAAATATAAATTGTTGACTGGGACTAGCTAGTAGAGATGCGAGGCTGGGTCATTGAATTTATTAAAGGCTGAGTTAGATTTTTGATAGACTAGAGAGTCAAAGGTTATGGGAGGCAGACAGGAAAGTGGAGCTGAGATAATGACCCGATTCGCCATGAAATAGTTGAATGGCAGAGCAGGCTCAAAGTCCAGTTGGCCTACTCCTGCTCCAATGCTCCTCAAAGCTCTTGCAGAGAGCTGGCATGGACGCGACCATCCAAATGACCTCTTGTGTTGTAACCACTGTATGATTCTAAACTATATCAATCCTTCTGCCTGACGACTGTCTTGGGAGCCTGAAAGCTATTTTGGAATTGTGCATGTGCACTCAATTGGCTGCCTGCAAGTGCACCTGGACTCCTGAGAGCCAACTGGAGAGGAAATTAGAATTGGGGGCTGCTGAAGCACACATTGCCTTGCCGAGCCTGGGACCTGAAGCTAGTCGGCTTTGCCTGGAGCTAGCTGTCTTGCTGTGCCTTGCCTGGAGTCCGAAAGATGTGGGGCTGGAAGCTGTCTGCTGTCTTAAGGATCTGGAGCTTGGAAATTCAAGTGGCTGTATCACAGAATCACACAATTGTTATGGCACAGAAGGAGGCCATTCGACCCATCGTGTCTGCATTAGCTTTCCAAATGTGCATTATGACTCGGAGCCATTCTCCTATCTTTTCCCCTTAACCTTGCACATTGTTTCTATTCAAATAATCATCGAATGACCTCTTGAATGCCTCGATTGAACCTGCCTCCACTGCACTTTGAGGCTATGCGTTCTAGGCTCGAATCACTCACTGAGTTAAGTTTTTCCACACATCACGTTTGCTTCTATTGTAAATCACTTTAAATGTGTGCCCCCTCATTCTTGATCCTTTTACAAGTGGGAACAGTTTCTCTCTATCCAGCCTGGGGTCTCCTGTCTCTCTTGCCTGTAGTGTACTGGTCTCTCAAGTTGCTTGCTGCTTGGATCTTGGTACCTTTGGCTGTGCTTTGCTCTGTGGCTGACCTCCAATAGTAATTTTTAATCTTGTAGATTACTGTTTTAATCATTGGCATCAATAGTAATTTGTGGTGGTGTTGCTAGCAATCAATCTCTGTGCTTTAATTGTGGATTCATTGCTGCTTTAATCAGTCATGCAGCTATTCGGAAACCATGCATCATGACTGTCGAAAAAGCAGCAATCAGTCCACAATCAGTTCATATGTGGCACTTTGCAGGCACAAATTGCAGGCACAACTACTGACCACGTTGGTCAAAGAAAGACTATTGTAGAAGACTTGGATCACGTTGCCAGTGTTTGTGAATTATAATCCCTGAAACTTCAGAGTTTCTTTGAAACGTTGGTTGGGCCAACATGGAATTAAACAGCGATGCTTCATACACAGCACCCAAAAATAATTTTGTTTCCCCTTTGTCTAGGTAGATAGTAATGTTGCTTCTCATATTTCTGTCATACCTTTATTGTTAGCTTGCTGCCAAAGTTGCTATGCCCATTTTCTAAAGCTACAACTAAAAATGTCCTTTTCCTGACGAGCTCAAAATATTTTCTTGCTTAGTGTATCTATGTATTAGAATACTGAAAGTTAGAAGTGACAAGGATTTGTCAAAGTGCTACATGCCATTGTGAACACTTGTGAACCAAGTGTTTCTTTTGGAATGTGACTGCGCATTAGTTATACTTCTCCATCATTAACATTGCACCTTAGGTTTGACAGTCCTCCATTGCTGGTTTTGCTGTAATGAGACAAGTTGGTTCAAACCAGGATTTCAAATTTTGACCTTCTGAAAGTATATGTTTCACATCTCCTGGCACATATACTTGCAAAACCATTTTTGGATGGTTCCTTCACTACCTAACCTTAATCCCAATCACATATCCACTTCGTTCTGCTCCTTTTGTTTTCCCATTTCTCAGCACTCATGTCTTAAAGTTTCATAGAATAATTCTAGAAATCTCCTCCAAAGTTCTTTCCTGCCCTTTTACCTATCCTTTTTATTACTTGCCAAGTATTAAACATTTCCCTTTTTAATGTTTTTGGCTGTACAATAGCCACCTGTGATAAAGAATTGAATGTGTTATCAGTCCTTGGCATGAAAAAAGCACAAATTCAACTTCATAAACCATGATTTTTGTATTATTGCCAGTGTATAAAGCCAAGATTCCCATTTGCCTTTCTAACTCCTTTTTCTACATGTATTGTCCTTTAAAAGATCTCAATATTTGCATATATTAAGAATCTTGTAAGATATATTTATTTCTCAAATGCACTATTTCATATTTATTGGCAATGAATTGCATTTTCAGCCATGTATATGTTCTGTATATTGTCTGTTGTGACCTTCTTGCTCAGTTTGTAGTGACCCATAACTTGGTATCAGCATACTTGAACCCCAAATTCTTTGTGGCTCTGTGCAAATCATATATGTAAATAGGAAGCAAAAGAAGTTCCAAGACACATCCCTGGAACACTAGACTTTATGCATTCCCCAACTTGAAAAGTTACCTCGACTATTTGCTTTTTTGTCGTTCATGATCCCTTCACTGTATTAGCTTCATTCCTACTTGTATAGTCTGATGAAGTGCCACATAAAAATATCTTAGGAAATCCATTGTTACAATTTCCATTCCACTCCCTTTCAGCATTATTTCTTGAAAGGTTCCAATGCATTAATCAGCTGAAACCTGACCCTTTACAAATCCATGCTGACACGCCTTGATCGGCCGATTCCATTTTAAATGTTAACTATGTAATTTGGGATTAAGTTAGAGTTTACCCACATGGTAGAACAAACTGCTGTATAATTTCCTGGATTGTCCATTGTCCCTGTTGTTTAATATTGCTGCCCTTCAGACTTACGTACAAATCATGTTTTCCAAGGATTTTAGGAGAAATGTTGTGTAAGTCTCCACTGGCCCCCTTCCTAATTCCCCTTAATGTTTTGGGATGGATACGACAATCATAAAAATCCATTTTTTTATTTGAAGGATGCAAAATGAGCAGTTTAGGGGGTTTAACTCAATGTAGAGTAAATAAATATATGCTTTTGGATTTATTAAATGTTATTGTGTTACAATATTTTTGAATGTGCAAAGTGGCCAAGATTGAATGCACTTATAAAGAAGCAGCCAGAAATTTGAGAAGTACATTTTGCTCACAAAAAAAGAGATTTTTCACGCACATAAAACATACAGTTCCACATTTTTGTGTCTGAAGATAACTTGCAGAATGCTTAGTTAATAGCTGGCAAAATCAGTTTCGTTTTTTGTATGCAAAGGGCATGTGTTACATCTCTAAAGTTGCACCCATTAATAAACCATGGGCATGGTTAGTTCACCTCGTCACAGTGAAAATGTGGCTATTGAACTCACTATCTCCCAGCTAGATGCAAGTAAAATTGATCAAGGTTCTGTCTCTAGGTTACTATCTAGTGACATTGCCCATTATGGATAGTACTTAGCTTTAATAGTAATGGACTCTCTGTTTTTCTTTCAGTTCTGCGGAACTGTGTGCATAATCATTGTAGTGATCTGGGTGTACTTGAGTGACTTGTAGAGAGAGAGTATTCACTTATAATGCACTGGCTCTAGAGCATAACAATGTGTTTGTGAACTATTTATAAATTGATTTTTTTCCCAATTTTATCTACTTTGCTCCTTTTTTAGTTTCTCTGAAGCAGAGAATCCGAACAGTGCCTAATTTATGAGCAGTGTCTAGCCACTCACATGTAGCATCAGCTCTGATGAAAAGCCATCAATCTAAAATATTAATTCTGTTTCTTCCTCACAAACGTTGCTAGATCTGCTGAATATTTTCCAGCATTTTCTGTTTTTATTATACAGAACATTGAGATGTTGAGAAATTTTTGATCTCAAAAGGTCCAGGGAGAGATCTAGGAATCGATACAATCATCAGTTAATCAAAAAAAATGGGCTGCAAATAGAGTCAAGACAATGGAAAGGCTGTGAAGAAGAAATAAACTCTGCACTCAGCAAAACAGAGTGATCGTGCACCAGTGACATTTACAATACATAGTTTACTGTATGTCGCATCTAGTCTTGACCTGGTCAAGCAAGCTTCAAGTAACCCTGGATAGCTGTGATGTAGACACATTCAGCTAAACTATTCTGTGCTTGAATCTCTTTTGCAAGAAAAAGCTGTACTGGTTCAGACAAGATAAAAACTAAAAACTGCGGGTACTGGAAATCCAAAACAAAAACAGAATTACCTGGAAAAACTCAGCAGGTCTGGCAGCATTGGCGGAGAAGAAGAGTTGACGTTTCGAGTCCTCATGACCCTTCAACAGAACTTGGGTGAATATTAGGAGAGGGGTGAAATATTAGCTGGTTTAAGGTGGTTTGGGGGACGGGGGGGAGGTGGGGGGGTGGGGAAGAGAGAGAAGTGGGGGCGGGGGGGTGGTGTGGTTGTAGGGACAAGCAAGCAGTGATAGGTGCAGATAATCAAAAGATGTCACAGACAAAAGAACAAAAGAACACAGAGGTGTTGAAGGTGGTGATATTATCTAAACGAATGTGCTAATTAAGAATGGATGGCAGGGCACTCAAGGTACAGCTCCAGTGGGGGTGGGGTGGAAAGACTAGCAGGGCATAAAAGATTTAAAAATAATGCAAATAGGTGGGAAAAGAAAAATCTATATAAATTATTGGAAAAAACAAAAGGAAGGGGGAAGAAACGGAAAAGAAGTGGGGATGGAGGAAGGAGTTCAAGATCTAAAGTTGTTGAATTTGATATTCAGTCCGGAAGGCTGTAAAGTGCCTAGTTGGAAGATGAAGTGCTGTTCTTCCAGTTTGCGTTGGGTTTCACTGGAACAATGCAGCAAGCCAAGGACAGACATGTGGGCAAGAATGACCCAAACCTCCCTGTCGCTTGCCATTTTAACACTCCACCCTGCTCTCTTGCCCACATGTCTATCCTTGGCTTGCTGCATTGTTCCAGTGAAGCCCAACGCAACCTAGAGGAACAGCACCTCATCTTCCGACTAGGCACTTTACAGCCTTCCGGACTGAATATCGAATTCAACAACTTTAGATCTTGAGCTCCCTCCTCCATCCCCACCCCCTTTCTGTTTCTTCCCCCTTCCTTTTGTTCTTTCCAATAATTTATATAGATTTTTCTTTTCCCACCTATTTGCATTATTTTTAAATCTTTAATGCCCTGCTAGTCTTTCCACCCCACCCCCACTAGAGCTGTAACTTGAGTGCCCTACCATCCATTCTTAATTAGCACATTTGTTCAGATAATATCACCACCTTCAACACCTCTGTGTTCTTTTGTTCTTTTATCTGTGACGTTTTTTGATTATCTGTTCCTATCACTGCTTGCTTGTCCCTACAACCACACCACCTCCCCCACCACCACCTTAAACCAGCTTATATTTCACGCCTCTCCTAATATTCACTCAGTTCTGTTGAAGGGTCATGAGGACTCGAAACGTCAACTCTTTTCTTCTCTGCCGATGCTGCCAGACCTGCTGAGTTTTTCCAGGTAATTCTTTTTTTTTTCTCTGCTTCAGACAAGACCATTTCTGCCCATTTTGCCAGTAGGTCATAGATTTGATGTCAACTTCATCTCTTGCACCTTTTGACTGGCCCTGTCTGGCAACATTTATAGCCTCTACTGCCTCCTTCCTGTGCCCTTTTAGTGATGTTGAGGCTGTCATTCCTCTTATCTTTCTGTCCCTTTTTTTATCAATTATCCTATTCATCTTTTAGCATAACTCTGTCAATCAGCAATTCCCTAAAATACTTGACACAATGTGACCATTTTAATTTGTGACTATCTTTATCCCAAATTTGAATCCCTTTTGAGACCCCTGACCCCATGAAGTCTCGTGGCATCAGGTCAAACATGGGCAAGGAAACCTCCTGCTGATTACCACGGAACCAGCCACCTCCCTCAGCTGATGAATCAGTGCTCCTCCGTGTTGAACACCACTTGGATGAAGCACTGAGGGTGGGAAGGGTGCAGGATGTACTCTGGGTGGGGGACTTCAATGTTCATCACCAAGTGTGGCTCGGTAGCACCACTACTGACCGAGCTAGCTGAGTCCTAAATGACATAGTTGTTATACTGGGTCTGCAGCAGGTGGTGATGGAACCAACAAGAGGGAAAAACATACTTAACCTCACCCTCTCCAATCTGCCTGCCGCAGATGCATTTGTCCATGACAGTATTGATAAGAGTGACCACCGCACGGTGGTTGTGGAGAAGACGTTCCACCTTCACACTGAAGATACACTTCATCGTGTTTTGTGGCACTACCACCGTGCTAAATGGGATAGATTTCGAACAGGTCGAGCTAGTCAAGAATGGGCATCCATGAGGCGCTGTGCGGCATCTGCAGCAGAATTGTACTCGAACCACAATCTGTAACTCCATGGCCTGGCGTATCCCCCATCTTCCATTACCATCAAGCCAGGAGATCAACCTTAGCTCAATGAAGAGTGCAGGAGGGCATGCCGGGAGCAGCAAAGCAAAGGCTTTAGGCATACCTAAAAATGAGTTGTCAACCTAGTGAAGCTATAACAGCAGGACTACTTGAGTATCAAACAGCATAAGCAGCAAGTGAGGGACAGAGCTAAGTAACCCCACAACCAACGGATCAGATCTAAGCTCCACAGTCCTCCCATATCCAGTCGTGAATGGTGGTGGAGAATTAAACAACTCCCTGGAAGAGGAGGTTCCACAAACACCGACATCCTCAATGATGGAGGAGCCCAGCACATCAATGTAAATGATAAGGCTGAAGCATTTGCTGCAATCTTCAGCCAGAAGTGCCAAGCGGATGATCCATCTCGGTCTCCTCTGGAGGTACCCAGCATCACAGATACCAGCATCGGATTTCCAGCGTCTGCAGTTTTTTGTTTTTATCACAGATACCAGTCTTCAGCCAATTCGATTCACTTCACGTGATATCAAGAAATAGCTGAAGGTACTGATAGTATAATATTCCGGCAATAGTATTGAAGACTTGTGCTCCAGGGCTTGTCGCACACCTAGCCTAGCTGTTCCAATATAGCTACAACACTGGCAATTCCCAGCTATGCGGAAAATTGCCCAGGCATGTCCTGTGTACACAATGCAGGACAAATTCAACCCAGCCAATTACTGCCCCATCAGCCTATTATCGATCATCAGTAAAATAATGGAGGGGGTCATCAACAGAGCTATCAAGCGGCACTTGCTTAGCAATAACCTGCTCACTGACGCCCAGTTTGGATTCCACCAAGACCACTCAGCTCCTGACATTACAGCCTTGATTCCAACATGGGTAAAAGAACTGAAATCCAAAGGTGAGGTGAGAATGTCTGCCCTTGACATCAAGGCTGTATATGACTGAGTGTGGCATCAAGGAGCCCTAGCAAATCTGGAGTCAATGGGAATCTGAGGAAAACTCTGCTGGTTGCATTCATACCTGGGACAAAGGAAGATTGTTGTGGTTGTTGGAGGTCAGTCATCTCAGCTCCAGGACACCGCTGCAGGAACTCCTCAGGGTAGTGTCCTAGGCCCAAACATCTTTAGCTGCTTCATTAATGACTGTCCTTCCATCATAAGGTAAAAAGCGGGGATGCTCACTGATGATTGCACAATGTTCAGCACCTCCTCGGATACTGATGCAGTCCATGTCCAAATGCAGCAAGACTTGGATAATATCCAGGCTTGGGCTGACATGGCAAGTAACATTCGCGCCACACAAGTGCCAAACCACTGACCATCTCCAACAAGAGAGAATCTAAACATTACCCCTTGACATTCAATGGCATTCCCAACACCAAATACCCCAATATCAACATCCTGGGGGTTACCATTGACCAGAAACTGATCTGGACTAGCCATATAAATACAGTACAGCAGGTCAGAGACTAGGAATCCTGTGACGAGTAACTCACTTCCTGACTCCTCAAAGCTTGTCTACCACCTACAAGACACAAGTCAAGAGTGTGATGGAATACTTGCCACTTGCCTGGATGAGTGCAGCACTCAAGCTTGACACCATCCAGGACAAAGCAGCCCACTTGATTGGCACTACATCCACAAACATTCACTCCCTCCACCACCGACACACAGTCGCAGCAGTGTGTACCATCTACAAGATGGACTGCAGGAATTCACAAAGGCTCCTTAGATAGCACCTTCCAAACCCATGACCTCTACCATCTAGAAGGACAAGGGCAGCAGATAGGTGGGAACATCATCACCTGGAAGTTCCCCTCCAAGTCACTCACCACCCTGACTTGGGAATATATTCACCATTCTCTGCTGAGTCAAAATCCTGGAACTCCCTAACAGCACTGTGGGTGTACCTACCCACATGGACTGCAGCAGTTCAAGAAGGCAACTCACCGCCACCTTCTCAAGGGCAACTAGGGATGGGCAATAAATGCTGGTCCAGCCAGCGAAGCCCACATCCTGTGAACGAATAAAAAAAAAAATGCCTTGCTTTCTTTGGGTATCTCTCGCCTTTTGCCCTTTTTGTTTGCCTATCACTATTCATGTAATTTGGACAGCAGTCTTCTGCATTTGCATTGTAAACCACTACAATGACAGATGAGATAAAATGCAAGGCAGCTGTGTATTATTTTCTTTTACAGGGTTAACACTGCTTTCTCATCAGCCTTCCAAACAATGCATCAACTGTTGCTGAGGTTGGGCAACCTATTTTCAGGCATCCACTGATGCCACTTGGTGCTGATTGTTTATGCCTGCTTGGGTGGCCTATTGCTTACACTGAAACTTCCATCTTGTACTCGTACAATGCTACAAGTGAGATTGAGAGCTCATTGTTGTCGGATGTGGTGGAAATGAACCTGTGTCCTCTGACTAAGTGCCATTGAAATTAGAGCTCAGGATGCAGTGAGACATGCTGCCAAAAATGAACTGTTATATTCCTCGCTTTGCCTCTCTGTCTCTCGCTGTCAGCTGGCCTGCCCCCGGCTCTTTCTCTCCTGGAGGTTGGGAATTCTGCTCAGGAGAACATTGGAATAGTTTAGTCTTCAGGTACCAAAAGCCTAGACAAAGCTTTCAGCAGCAAATGAGCTCATTTTGGAGGTGGGCAATGCATTTGCGGTGAAGTGCTTTTACTAAAAAGGATAAGGGTTTGAAACTCTGCTCATTGTGAAATGGAACCCTGAGGTTGTGAAAGATCTGGTTCAGTCTAATACAGTGGCTGCGATAGGGCATAGAAGTGGCAGCAAGTGTTTGGAAGTATGACCCCATCAAAAATTCCTTGAACACTTAGTTTAGTTCCCGATGCATATACTTCTCAAAATTATTTATAATTCAGCGGTCTGCTTGCGAGCTTTGTGTGTGTGTCTGTCTCAGTAAGTGCACTCTTCCCCTCTTTCCAACCCCCCCTCCCACCTCCTTCTATAACATTTTACATGTCACTGGGCAATACAAAATTATGCGAGAGTACAAGTTTATTGTAATTGTTTCAATCATTGGTACATGAAACAGCTTTTAATTTGCATAATGATGAAAAGCTGCAAAGTAAGATTCTCAATGTATGTTAAAACCTACAATATAATAAGAGTTTTTAATACCTGAATCTGACCAATATTTCAAGTAAGCATTAAGTTGTAAATAACCAATCAGTACAACACAGTGATGATGCCAGTTTTCGCAAATAAATCTGGGGGAAAAAAGGAATTTCTTTTGAGGATCTATGTAGCTTAGAAGTTTTCAATGTGAGTTTAGTACTATAGCAATGAACAACCAGTAGTGTAATGCAAAAATAAAACAGGCAAGGAATGAATATTTTGCAAGTTTAAAAGGTGAAGAGAAACTAGTGACAACTGAAGTGAAAAAGGAACTGACTGACTGATTGGATAAGTAACCTGTTTGGCAGTGTGCTTTGGCGACTCTATGGCTGTGAGAAGACGGTTAATGAGACGCGGGAGTGCAGTGCGGCTTCAAGGTTTGTATTTCCCTTTCATTGTGCATTGAAGCATTCATTTTATTTTCACAGTACCTGGTCGGCTAAAAAAAAAAGTGGCTACTTGTTGAATTCGTGTTGCATTGTCATGTACTTAAGTTGAAATTATTTTTTATATTGGGAGAATTTTTTTATCCTTCCGTACATAATTTCACCAGTTAGAAGTATTGGTTTCAATTTTTCATCTGTTTTATAATATGTCAATATGAAACGTCTATAATATTTCCTTAAGTGTGTAAGTAAGCACTTTTGCATTTAAATACAGTAGAATTTTTTTTGATCCCTCCAATGTGATTCCTACCCCATCTCCTGATGATACTGACTGCTCTTCAGTACCTTGCCCTCGTTTTTATTCTTCGCCAATGACCATGAACAGTAACTGCTGATTCTGGGGGCTGTACTTTTTGATACAGGGGGCATTGAAAGTCCTAACTCTACTGGTGTTGAAGCATTTTAACTTTTAGACCTTCTAACCTCAGGAAAATTGGACGAGGAGGGAGGCATTTGTTGGCAAGCATTGCTACCAGATGGGCTATGGATGGATGGAGACTTCGAATGGTTGAAACTTTTGGAGTTTCACAAGCATCTCTGGAACTCCGACTTAATAAACATTTTATGTAGAAACAAAATTGATCCAAATTAACTTGCTCAGAGAGTGGAGAAGTCAGAAAAATAATTCTTTGATTTAAATTGTTAACTGTTTAATAAACCTTTTTAGCATGCTGTTTGATACATTGTGAGGTTAAAAAGAACATCAGACAACAGTGACTTGCATTAATTCAAAGTAGAAGTGGTAATTCAGAATCTTAGAAAATGGAGACTTTTGGATTTCTGTATTATTACAGAAATGCTCTCAAAGTATTTCCAACTTAAGCTAAATTACTTATTAGAAACAAAATTGGAAGCAAATATGGAGCTGGGGAAAAAAGCTA
Source organism: Carcharodon carcharias (assembly GCF_017639515.1). Taxonomy (NCBI): domain Eukaryota; kingdom Metazoa; phylum Chordata; class Chondrichthyes; order Lamniformes; family Lamnidae; genus Carcharodon; species Carcharodon carcharias. The sequence continues at coordinate 134,062,047 of NC_054479.1, forward strand.
GACTGCTCAGTTATACTTCCAAAATAAAGCTGGAATGGAGCCAGGGCAAAACTGCATCCATAACTATGTCTAAATGCATCAAAGTTGAGGAGAATGGAGCAAGAGCTGAAGGAAAACACAATAGGGAAAATCCTTTCACCATAAAGGTGGAGCAGTATTCCGTTCGTGCATAAATTTACAAATAAGGAAATAATTGGATAATTGAGAAACTGATTTGAAGGAGGCCAGGGGCTGAAAACTATTTGGTTACGTGGTGTGCCATCTCCGAAAGAATATAGCACCCCAATAGAGAAAAATGGCCCAAGACCTTTTTTTTTTTTAAAACAATTCTGGATGTTTTTTTGGATTCGTGAATCTTGACCCCCCCATCTTTAATGTCTGTGAGGCATTGACTGACGGGAAGAAATTATGTTCTCTACACAGCATATGTGTGCACAATTTTTTTGCAGCTTTTCTTTTCGACTAATGATGAGCAGTGTTACTGTAATACTGCTAACCTAAACCCTCCTGTATTAGCAGGTTTCTTGCCGAAATGGTTCACAGTCAAAGAGTAAAGCATTATTTGTACCACATTCTCCAGCAAAATGAGAGTACTGATAAATATGGTGTGGAGTGGCAGCCATCGATTACTATTATTGGTAATAAGTTACCTCAGTTGAGTACTGGACAATTGATCCGTTCAGGTTGCCTGAACACGTGTCGACTAACTGCAGGGATATGGCACGGGTAGTTCAGCAATGTTGTTGATGACAGGCAGCTGAGTTCGAAGCAGCAATGGCTTTAACAGAGTCATTCTGATGAATGTTCTTGCATGTATTTCATGTATGATTTCTTTAAAAACATATATTTGGAAAACTGTTTATATTCCATTTGTGTGCTGGCGTAGTTGCCACCCACTAGTGGAAACATCTCAACATCTACCCTATCAAGCCCTCTCAGAATCTTGTACATTTCAATAAGATCACCCCTCGTTAACTCAAATGAATATAGGCCTAACCTGTTTTGCCGTTCTTGATAAGTCAACCCCTTCATCCCAGGAATCAGCCTAGTGAATCTCTTTTGACCTGCCTCCATTGCCAGTATCTCCTTTCTTAAATATGGGGACCAAAACTGTGTACACTTCTCCAGATGCAGCTTCACCAACACCGTGTACAGTTTTTTAAAAATTCATTGATGGGATGTGGGCTTTGCTGGCTGGGCCAGCATTTATTGCCCATTCCCAGTTGCCCTTGAGAAAGTGGTGAGCTGCCTTCTTGAACCGCTGCGGCCCAAGTGGTGGGAGTACACCCACAGTGCTGTTTGGAAGGAAGTTCCCGGTTTTTGTTCCAGCGACAGTGAAGGAACAACGATGTATTTTCAAGTCGGGACAGTGGGTGACTTGGAGGGGAAGTTCCAGGTGGTGGTGTTCCCATCTGTCTGCGGCCCTTGTCCTTCTCGGTGAGAAGCGGTTGTGGGTTTGGAAGGTGCTGTCGATGGTGGACAAGCTTTGGTGAGTCAGGAGTTGTAACAAGATTTCCTTGTTTTTAAACTCCAACCCCTGAACAATACAGGCCCAGATTGCATTTGCCGCCTTAATTACTTCCTGCGCGCTAACTTTTTGTATTTCATGCACCCAGGTCCCCCTCTGCTGCACTTTCTTGGAGTCTCTCTCTATTTAAATAATCGTCTGCCTTTTGCTTCTTCCACATTCGGTGTATCTCAAGCATGCCCACACACTCACTCATTCTTTGGCACTATGTCCAACTTGCCCAGCCTTGCGCCCCCACCCGTTTGCTCGTTCGCTCGCTTGGCCTCTGCTAAAAATGCACCTATCAGCAGCAGACATGGGAGACTAATGGCCTGTGGTTGGTGGAGCAGTTCCGTGCAGAGTCTTCCATTGAAACTCACCTGTTTGAATGGACTTTTGAAAGCTGACTTTGAGGGGGCACATACATTTGCATCGTGGGCTGCACCAGGCCCACGGGCTATACGTTAGACAAACCTGCTTTAGTGGATTCGGAGGATAAAATTGTTGTTTTTGGCACTTCATTTATTTGATACTATTTCCAGTTTCTTTCATAATCTGCAGTGAAGCTGGTATATTATAGATGTCTCATCCAAAGCTGATAGGAATGTGAAAGGGGATATTTTCTCAATTTTTTGTTAACTACTTGCTATTTGTTGCTTTCAAAGTAATTATTTACCTTATTAGAACAAATTCTTTCATCAAATAGCAATTGATAATGTGTTTGTGAGTCGTTGGCATTTTTGCAGGCATGTGCCAATGAGAATGAGCTGCCTATTTTTTTTCCTCCCTCTTGTTTCCCCTTTCCCCAGGAACCATGACAGGTATATAAAAGGAAATCTCTGCAAGGGAATTGAGATTAGTTCTTGTTTTTGAGTAGTATGCATTTAAAGGGAGAGGTTCTCTGTATGTATGAGGTACTTGACTTATTCTGTATTCTATGTTGCTGGGTTGAAAATGAACTGCTGTAACAATCAGTGGAAAGGTACAGCTGTCAAATCTAGGATGCAAACATTTAGGTGAAATGGTCATAATGCACTGATGTCAGATTGGAAATTTTTGTAGAATTTATACTCATGTTAGTGCTGGTGTGTATATAGTTCTGCTTACATTGCAAATTGTTGCGAAGAGTAATAATAAAGTTGACTTTAGTAGTGGAGAAGAGCAAGGAGCAATCTAAATTCAAACTTTGAAATTGGAACAAGGCTGATTAAGGATCTATCCAGGTAAAATGGAGCTAAAGATTGGTAGGTAAAACAGTAACGAGACAATGGGTGATTTTCAAGGAGATTTTTCAGGTATAGGCTAGATACACTCCAGCATGGATGAAAGCAGGGGAACTAAAGCCAGGGCTGCTTGGTTGACGAGGGAGATAGAGAATATGATTAAACAAAAAAAAAGTGTGTATATGATGTAGTAAATTCTTGAAGTGATAACCGGACCCAATGCAAAAAGCTGAGAGGGGAAGCAAAGAGGGAAATTAACACCAGTAAAGAGAATATGAGGATAGAATGGCAGTTAACATAAAAGGAGCCCAAAAATCCTCCACTGACATGTGGGTAATAAGAGGCAGGATGGATCCATCAAGACTGAGAAGGTGATATATTCTTTGAGGTGCAGGCCAAGGCTGGACTGCTTAAGAACTTAGTATCTGTGTTTGCTAAGGAGGAGGATGTGAATGAAATATCGGTCAGAGGTGGCAGAGGTAAGGGATGGGGTGAAAATTGATAGGCAGGTTGTAATGGAAATATTGACTATGCTTAAAAGTAGATAAGCTGCTTGGTCCAGGTGGCTTGCATCCTAGTTTGTTAAAGGAAATGTAAGTGGTGATAGCAGAAGGGCTGGTCATAACCTTCCAATTTTCCTGAGATACAGGGGAGGTGCCAGAGGGTTGGAGAGTGGCAAATATGACAACATCCTTATTCAAGGTAGGGTATAAGGAAATTCCTTGTCACTACAGGTCGGTCATTTTAACATCAGTGTTGTGTTAGGTTTTAGGAACAATTTTTTATTTGTGCTTTCCCCGAAGGTAGGTCCTTGGCTCATCGTCTGCTGATGCTTCATCCTGAGTTATTGTTATTGGTAGTTTTTGTCAGGGTTGGGTTGCCATTGCCTTCCACTCAGAGGCAGACTGAGGTGGCAGGTCGAACAATAATCGGAAAAAAATCAACCAGCACTTCGAGAGGTTTTAGTTAATTGAGGAGAGCCAGCACAGATTTGTAAAAGGCAGATCATGTTTGACTAATCTCATTGAATTTTTTTGAAGATTGATGAAGAGAATGCAAAGGATGTTGTCTGTCTGGATTTTAAGAAAGTGACGAAATACTGCATAAATGGCTGGTTAACAAAATTGAAGCTCATGGGATAAGAGGATCAGTGTCACCTTGGATAAATAATTGTCTTAAAGACAGAAAACAATAAGTTGTAGTGACAGTGGTGGTCTTCAAGGTTCAGTTCTTGGACCACTGCTTTTTTTGATGGAATACTAAGTAAAGTTTAAAAATTTGCTAATGGTACAAATTCGTTGCAACAGAACATAGTCTCGCAGAATGGACAGGAAATTGGCAGATGGTATTCAACACACAATTGTGAGGTAATGTATTTTGTCATCAGGGATAGGGAAAGGCAATACAGACTTAATGACACAGTTCTGAAGAGTATGCAGGGACCTTGGGGTCCATGTGCACAGATCATTGAAGGTGGCAAGATGTAGTCAGAGGGTTGTTAGCAAAGCATATGGCATCTTGGGCTTCATAAATAGAGGCACTGAGTACACAAAAGCAGGGAAGTTATAATGAACTTTTATAAAGCCCTGGTTAGGCCACAACTAGAGTATTGCGTCTATTTCTGGTCACAAGACCTTCGGACAGATGAGGGTCCTTGAGAGGTTGCAGAGGAGATTTGCCGGAATTGTTCCAGGGAAAAGGGATTTTAGCTACAACATTAGGTCAGAGAAATTTGGGTTATTTTTCCTTGGAACAAAGGAGTTTAAGGGAGATTTGATAGAGGTGTGATATAAGTTAAGGTAGACAAAGAAAAGCTGTTCCCATTAGTTGGTGCAAGGAGTAAGGGACATAGCTTTAAGGTTTTGGTTAGGAGATACAGGGGAATGTAAACTCGTTGCTGTAAGTGGTGGAAGCAACAAAAAATGATTTCAAAAAGGAAATTGGATGGGCACTTGAGGGAAATAAACTTTCAGGGCTATGCAGGTGGAGTGGGGACTGACTTGATTGCTCCACAGAGAGCTGGCATTGACTCGAGGGACCAAATGGTCATCTCCTGTGCCATTATAACTGTTCAAATCACAGCAGTTTGTGAACTGTTAATCAAATCTGGAATAAATCTATAATGGTGACCATGAAGCTGTCAGCTTGTTGTAAAATCCCATCTGGTTCACCATGTCCTTTCTGGAAGGAAACCTGACATCCTTACCCAGTCTGATTCAGATATGACTTCAGACCCTCAGCAGTGTAATTGTTGCTGTACTACCAACCGAATTGGCTGAGTTAGCCACTCAGTTGTATCGACACTGCTGCCAGAGTAAAACCAGGTGCATCACCCCACATCAGCCAAGACGTTGGATTCTGACATGACCAAGGCACACCCAGCCCAATTGACTGTGTAAAGCCCTCCTCCTAACATCTAGGGCCTTATGCCAAAATTGAGAGCTGTTCCAGGACAAAACCATATTTGCAGTATCATACCTATATTATTATTTAATATTTAAATGAAGACTGAGTACACAATGCTGTGCTACAGAAAGATCTGTGTTTTCTTGTAGATGAAGTTAGCATGCAGGTGCAGCATGTAATTATGAAGACAAATGGAATGTTGATCTTTATTTCAAGTTGGATGGAGGATGATAGTTGGAAAATCCTGCTATTGCTGTACAGGGCACACACCTAAAGTACTGTGTACAATTTTGGTCTCCTTACTTAAGGAATAATACATTTATATTGGAGGCAGTTCAGAGGAGGTTCACGGTTGATTCTTGGGTTGAAGGGGTTGTTTTAAGAGGAAAGTTTGAGCAGATTGGGCCTATACTTATTGGAGTTCAGAAGAATGAGAAGTGACTGTGTTGTAACATAGACTCTGAAGGGGCTTGTCAGAATCTAAAACTAGGGGCATGGTTTCAGACTAAGGGGTCACTCATGCAAGACAAATGAGGAATTTCTTCTTTGAGGGCTGTGAATCTTTGGAATTCTCCACCGCAGAATGCTGTGGAGGTTGAGTCATTACAATATATTCAAGGCTGAGATAGAACGATTTCTGAACTATAGATGAGTTGAGGGTTGTGGGGAATATACAGGAAAGTGGAACTGGTAATTTTATTGAAAGGTGGAGTAGCCTTGAGGGGCCATATAGCCTCCTCTCCCTCTTTCTTAGTGTATGAGCCAACATTCCAGAATCCTATGATACCAAACCTGGGCATGCCCTGTCCCCTGGCAAGTTGAATCACCAGAGGTGGTGCACAGTAGTATTCAGTAAGGAGTTTGTGGCCCTGGGAGTCCTTAACATTGACTCCAGATTCCATGAAGACTCATCATGAGATCGAACATGATTATCTTCCTGATATCCACCTGCCTTCGCGCAACTTATGAATGAGTATATTTTTCTGTTAAACACCACTTGGAAGACCACTGAGGGCAGCAAGGGCTCAGAATGTATTCTCTGTGGAGGACTTCAAATAACTATCACCATGAATGGCTCAATAGTACCATGACCGACTGAATCCTGAAGGACGTAGCTGCCATACTGGGTTTGCGGCAGGTGGAGAGAGAATCCATGTGAGAACTTATTGACCTTGCCCTGACCAAACTAGTCGCAGATGTATCTGACCATGACATTATTGGTAGGAGTGACCCACATAGGGTGCTTATGGAGACAAAATCTCATCTTCAAATTGACGACATCCTTCATTGTGTTGTGTGACACCAGCATTATGCCAAATGGTGAAGCTTCAGATTAGATCTATCAGCTTAAAACTGGGTATCCATGAGGTGCTGTAGGCCGTCAGCAGGAGCAGAAGGGCACTCTGCTGCAATCTAACCTCGTGGCCTGGCATATCTCTCGACCTTCATCACTATCAAAGCAAGTGACCAGCCCTGATTCAACAAGGAGCATAGGGGAGCATGTTAGGAACGGCACCAGGCATATCTGAAAATTAAATACCAATGTGATGAAGCTACAAGACAGGAATAGGTGCATTGTTATAAATACATAGTTCATGGTTCACAGTCATATTTCTGAGGTAATTTTTATCTCTGGGAAGATTAAAGTTAATGGTAGAAAATGGGATAAATGCAACTAAAGCAGCTTGAAGGCTGGTACACTTAAAAGGTTGGGGCCATGTTAACTTGAGGGGATTACAGCTCTAAAGGTAAGATCATAAAATAGCAGGTGGGCTTCCTTAGCTGGAGAATTGGAGACAAGGTGACGATACTAACAAAGAAAGGTAGCTGAGAATTGTTTTGTTTTGGGATTTATAGCAATAATTAATTTAAAAGCTTTCAGTGAGCCTTAAGGCTATGTTGTCGTGGAGATGAGTAGAGCTTAAAGTTATAGGGTTTCAATTTACCTGTGTTTGCTGGGGGAGTGAATGTTCTGCAGCAGGAGAAAAGGTCATACCAAAAAGTTGCTGCTGATGGCAGGCTCCAGGTGGCAAAAGTGTTGCTGTTCGTTGGCACTGTGCAGTTGGGGCTCAGCAGAAGTCTTGAAGTTGCAAAGATGGCAGAAGATCACTGGCTCCGTGCTGGAAAGGCTCAGAAAAAACCCTGGGAGCCATTTATAACTTGATGTAGCTGGGAGATTGGAGCTTGGTGAGATGCAGGGGCAATGCAGCCCAGTGAAGCTAGCCAGCTAAAGAACTGAAGTTGTGCCAGTAGGTAGATGCTGAAGTGCAGACTTGGGAAACTAGGGGATGGAGTCTCAGGAGAAACACTGGGAAGTGTGCAGCCATTGAGGCAGTCCAAGTTGGAATGGCTTTGAAGCAAGTCAGAGGCTTGGTCTTTGAAAATGAAAAGTTTGTAGTCCCTTGTGAGGCAGGCAGAATTTCAACAAGGCTAGCTGACTCTTAACTGACATTTGGGTGGGTTATTGAGAAATCTGTGGGATCGCCTTGGTTGCATTTGCTATTTATTGTACGGTTTGTGTTTGACCACTGTTTGCCTGTTAATTAACATGTCCCTCATATTAACCCTGAATGTATAAGAAAAATATTGTAAATTGCTTTATCTTTTTGACTTTGTATAATTTATTTTTGTTTTTTCAAAACCCATGGAATCTTGTGATTTTATTCTCTTAGCAAGTGCCTTGAATCTGAAACTTGTTTACTTTAAACAAAATGTTATTGGTCCCTAACCAGATCTTAGGAAAAACTTGGGGCTGTGGCCTCGAATCATAACAGCGTGCTAACAGATCTAAGTGATCGCACAACCAGAGGATCATATCAAAGCTCTACAGGCCTGCCACATCCAGTCATGAAGGTGGCTAACAGGAGGAGTCTCCATGATTGAGTCCAGCACGTGTGCAAATGACCAGATGCTTGTCAACATATTCAACGAGAAGTGTTGAGTGGATGATCCCCCTCCGCCTCCTCCTGAGGTTCCCACTGTCACGGATGCCAGTCTTAAGCCAATTTGACTCCCTCCATGTAATGTAAAGAAATGGTTGAATGCATGGGATACAACAAAGGCTGTGTTGCTGAAAACTGGTTCCTCTAAAACTAACCATGCCTCTAGCCAATACAGCTGCACTACTCGCATCTGCCTGGCTTTGTGGAAAATTGCCCAGCTATATCCTCTTCACAAAAAGCATGACACAACCAGGCAAGCTATTACATCATCTGCTATCCTTACCTGGCCTATGTGACTCTGGGACCACAGCAATGTGGTTGACTCTGAAAATGCCCTCTGAAAAAGGACAATTAGGGGTGGGCAAGCCAGCCTAGCCAGCGATGCTCACACATGAATGAATGAAAAACCCCTACCCTTGGTCATGATCAAACTATAGGAGGTGTCATTGACATTGCTACCAAGTATCACTTATTAACCAGTAATCCACTGACTGCTGCTCAGTTTTGGCTCTGCCAGGGCCACTTGACTCCAACCTCATTACAGCTTTGGTCCAAACATGGGACAAAATAACTGAATTCCAGAGGCGAACTAAAGCTGACTGCCCTTGACATCAAGACAGTATTTGTGAGTATGGCACCAAGGAGCTGTTTAAAAAATCGAAGGTAATGGGAAGCAGGAAAACTCTCCACTAGCTGGAAACATACCTTGCACAAAAGAATATGGTCATCACATCCCCAGGTCAGACTTGGGTTTCTTCGGGAAGTGTCTTTGGCCCAACCAAAGGGGGTTTGGAAGAGTTGATTTTGAGCATTTGCTTCCTAATCTTTGACCAGGATCACAAGTCCAAAGAGCCAGTGGCACAAGATTTACTTTTGCAAAATCTTGTTCCTTCCCAAACTCATCCAAGCACTGTTTCCTTCCCCCATCAGCTGCTTGGTTAGGAACTGCCACCTTTTCCTAACTAATAACAAAAATTTAATTGGGGTAGTAGTTATATGGTTTAAGACTTCTGCTTGCTGTAGGAGGCATGACCGAACTGGTTCACAAATGGTTTCTTGAGATAAAGGGACATTGGAAGAGGATGAGCACACAAAATTATGATTTGCTCACATAAAGGGTAAAAATCAAAATGAATTGGTTGGGCTGAAGGGCCTGTGTGCATGTTGTAAATTTTGTCTAACTCCTTTTCAGTATGAACTATCTTCGAGGAGATCCTAACTCTCTTTCATTTTGCAAAAGAGAATTGGGCAGCAAAATATTATGATGAGGCTCTGGCAATTCTTTGGGCTAAATTTAAACTTCTATAAATCCCACATGCTGATGGCTAAGGAAAGATTAAGTGTTTAGTGATCATGGAAGCTGCTAAGAACTGCTTAAAGATGATGTTGATTTATTGGTTATGTTGATTGTCATGTTTTTTAAGACTCCTATGTCCCTTCGAAATTAATTCTTGACTTTATAACATTGTTCATGAGATATACATGCTTTTCATTCCTATGTACAATAATTAGTACACGTCTGTATTAAGCTTCATCTGCCATTGTTTGGCCTATCATTTATAGCCCCTGCTGCCAACCGAAAAGACAAGAGGAAAGGTTGAGCACGTGCATTGGCCCTTACTGCGGCTGCCTGTGTTGTTTTTCTGGACTTAGAAGCATCTGTGGTTTAAAAATGCTCATGTTCAGAGCATTTGGTTTAAAAAAAAAAAGCCTTGCTGCAGAGAATGTCTAATAAACTGCAGTGGCATTATATTGACAAATAAAGTAAAAAGACAAATTTCTGAACGAGTTTCAACTTTAACTTGGGGGAGGCACAGAGAGGAAAGAAATGACATTCAAATCATATTGATCTGTCTTTCTAAGGAATTGCAGCAGTTTGGAAAAATTGCACAAATTGAAACAGTTTCAAAAGACACATTTGATTTTTTATTTGGGAAACCATCTTGTTGAAGGCTTTCTGAAGTGTCCTGCAAAATCGAGTTAGCTCCATTGGTCATGAATGGGAATCTCACTGCCAGGATCATGACCTTGAGTCCCATGTTGGTGATGATTTTTGCTTTAATATTTATTTGTTATTCAAAACTTATAATTATCTAAAATTTTGATAAAATTTCGAATTGAAGCAATGTTGAATTTACAGTTATTTTTGCTATCACAAGCTGACTATTAAAATGGTTTCTCACTGAGAAGTTGCAGTTTATTTTTCCATTAACTGATTTTTTTGTAAGAAGACAGTTATAAAACACAAGCTTTCAAAAGAAATGCATAATTCAGCGACAAAGCAGAACTGTGGTGTGTCTCACTTTAAGCAGCCTGACATTGCTTCTGCGCGTGTGCAGGAAATGCTCCCGCCTCGTGTTGTTTCACAAATAAATGCAACGTTAGTCCATTCTCATTTACTTGTTTAGTCCATTCTGTAGTTTCTGGCATGCCTTGTTTGATTCTCTGCCTCACAGTTTAGTGCTGATTGTGAATGTAACCAGATTGCATTGAGTTTCAGAATTGATGTTTAGTTAATCTTCAGTTAATTTCTTATCTAGTCCCAGGTTTTATCTCAAATGCCTACAGCTTTGGGCTTAATTCATAAGCTTGTAGATGGCACTTTACTGTAAACCCCAAGATATTTGGCAGTCAACTTTCACTGTCAGCTCCTCAGAGGTGTCAAGGAAGGTTGGCAGGCAGACTTGCCCTCTTTGAAGTTGAGATGCCTATTGTTTACCAAACTATTGTACAGATAATCCTTAACCTTCTTCTGAATAATTGACTGTTATTTTAAAAATCACTGACTTGAAGCCTCTTTCTTAAGCACTCCTTCAGGATCGAGAATGACTTGCTTCCACTCTTCGATGGGTTCTGAGATGGCTGATAAGTCCAATGCATGATATACAAACTCTGCCACAGGTGGGCAGATTGTGCTTGAAAGGTTCGGTATGAGTTGTTTGGAGGTTTGTGTGCTCTTTCCAACATTTGACTTTGCCTCTGCATATTCCTGATGAAGTCTTTCGGTGTGTTTGCTGCCTTCCCAAATCAACATTCTAAATTTTGGTAGGTCATGAACCAGGAGGTCTCAAGGGTCATGTTTGACCACTTCAGGGATGCTTTGCGGATATCCCTAAAGCATTTCTGATGTTCTCTTGGGAGTGTCCTCCTGCAATGAGTTTCGAATAGAATGAAGTAAGTCTCATGAATCTGTTGTTCCTGGTATGTTTTGCATTTGGGCACCATGTTGCTAATTTGCTGATACTTCTGCACAGTCCAATGACTCCCTTCTAATAATTGCCATTTACTTGCAAAATTTTCTCTCATCAACATTGCACAGGTAAAAAATATCGAACACTAATGATCCATTTGTTCTATCTGGTTGTCTAGGATCTCATTCTAACTTGTCTAGGGGATCTGGGGTCAGGCAAACGAACATGTCCTACTCAGCTGACTTGGTTTTGAGTGATTAGTGCCTCAATGCTGGGCATGTTGGCTTGGGAGATGGTGCTGCTGTTGGACAGCCTTTTTTATCACTGGATTTGGAGGATCTGAAAAGGCACCACTGGTGGTATTTTTCCAGTGCTTTGGGTGTCTGTAGTAGCTTCCCCAAGTCTCCAAAGCATGTAGGAGCACAGGGATTACTGTTACCTGGTAAACCATGACCTTGGCCTCAGATTTGAGATCTTGGTCCTCAAATAACGTTTTTCTCAGTCGGCCGAAGGCTGAGCTGGCACATTGGAGGAGATGATGAGTTTGGTCAAGAACTTCTTTCAAGAGGAGACTCCCAAAACACAAAGTGTTCCTCATTTTCCAGAATCTTACTGTTGATCTTAATTGATGGAAGGTGTTGTGCTGTGGGAGCTGGTTAGAAGAGGACCTGTAGTTTTCCAGGTGTTTAGTGAAAGGCATGGAGATAATTTACAGAGCAGATAGGAAACTCTTCAACCGACACAACCTTCAATCCAAGACCAAAATCACTCCAACCTTACTTGTTGATCTTAAGTATGCAGATGACGTTTGTGTGAGCACTCACTCAGAAACTGAGCTCCAAGTCATTATCAACTACTTCTCCAAAGCAAATGACTTGAAGTAAGTCTCATGAATCTGTTGTTCCTGGTATGTTTTGCATTTGGGCACCATGTTGCGTGTTTCTAATTTGCTGATACTTCTGCACAGTCCAATGACTCCCTTCTAATAATTGCCATTTACTTGCAAAATTTTCTCTCATCAACATTGCACAGGTAAAAAATATCGAACACTAATGATCCATTTGTTCTATCTGGTTGTCTAGGATCTCATTCTAACTTAAGCTTGGAGCTTTGAGTTATTCCTTCGTAAATTTTTTGGTGTATTGGGGTTCTGGCATTGGAGAACATGTACTTTCCTTGTGAATGTTTTGAGGAAGTAAACTTTCAGAGTGCTTACTCTTGGCTCATGATCAGTTTCAAGCTTATGAGTATCATCCTGTTTTGTGTGCTTGAATTTGTTATGGGAAGGCAACAGAAATTGACTCCATCAGTAAAAGGTGCACAAGAACCACAGAGAGAAAACTTGGAGAAAGATACAAATGCCACAATAGGAATGTTTAAAAGCCACTGACAAATGGGCCAGAAAGATTTAAACTAACACAAACATGAGAAGTGTTGCACAAAATGATTATGGGATAGGAGACAAGTGTTTGCAGAACCACTTTTTTGTTGTCAAAGCATCATGGCAGAGAAAGCACTGATTGTTTTCAAAAAGCTACGTGCACAGTTATTAATATATCACCAGTGACCTGTGCGATGCTAAGCCTAGTTTCGGTATGAACGTGACATTCTCACACATCTAATCTGAACTGAAACTTCTCACCTGAAGTGAAATCATCAGCATTAAAACATCAACCATATAGGAGGAAGTGGCTAGCAACCAGAGAAGAACAGCCAACTCAAGATGAATCAGACAATCTTAGAATTTCAAATCCATTCCCAGTTCTCTTTTTATATCACCACATTATCCCACTCGCTCAAGCATTTCATGTATTGATTTTAATGCAGTCAGGATATGCATTTCAGCCCCAAGGTTGGTATATGGGTAAATGAGAGATCGACTGAAACCACCCTTTCTTGAAAGGAGTGAGGCAAGTGTCCACTGTTGCCCAGCTTCTTCACTGTCATTTTCATGGTTAAGTTGGATGATGTTTTAAGGGATGTGTGTTTTGCATCTTTTAAAGAATAACACCCCTAATCTTGTGTGGAAGGTATTTGACACAAATGCACCCAAAGGTCATATAGACTTCTCAATGATTTGGCTGAAGATTTTCAAACAGTGGTGGGGTTTTGCATGCCAGCTACCTGATTGACAAAAAGACCATGAATTCATGTGGCTGATTCAACTGCTGCTAGCCTAATAGTGCACTTGCAGATAAGGGTAGAGGTTACAAAAATCGTTAAAAGACAGAACTAAAGTCTCTGCGTCTGAATGCACTGGTAACAAAGATAAACTAACAACACAAATAGAAATAAATATTTATGATCTGTTAGCCATTACAGAGACATGTCTGCAAGATGATGAAGACTGGAAACTGAATATTCATGGATATATGACATTTAAGGACAGGAAGCTAGGAAAAGGTGAAGGGATAGCTCTGTTAATTAATGATGCCATTGGCATAAAACTGAGAGATGACCTTAGTTCTGGAGATCAAAATATGGTATCAGTTTTGGTGGAGATGAGAAATAGCCAAAGTAACAAGTCACTTCTGGGAGTTTTTTATAGGCCCCTTTATAGTATCCACACTGTAGGACAGGGTATACAGGAAGAAATAATGGGGCTTTGTGAGAAAGCTGTGGCAATAATCATGGGTGATTTTAATGTAAATATAGATTGGAAAAATCAGATTGGCAGAGGTCACTTGGCCGATCAGTTCGTAGTCTTTTTGCAACAGTTTCTTAGAGCATTACGTTTTAGTGCCATCCAAGAGAGCAGGCTATCCTGGATCTGCTGGTGTGCAATCAGGCAGGATTAATTAATGACCTCATAGTGAAGGCACCTCTCGGTAGCAGTGATCATAATCTGATTGAATTTAACATTGTGTGTGTGTGTTTTTTTTTAAGATGATTGTTTTAAACATAAGGGCAATTATGAAGGCAGAGCTGGCTAGAGTGAACTGGGAAATTGCAGATGCCAGTCATCAACCAATTCAGTTTGCCCCCCTTAATATTAAGAAACAGCTTAAGGCACTAGATGCTGCAAAGGCTATGGGCCCTGACAACATTCCAACAACAGTACTGAAGAATTGTGCTCCAGAACTAGCTGTGCTCTTAACCAAGTTGTTCCAATACAGCTGCAACACTGGCAGCATCCACATGTCCACAAAAAATGGGGCAAATCCAGCCTGGCCAATTACTGCTCCATCAGTCTACTTTCGAACGTCAGCCAAGTGGTGGAAGTGCTGTCAAGTGGCACTTACTCAGCAGTAACCTTCTCATTGACTCCCAGTTTGGGTTCCGCCAGGGTCACTCAGCGGACCTCATTCCAACCTTAATCCAAGCATGAACAAAATGAGTGAACTCCAGAGGTGAGGTGAGTGTGACTGCCCTTGACATCAAGGCAGCGTTTGACTCTGTGGCACCAAGGAGCATGGGTAAAACTAGAGTATATGGGAATTAGGGGAAACTTGTCCACTGTTTGGAGTCATACCTAGCACAAAGGAGGATGGTTGTGGTTGTTGAAGGCCAATCGTCTCAGTTCCAGGATATCACAGCAGGAGTTCCTCAGGGTAGTGTCCATGGCCTGACCGCCTTCAGCTGCTTTATCAATGACCTTCCTTCCATCATCAGGTCGGAAGTGCAGATGTTCGCTGATGATTGCACAATGTTCATTATCGCTGGTGACTCCACAGATACTGAAACAGTCCATGTCCAAATACAGTAAGAGCTGGACAATATCCCGGCTTGGGCTGACAGTGCCAAGCAACATTCCTGCCACACAAGTGCCAGGCAATTACTGTTTCCAAGAAGGACGAATCTAACCATTGCCCCATTCAATGGCATTACCATCGCTGAATCCCGCACTGTCGACATCCTTGGTGTTAGCATTGACCAGAAACTGAACTGGACTAGCCATTTTAATACTCTGGCTGCAAAAGCAGGTCAGAGGCTAGGAATTCTGTAGTGAGTCACTAGCCTGACTGTCCAAAGCATATCCACTATCAACAAGCATAAGTCAGTCGTGTGATGGATGAGTGCAGCTCCATCCAGAAGCTTGACACCATCCAGGACAAAGCAGTCTGCTTAATTCTCACCCCATCCAGCATCTCGAATATCCACTCCCTCCAGCACCACCACACAGTGGCAACAGTGTGTACCATCTACAAGATGCACCGCGGGAGCTCACCAAAGCCCTTTAGATAGCACCTTCCAAACCAATGACCACCACCATCGAGAAGGACAAAGGCAGCAGACACATGGCAACACCATCACCTGGAAGTCCCTGTTCAAGCCATTCATCATCCTGACTTGGAAATATATTGCCATTCCTTCACTGTCGCTGGGTCAAAATCCTGGAACTCCCTCCCTAACAGCACTGTGGAGGTACCTACACTACATGGACTCTCACAGTTCATGAAGGCAGCTCACCACCACTTAAAGGCAATTAGGGATGGGTAATAAATGCTAGCCTGTCCAGCGACACCCACATCCCATGACTGAATAAAAAAAAATTTCAATAATTCCCTTGTGAAGTGCCTTGAGATGTTTTGATGCTTTAAAAGTGCTGTGTAAATGTAAAATGTTGAGGCAAAATAACTGTATAAATTTTCAGTGATTTGAGTAAGTTGGTTTACTTTCTCTTTTAGAAATTTGCATGTGACTGGTTCACAAGTAAAACCAGATGGTGTAAATTTGCTTTGAGCTTGAATAAATTTGCTGCAAGAATTGAATGATTTGCAATACGTTGTGGACAAGTATCATATTGTAGTGTGTTAGAGGAAGGCTGACACAGAAATTCTGACGAAACCAAGGGCTAGATGTACTCTTAAATAATAGTTGATCGATTTTGTTGATGCTCCAAGTGGAATATGCAATTTCATAACAGGAATGTGGTACTCTACGTGATTGGCTGTTGTGGTGTGGCAGCACTGTGATCAGGTCCCAGAATTTGGCAGTATTTTGACTGGATTCTGGAGGTAAGGAGAGAGATGATTTGTCTGACATTTCATCTGAAGGATGACACCCTCATTAATGCAGCTTGAATAAAATACTATATTGCCATTTCAGTCTAAATTGTGAGCTGAGATGTGGTAACTATGGTCAGATTTCATGCCACAGTCAGGTTTGAATAAGATGCAAATTAAGTAAATACGCATCTAAATAGACTATATGATGTTTTCAAAAATAAATAGCCATTTCTTCAAATATTTATCCAGCTCAACACTTCTGTTTCCAGACTCTGATTCCACTACTCCCCTGTGTAGTCCATTCACAGGTTCACTACCCTCTACACAAAGCACTTAAATCTAAACCCTGTGTGCACATGCCCTCTTTTAAACCCAAACCTCTCTCTTCTGGTTTCAGAGTTAATGTCAATATCAAACATATTGTGCTTTCATTTATGACATGCTGCATTATGAATGCATAGAATAATATCTCACCTGATCCCCTCTTATCCCAAGTAAGCAAGCCTAGACTCTTCAACCTGTCCCATTACCTCTGGAGTACTCATGGGATCCAACTGTGACCTCACCCCCTCTACTCTATATGTGGCAGCATCAACTAAAAACTTGGCATCAGGTTCCACACGCTTAAGAAACACAGTTCTACTTAGCACCACACCTCTAAACACTTGCACTCCAACTGTGTTATCAACTGCTTGTTTGACACCTTGTTCGGGAAGGACAAATTTCCTCCAATTAAACTTTGGAAAGAGCAAAGCTTTTATCATTGCCACTGCCAGAATCCTTGATCTCCAGCTAATTCCATTCCCCTCCCAGTCTACAGTCTGTCTGAACCAGCCTGTTCATAACCTTATCATCCTATTTGACTTTGACCTCTAGTTGAGCTTCTGATCTCATATCTTCTCTATCACAAAGACTGGCTACTGTTGCTGTAACCCTCATATATCCTTTCACAATTTCAGTGTTGACCACTGCAGTGCTGTCCTGACCAAACTGCTCACCCTCCATTAACTTGAGTTCATCCAAAACTCTGCCCATATCCTAACTTGCATTAATTTCTATTCATCCATTACCCCTGTGCTCTTTAACCTATATTGGCTCCTAGTTCACCAGTCCTTCAATTTTCAGATTTTCATTCATGTTCAAATCCATTTGTTGCATTGCCTCGCTGTAGCTCCATCAGCTCCCTCAATCCTTTAACTCTGAGAAATCTGCATTACTCGAATTCGGGCCATTTCTTTATCCCCCACTTCCTTTGCCTCACAATTGGTGTCCATGCCATCACCTATCTCGGCCCGAATTTTTGGAATTCCCTCCCTATCACTCTCTGCTCTCACTCTCTTTTCTTCCTTCAAGATACCTACATCTTTGACCAAACTTGGCATTATCTGCCCTAATAGCTCCTCCTTTGGCCCAATGTCAATTTTTGTCATTTACACTCCTTCCCTGGGTTATGTTCAAGGTTCTAAACACATTCAGGCTGTTGTTGTCTTAACTTGGATGCTTTGTATGGTATTCATTTAATTGTCTTTTACTGTATTGCCTTTAGTATTGGCACTTCCTTGCTGTACTGCAACAATCAGAATTGTATGCAGTCATCTAGCTGTCATGGTACTAGTGCCTTCTGTAGATTTGTAATTATTTATTAGGATTTGTATTATAAATCTCTGGCAGTACATCCCCAAAGCTAGTTAGCTTCTTGTACTGCTTCTAAACACTGTCCTTTTGGTTTCATAATGCTATTCACTGTCACTTCCAGATGCCCACTGTTTGTGTTGTTTCCTGCAGCCCATGAATACCTAGACATAGTAAAGGCCTTGATTTGTAAGTTAATTTGCACTTTTTTTGAATAACAGGCCTATTTAACAAAGGAAGTTCTTTGACTACGAGTGCTATATTTACATGGTTAATTTCCCTTCCCTAATGTCTCATCACTTTGTCTTTGTCTACATTAAATGACAACATTTATCAGGTCACTATCTCCACCTATCAAGATTTTTTTATAAAACAAAATTATCTGGAAAAACTCAGCAGGTCTGGCAGCATCGGCGGAGAAGAAAAGAGTTGACGTTTCAAGTTCTCATGACCCTTCCACAGAACTGAGTGAATATAAGGAGAGGGGTGAAATATAAGCTGGTTTAAGGTGGTGGTGGTAGTGGTGGGTGGGGGGTGGTGTGGTTGTAGGGACAAGCAAGCAGTGATAGAACAGATAATCAAAAGATGTCACAGATAAAAGAACAAAAGAACACAGAGGTGTTGAAGGTGGTGATATCTAAACAAATGTGCTAATTAAGAATGGATGGCAGGGCACTCAAGGTACAGCTCTAGTGGGGGTGGGGTGGAAAGACTAGCAGGGCATTAAAGATTTAAAAATAATGCAAATACGTGGGAAAAGAAAAATCTATATAAATTATTGGAAAAACAAAAGGAAGGGGGGAAGAAACAGAAAGGGGGTGGGGATTGAGGAGGGAGTTCAAGATCTAAAGTTGTTGAATTCAATAATCAGTCTGGAAAGCTGTAAAGTGCCTAGTCGGAAGATGAGGTACTGTTCCTCCCAGTTTGCGTTGGGCTTCACTGGAACAATGCAGCAAGCCAAGGACAGACATGTGGGCAAGAGAGCAGGGAGGAGTGTTAAAATGGCAAGCGACAGGGAGGTTTGGGTCATTCTTGCGGACAGACCGCTGGTGTTCTGCAAAGCTGTCGCCCAGTTTACGTTTGGTGTCTCCAATGTAGAGGAGACCGCATTGGGAGCAACGAATGCATTAGAGTAAGTTGGGGGAAATGCAAGTGAAATGCTGCTTCACTTGAAAGGAGTGTTTGGGTCCTTGGACGGTGAGGAGAGAGGAAACGAAGGGGCAGGTGTTGCATCTTTTGCGTGGGCATGGGGAGGTGCTATAGGTGGGGGTTGAGAGTAGGGGGTGATGGAGTGGACCAGGGTGTCCCGGAGGGACAATCCCTACGAAATGCCGCCAGGGAGGGGTGAAGGGAAGATGTGTTTGGTGGTGGCATCATGCTGGAGTTGGCGGAAATGGCGGAGGATGATCCTTTGAATGTGGAGGCTGGTGGGGTGATAAGTGAGGACAAGGGGGACCCTATCATGTTTCTGGGAGGGAGGAGAAGGCGTGAGGGCGGATGTGCGTGAGATGGGCCGGACACAGTTGAGGCCCTGTCAACGACCGTGGGTGGAAAACCTCGGTTAAGGAAGAAGGAGGAAATGTCAGAGGAACTGTTTTTGAAGGTAGCATCATCAGAACAGATGCAACAGAGGCGAAAGAACTGAGAATGAGATGGAGTCCTTAGAGGAAGTGGGGTGTGAGGAGCTGTAGTTGAGGTAGCTGTGGGAGTCGGTAGGCTTGTAATGGATATTGGTGGACAGTCTATCACCAGAGATTGAGACAGAGGTCAAGGAAGGGAAGGGAAGTGTCAGAGATGGACCATGTGAAAATGATGGAGGGGTGGAGATTGGAAGCAAAATTAATAAATTTTTCCAAGTTCCGACAAGAGCATGAAGCAGCACCGAAGTAATCATCGATGTACTGGAGAAAGAGTTGTGGAAGTGGGCCGGACTGGAACAAGGAATGTTCCACATACCCCATGAAGAGACAGGCATAGCTGGGGCCCATGTGGGTATTTTTTATATATTTGTGTCGACAGTTCTCTCTTGTTTGACTGCCCCTCCCACTCCATCTGATGCCATCTGTAAACCTACATAGCTTTGATTCTAAATTGTTTACATCCACAGTAAATAAATATGTCCCCAACATTGATCCTGTGACACCTGCTAGTGATCCAAGGCCACCTCAATGTGACTCCATTCACAACCTCACTTCGCTTTCTGTGGTTTAGTGAAATTCCAGTCCATCTCAGAAGCTTGCCTCATGCTCCATGTCTTCCTGCTTTGTGAGCTAATCACTTGTGTGGTATGATGTCAATAGAATTGCTTTGCATTTGCATTCACAATATTTCCATTGTACACCAGGCCTGTTATTTCATGAAAAAAAAGCTGAAATTAACTTGGAAGTCAAGACCTTTGCTATGTCTAGATATCCCTGGATGAATTTTATCCATATCAAATATTAGTTCACTATAGTCTCCTGAAGACCTTCATTTTCATTTTTAGTTGAAAATAATTGGTGTTAAATATTCAGAAAGGAAGAGGTGAATATTGGCGATAACCCAGATAAAATTGTTTACTCATCAAATTAAGATAGAAATCCTAGACCGGATAAAAGGGTTCAAAGTTATTCAGCTCTGTTATAATCCTTGGTCAGACCCCAAGTGCTCCTCTCCGCAGATGCTGCCAGACCTGCTGAGTTTTTCCAGGTATTTTTGTTTTTACTTTGGATTTCCAGCATCTGCAGTTTTTTGCTTTTATTACTAAAATTATTTGATTACAGGCTAATGTGTAAATACAACAAAATCGAATAGAACACAAACAATCATTTATAAATATAACACTCAGTAAAAACAATTGTTATATTTCCTCAAGGTAAATCGTGTTTGAGTTGACTTCACTCGCACACCAACTTGTCAGGAGCTGGTGTTACAAGGGCATAAAATCAGTATCAGTATTAGTCTGCAACAGATGTGACTCAACCTGTTGCACCCAGTTTCATTTTGTAAAACCAGCTGAGAGGAAGCAGCTATTTTGAAATCATTTTGTTTAATAGCTTTATTTATACTCGTGGAAGACTCATAATATTGACCCATTCTTTTTCTGGTCTCCCTCTAGATCCAGATGCCGAGCAGGATGCGGCAGTGAAACTTGCCGAAGAGCGAGCTGAGATAGTATCAAAGTATGACAAGGTGAAGTATTTTTAACCTCCATTTTATGTGAGAATTATTTTTTTTTTAACATTGCTCGTGGAGTTAATAACTGCTTCAGACATTCTGTTGAATTTGATTACAGAGGAATGTAGGCTGGAGGAATAAAGACTTCCTTTAAACTGTCCCAATTCAATGCAAAACTTGGTGGGCATTTCCTGTTAGTCAAGTCTTGCTTTTATACATTTTTCCTTTTAAAGGCTATCAATCTATTGGCATGCTAAATTAATCAGTAGCATTACATCTAATTATCAGAGAGCATGGGCCATTAATGAGGAATAGGATGCACCTTAGCCAGCATCTTCCTATTTTGTCTAGCTTTATCCATTGCTTAATGTATTCCTAACCAAATTATCCCAGGTTGACAGTCATTTTGGAGATGATGTATTGTGAAAATATACAGCTCTGTATGTAGTGTAGTATCCTACTTCTCTCTTATACATTCAAAATATAAGCAGCAACTATTGAGAGAAGTTGAGCCCTTCAATGGTAAAACTTACTCTATTGGGTCACTTTAATAGTAGAAGATTGGATAAAGGAAACAGTCCATTTGAGGAAGTATCTATAGGTATTTAATTACATTAATAAGCATTAATATTTAAATGTCTGTTTGCATTCATGGAACATCCATAAATGATTGTGTAGTTAAATCGAAAAATTAAGGTGTGAATTGCCCATGAAATGGTATTATTGTAATGTTGTTTAAACTCATTGGTTATAGTTAAGCCAGCTATATCTTTTGGAAAAACAAACTGGGTGGTGTTTTCAGCTATTTTGCACTTTCACAAACAGCAGCTGAAAATCTTCTCTTTAACCAGGCCATATTATAAATTTATGCAGCCTCCTTTAAATGCTGAGGGCAAGGAAATTATGGTTGGATATCAGTGACTACTTTTACAATTTATAAGGGCCTAGAAAATAATTTTGTTGTATCACTCAACTTTGACCTCAGCATCAGATTCAGCCCCAGTCCCAAATTCTGCAAAGGCCCCCTTACTAACATCTAGGGATGTGCCAAAGTTAGGAGAACAAGCCAATTCCTTGATTATAGTTATGCTCACACAAATATGGCTGTCAGCCAATGTCCCAGACTCCTCATCACTATCCCTGGGTATGTGCTGTCCCACTGGCAGAACAGAACCACCAGGTGTGGTGGCAAAGTGGTATACAGTTGGGTGGCAATGGCCCTCAACATGGAATCCAGACACCATGCAGACTCATCATCAAGTCAGACATTGGCAACGGGAACCCCCTTTTGATAATAACCTTTCACTTTGCAGATAAACTGGCTGAGATGGCAAAGTCCTAAAGGACATCATTGCCAGACTGCAATTTGTTGCAGGTGGTGAATGAACCAACATGAGGGGAGAAATCATCTTAAGATCACCCTCACTAATCTGCTGTCGCAAATGCACCTGTTCATGACATATTTGTAGTGTAACCATTTCACAGTCCTTGTGGAGCCAGTGACCTTATTTTTATTCATTTGCAGGATCTGGGCTTTACTGGCTGGGCCAGCATTTTTATTGCCCATTCCTAGTTGCCCTTGAGAAGGTCATGGTAAGCTGCCTTCTTGAACTGTTGCAGTCCATGTGGTGTAGGTACACCCTCAATGCTGTTAGCAAGTGAGTTCCACGATTTTCACCCAGCGACAGTGAAGGAATGGCGATATATTTCCAAGTCAGGATGATGAGTTTCTTGGCGGGGGGAGAACCTCCAGGTGGTGGTATTCCCATTTATCTGCTGCCCTTGTCCTTCTAGGTGCTAGTGGTCATGGGTTTGGAAGGTGCTGTCTAAGGAGCCTTCGTGAATTCCTGCAGCGTATCTTGTAGCTGGTACACACTGCTGCTAATGTACCTTGGTGGTGGAGGGAATGAATGGCATCACATCCACAAACAATCAAGTGGGCTGCTTTGCCCTGGATGGTGTCTAGCTTCTTCAGTATTGTGGGAGCTGCACCTATCCAGGCAAGTGGGGAGTATTCCATCACACTCTTGACTTGTCCCTTGTAGATGGTGGACAGGCTTTTTGGAGTCAGGAGGCGAGTTAGTCATCCTTGATTTCTAGCCTCTGACCTGCTTTTGTAGCCACGGTATTTTTATGGCTAGTCCAGTTCAGTTTCTGGTCAATGGTAAACCCCAGTATGTTAATAGTGGGGGATTCAGTGATGGTAATGCCATTGGACATCAAGGGGCGATGGTTGGATTCTCTCTTGTTGGAGATGGTCATTGCCTGGCACTTGTGTGGTGCGAATGTTACTTGCCACTTGTCAGCCTGTGGCTGGATATTATCCAGGTCTTGTTGCATTTGGATGTGGTCAGCTTCAGTATCTGAGGAGTCATGGATGGTGCTGAACATTGCACGATCATCAGCGAACATCCCCACTTCTGACCCTATGATGGAAGGAAGGTCATTGATGAAGTAGTTTAAGTTGGTTGGGCCTACAACATTACCCTCAGGAACTCCTGCAGTGAGCTGAGACGACTGACCTCCAACAACCACAACAGTCTTACTTTGTGCTAGGTATGACTCCAACCAGCAGAAACATTTCCCCCTGATTCCCATTGACTCCAGTTTCGCTAGGGTTCCTTGATGCCACACTTTGTCAAATGTGGCCTTGATGTCAAGGCCAGTCACTCTGATCGCACCTTGGGAGTTCAGCTCTTTTGTCCACGTTTGAACCAAGACTATAATGAGGTCAGAGCTGAGTGTCCCTGGCGGAACCCAAACTGGGCATCAGTGAGCAGGTTATTGCTAAGCAAGTACCACTTGATAGCACTGTTGATGACCCCTTCCATTACTTTACTAATGATCAAGAGCAGAGTGATGGGGCAGTAATTGGCCGGGTAGGATTTGCCCTGCCTTTTGTGTACAGGATGTACCTGGGCAATTTTCTGCATTGCCGGGTAGATGTCAGTGTTGTAGCTGTACTTGAACAACTTGGCTAGGGATGTGGCAAGTTCTGGAGCACAAGTCTTCAGTACTATTGCTGGAATATTATCAGGGCCCATAGCCTTTGCAGTGTTCAGTGTCTTCAGCCATTTCTTAATCGCACATGGAGTGAATTGAATTGGCTGATGACTGTGATGCTGGGGACCACCAGAAGAGGCTGAGATAGATCATCCACTTGGCACTTCTGGCTGAAGATTGTTGCGAATGCTTCAGCCTTATCTTGTGCACTGCTGTGCTGGGCTTCCCCATCATTGAGGATGGGGATATTTGTGGAGCCGCCTCCTCCAGTGAATTGTTTAATTGTCCACCACCATTCACGATTGGATGTGGCAGGACTGCAGAGCTTACATCTGATCTGTTGGTTGTGGGATCGCTTAGCTCTGTCTATCACTTGTTGCTTGTGCTGTTTAGCATGCAAGTAGTCCTGTGTTATAGCTTCACCTCTTTTTTAGATATGCCTGGTGCTGCTCCTGGCATGCCCTCCTGTACTCTTCATTGAATCAGGGTTGATCCCCTGGCTTGATGGTAATGGTAGAGTGGAGGATATGCTGGGCCATGAGTTTACAGATTGTGTTCAAGTACAATTCTGCTGCTGCTGATGCCCCACAGCGCCTCATGGATGCCCAGTCTTGTCTTGCTAGATCTGTTCGAAACCTATCCCATTTGGCACGGTGGTAGTGCCACACAACACGATGGAGGGCATCCTTAATGTGAAGGCGGGACTTCATCTCCACAATGAATGTGCGATGGTCACTACTTTTGATACTGTCATGGCAAGCTGGTGAGGATGAGGTCAAGTATGTTTTTCCCTCTTGGTTCCCTCACCACCAGCCGCAAACCCAGCCTGACAGCTATGTCCTTTAGGACTTGGCCATCTCGGTCAGTAGCGATGCTACTGAGCCACTCTTGGTGATAGACATTGAAGTCCCTCACCCAGAGTACATCCTGGGCCCTTGCCGCCCTCAGTGCTTCCTCCAAGTGCTGTTCAACATGGAGGAGCACTGATTCATTGGCTGAGGGAGGGCAGTACGTGGTTATCAGCAGGAGGGTTTCCTTGCTCATGTTTGACCTGATGCCATGAGACTTCATGGGGCCTGGAGCTGATGTTGAGGACTCCCAGGGCACCTCACTCCTGACTGTATACCACTATGCCACCACCTATGCTGCGTCTGTCCAGCCGGTGGGACAGGACATATCCAGGGATGGTGATGGTGGAGTCTGGGACTGTCATCAAGCTATTAATGTGTATAATATTTTGGAAAATATTTTTAATTTAAAATAGAGGTTTAACCTGAGGGTATGTCTTAATTGTTAAAGCCAGGTAGACTGGGTGATTTGATATTGGGTACTAGTTTTGATATGTAAGAAGGATAGTATGCATTTGCATTTTTTGAATAGAGCATTCAAGAAGTGGGGTGAAAATTGATGCCTTTCTAGCAGTTCCCATTATCTGGAAGGCATGATTCCGTGAGGATGACTGTCAGGTTGTTGCTTGACTAGTCTGTGAGAGAGCTCTCCCAATTTTGCCACGAGCCCCCAGATGTTAGGAAGGAGGACTTTGCAGGATCAGCAGGGCCGTGTTTGCCGTGCTATATTACTCATGAAATTGGCATTATGAAAGGGGTTTCATTGCTAAAAGGTGAAGTTCAAAGAGGTTGTTGATACAATGAGAATTAACATTCAGTTGGGCTGGTAGGTACAACTTCAGTAGTTTTTCGGGTGTGCAGAGCAGAGGCAATGTAAGGTCAAAAGGCAGCTGCAAGCCTCCAACTGGCTCCACAGTGAAAAGAACCTAATTTTGAATTCGTAAGGTGAAAATGCTTTGCCTGCAGTTTGGTTAAGTCTATGGGTTGCTGTTGCCTTAATGGAGATTAGTTTGGGAATTTGTTAAGTTATGATAGCAGTAATTTGTAGTCATGTGTAGATACATTTTTAACCTGTATAAATTAATAAAATGTTTAATTTTAGTTTAATGTAAAACCTCGAACTAGTGGTCTGATTCCTGAGTTTAGCGTCACATCTCAAACATAATACTTAAAACAATTGTCATAACCAATAATTTTAAGTTTCCCTCTTGGATTTTTTAAATAATTCTGCTTTACCAACTGCATCGGTCATAACAGGGACATGATCTGTAAGGTATTCCATGAGGATGACTACGTCAGGCTGTTGCGTGACTAGTATGTGAGACAGCTCTCCCAATTTTGGCACTAGCCCCCAGATGTTAGTAAGGAAGACTTTGCAGGGTCAATAGGGCTGCGATTGCCGTTGTCATTTCTGGTGCCTGGGTCGATGCCGGGTGTCCCGTTCGGTTTCATTCCTTTTTTGAGACTTTGTAGCGGTTTATTACAACTGAGTGGCTTGCTAGGCCGTTTCTGAGGACATTTAAGAGCCAACCACATTGCTGTGGGTCTGGAGCCACATGTAGGCCAGACCAGGTAAGGACAACCAATTTCCTTCCCTGAAGGACATTAGTGAGCCAGATGGGTTTTTACAACAATTGACAATGGTTTTATGGTCATCGTTAGGCACTTTAATTCCAGATTTTTATTTATTTTTTATTGAATTCAAATTCCACCATCTGCCGGGCAGGATTCGAACCTGGGCTCCCAGAGCATTACCCTGGGTCTCTGGATTACTAGTCCAGCGACAATACCAATACCACTATGCCAAGGCCTCCCCCAGACCCCTGTTCACACTGAAGCCACCCTTCACACTGTTGTGTGGCTCGATCAAACCACTAGATGACTTAGATTCAGAACAGATTTAGCAGCTCAAAAGTGCACAGGGTCAATGGGTCTTCTGCAGCAGCGGAATTGCTTTCCACCACAATCTGCTATACCATTGTCTGGCAAATCTGTGCCATTTCCAAAGGCATGGACCAACCCTGGTTCAGTGAGTGTAGAAGAGCATACCAGAGTGCACTTGAAATGGGGTGCCAACCTGGTGAAGATACACAGGACTACAGCCATGTTAAACAGCAGAAACTGCATGCTGTAGACACAAATAAGCGATCTTACAATCAACATGTGATCTGAGCTCTGCTGTACTGCCACATCCAGTCCTGAATGCTGGTGAACAATTAAACAGTTAATGGGAGGAGGAGGGCCCATGAATATTCCCATTCTCAGCAAAGGCAGAGCTCGTGTGTGCAAAAGACATGGTTGAAGTGCTCACAACCACTTTGGCTAGACATGCCGAGTCGATAATGTGTTTCAGCTTCCTCCTTAGGTTCCCACCATCACAAAAGCCAGACATTAGCCAGTTTGATTCACTCCATGTTATATGAAGAAACGGCTGAGTACACAGGATACAACAAAAGCTTTGGGCCCTCACAACATTTGTCTGTAGTGCTGAAGACTGGTTCTCCTGAAACTTGCCGAGCCCCTAGCCAAGTTGCTCCTGTACTGCTGCAACACTAACATTTAGCCAACAGTGGAAATTTACCCAGATATTTCTTGTCTGTGTAAAGCAGGATAAACTTAATCCAGTCAGCTATTGTCACATCAGCCAACTCTAGACCATTCTATCAAATGGCACTTAAATATCAAAAACAATTAACAATACTCAGTTTGGGTTCCTCAAGGACTTCTTGGCTCCAGGCCTCATTATAGCCTTCATCATCCAAAGAGCTGAATTCCATGGGTGAAGTGAGAAGTGCCTGCTCTTGTCATCAAGGCAGAATTTGACTGAGTGTTCCCCCAAGAAGTGTAATAAAACTGAAGTAATGGGTTTGGAGGGAGGGGGACCATATTCCTTAATATCTTTGATTAGCACAAATCTCTTGAGCATTTAGTGATAATTAACAATTCGTCTTTACGGGTGGAAGTGTTTCCTAATTCCTGCCTGGAAAAGACCATGGTCCTAGGTTCTCCAACCAGTTGAAATAGCTTTTCTCTCTTAATCTTATTAGTTCCCTCTATATCTTGAAAACTTGGATCAGATCATACCTTAGCCTTCTAAGTTTCAGGGAATGCCACTCTTGTTTGTGTAATCCCTTCCCATCATTTCACCATGGAGCCCAACCATGGTAAATCTATGCTGCACTCCCTCCAAGGCCAATATATCCAGAAAAAACATACCATAATATAACATAGCTAACACAAAGGATGATCATTGTATTTGTTCGAGGTCAGTTATCTCAGCTCCAGGACATTGCTGCAGAAATTCCTGAAGGCTGTGTCCTAGGCCCAGCCATCTTAGCTGCTGCATCAATGACCTTCCCTCCATCATAAGGCCAGAAGTGGGGATGTTCGCTGATGATTAGGCAATGTTGCCTTCCACTCTGTCAGATACCAAAGCAGTTCATGCCCACATGCATCAAGACCTGGACAACACCCAGACTTAGGCTGCTAAGTGTCAGATAACATTGCATCCACACAAATGCTCGGCCATGACTGTCTCTAACAAGCATAGACTCTAACCACCTCCCCAAGATATTCAATAGCATTATGACCATCAACATCTTGAGGATTACCATTGTCAAGAAAATTAGCTGGAACAGGCGTATAAGTATTGTGACTGCAAGAGTAGGCCAGAGGTTGGGTATTCTGCTGTGAATGATTCCCATCCTCACTCCCCAAAGCCTTTCTACCATCTAGAAGGCACAAGTTAGGAGCGTGATGGATTGCTTTCTCTTTATTTGGAAGAGTGCAGCTCTAACAAGACTTGAAACTTGGCACCCCATCCACGTGTAACAATCACTCTCAGCACCACTGGCACACTGCGGTTGCAGTGTTTATTATCTACAGCATGTAGTGCAGCAACTTGCAAAGATGGCTTTGACAGCATCTCCCAAAATTGCAGAGGGCAGCAGGCACTTGGAACTCCATCGCCTCTAATTTCCCTCTTAAGTCATGCGCAATTCTAAATACGGCATGTAATGCCGTTCCTCCATTGTCACTGGTTCAACATCCTGGAAGCGCTGACTTAACATCGCTTTGGGAGTATTTTCACCACGTGGACTAGTGGTTCAAGAAGGCAACTCACCACCACCTTCTGAAGGTCAACTAGGAATGGGCAATAAATGCTGGCCCTGCTGGGGATCCTCAACTACTAAATATAATTAAAAATAATTTATAACACATTTAGTGCTTTTTTATGTTTGGGGTTCTCTCTGTTTTATGTATGGTAGGGTCTTGATTTTTGCATTCCTCAGATTTTGTTTGTTGTGTGAATACCTCAGTGTATGTATAGTCATTTGTCTCTGAGGTGGGTCTCAACTTTTGTTCATGGCCATTTCAAATTTTGTGGATTGGATGTTTGAATTTCCTTTGCACCTTGGCTTGTAGTTCTACAAATTGTGCAGCCGATTGTGTGGTTCATTTGGCATCATTGTGAAGCGCCCAGCTCCAAAATGTTGGACATCCCTGTTCTTTGGAACGCTGTCCCAAAAGACAATTCATTCCAAAGCTTGATAACAGCAAAATCCCATAGTTGGGCAGGCTGTGAATGGAATTAGAGGAGGCCACATTAATATGAATAGTTGCAGTATCTCATCTCAAATTGCATGAAAACTGCTGCAATACCAAAGTTAAAAGGCAGTGGAGGGCAAAGGAGAAATGGAGGTTATTGCTGATGCTATTAGATTCTGTGCTGAATATAATAGTGTGCTTGTTATTGGCAAGGATGTGGGTCACATTACATCTTGAAGGCCTTCATTGTGATCAGTGGTAGAGTTGGCGTTAAAGTGCTTTGTTGCCAGCCTGACTGCTTCTAAAGTATAAAAATTCACCCATGCTTCATTTTACTGGTGTTTTTCAGAAAAAGCTATGCCTTTTTATCTAAAGGTTTGAATTTGCCTTAGTTGTAGAGATTTGAATAGAGCATGGTAGACTATATGTATATATGTCCAACTTAGAGATTTTTCAATTTGAGTTCTGTTTGCATTTTCTTTCATTTTTATGATTTTCTCGTATCTTTTTTCTAAATGCTCCATATGATGAAATATGCAAACTGAAGCAATCCAAGTTTGAGAATGCATTGAAGTTGTTGATGGTGCTTGCAGTCTTTACCATAGTTGCATTTTTCACTAATTGGTTGGAATATCTCATATATTGTGAAGGATACCAAGCAATTGCTATATATTAGAGATAGAAGTCTGCACAAGTGCCCTTGTGAATAGAAATGTAGGGAACTCTCAAATGGAAGCACGAAGGAAAAGATAATATGAATGCATTGCATCAATATCCCTTCAGAAGAGAACAGTTTTACCCTGACCTTCAAGGGACATGTTGTCCTTTCAGGAAAGCAGTAGAAAAATATATAAAACACTGTCAGTTGTCTCTGTCATTACATTGTTTTTTATGATTCACTCAACCAATGTACTCTGTCCTGACTGCTGTGTTTGGTTTTATAGAGTGGAATTTTTCTTGCTTGGAGGCAAGTCTAAATCCTCAGGGAGGCAATTTGCCATAGCCTGCTTCCCAGCGTTGAACAAGACATTTGTTTACCAATTATGGTAATTATAATGCTTATATACAAGGCTTTGGAGTATTTTTTTCCTTCTGTGTGAAGCAGTGTAATATATATGCATCGACAGTGAAGGCCAGATGAAAATAATTCACTGATCAAATTTGACCTAAGGGCTGCCTGTGGACATGGCCACAACACTATGGTGGTCTGCAGCAGCTTTCCACTTTTGAACTGCAAGCAAGTCATTAACGGTAATTGCTTACCTTGAGTTAACGGATGAACCATTATGTTTCAAGGAAGATTTGGCTGGAGTGTTAGCGCACTGCTTGGGGGCAGATTGGGGAGCAGCAGCCTTTCTCAGAACGTGCTTTAGCTGAAATAGATTCCTATTCAGTGCACACACAAATTTTGTGTTCATTCAGCCTTAGTGCTGTAAGGGTTGATGTTTCATGTGGTTGCTACTGCTAATGATTTTAAATAGTTTTGTGTCCTGTTCCAGATTCCTTAAATCAATTCTTTATTTGATTTGTATGAGATTAGAGACTTTTGGAATTTCCTGTTGGTGTTTATGGGATTAGATTTGTGTTATTTGTCATATTCTAATCAGTATCTCTCTATCTCATGATTTTTTCTTCAACTTTCTCTTCCCCCAACTCCATCCCACAGAACAAGTGTGGTTGTCATAGTAGTTAAGTTTGTTCCCTTCCATGTTTCTACTCTGCCTGGTAGCTGGACCTAGAAGCAAGACTTTGGATCAGGATCCTTGTTTTTCATTGTGCACTGTTATTTCAGTATTGACCTTATTCTGAAAGCTTAATGTTTTGTCTCAGCATAACATTTTTCCCTTTATAATTAAGTGGTTTGATGTTTCATGTTGAGGATATACAGCTGGAGTGTTTCTTTTAAACAGGAAAGCCAACTGAAGTGGCACTGATCTTTATAATCGATGGTATGAATGCAATGCTTAATTGTGAGATTTCCCAAGATAAATAGCCTCATGAATGAGCTGATAGGGCAGCTGGTCTGTTTGTATATTGGATTTGGATGTGCCTATCTGTTTGTCTCTCTACAGCTCAATAACTGCAACTTGGAATAGATCCTTGTCACTGCTTTCCCACCACCACAACACCCCCCCCCACCTCCCTCCCCACCCCACCCCACCCCACCCCTTGAGTCCCAGTCATTTTGCTTGCAACAAAATTCTTGAGGAAAATAAGGTTGAGTAACTTGATTTTTGAGTTTTCCAAATAGAGTTAGAAAAGCATATAGGCTCGCAGTGTAGGGGTTTGACACCATGTAAATGTCTCATGGCAATTGGAGGCTTTAGAGCTAAGTTAGTGGCTGTGGTACTGAGCAACCCAAAGGTTATGGGTTCAAATCACATCATGTTACTGCTAAGTTGTGCACTGGAATTGAATTGGCCCGGTTATTTATGGGTTGGTGAGAGAAAAAAAATGAGCTGACTGATGTATTATTATAAAAAGGTTACTTGAACACTAATGCTCAACCTCCGTTTGACTCAGTCCCACACTGCATTGCTATCCTTAAGGGCAACTAGGGTTGGGCAATTTTCATGAAGTTATTAATGTATATAATATTATTGGAAATGATTTTAAATTGGACTTGTAGTGAGGCCTGTGCCAATGGGTGTGTGTGTCTTAATTGGACTAAAGCCAGCTAGTCTGGGTGTTTTGATGTATAGTAGTTTTGAGACCTTAACAGTAAGGTAAACAGTACGTTTGCATTTTGTTGAACTATCCGAAGATTAGCGGTGAAATCTTGCACCTAGCTACGAGACACCAAGCAATATGTTAATATTACTAATAAAATTGGTACTGTGAAAGAAGTTTTATTGTTAGAAGAGGTGGAGTTCAAAGGGTCTGTTTTTGTGCATAAACAAAAATTGCTGTCTGAGTTGCATTGCTCTGCCTTTAGCTTCACAAAAATGACATCTCATCTCATTGTCAGCTTCACCATTGAAATACAGTAAATGGCATGAAGCTGTTGCACTGTTGTGGGTAGACATGAACGAAACTCACCATGGAAAGTCAAATTAGCATTTCAAGTCGAAATGCACTTTTAACGGTGTTTATCACTGCCGGTAGTCTGAGGCACTGAAAATTAAATGTTAGAAGTGTGGAGTCTCATTCCTTCAGGTTTTAATTGTTGGAGGTATGAAAAAAGTAAAATTAAATTTTTTTTCATCCTCCTTTCTTTTGCTCAATTTTAAACCCATCTTTCTTTCCTCCCTCTAATGTATTTGATATTTGAATTTACACTTCCTTCTCAGTCTTTTCACATCTTCGCAGTAATTCAGTCTGATGGTTAATAAATTGTGCAGTTGTTTGACCTATTTTGTCAGGTCTCAGATGCCCTGCTTGCTTCACTACAACACTATCAGCTTGCACATTGGGCAACTTATCATGCAAAAAATTATAAGATTCAACTAAAACATGCAAGAAATTTGATGACACAACATTAGATGGTCTGATACAGCAAAACTTGGCTCCTCATCTCTCAACCCCTGTTTCAAGTTGCATTGCAATCTGTTTTGGACAGATGCTTTTATCATTCCTCAATTAATGGGTCAAAATCCTGCAAATCCCTACCTAAACACCAGATTGCTTTATCCTGAAAGGTGTTGAGCTGCTTGATTGTTGTTGGGGCTGCATTCATCCAGGCAAATGAAGAATATTCCATCATGCTGCTGACTTGTGTCTTGTAGATGGTGGACGGGCTTTGGGGTTTCAGCAAGCGAGTCACTAGCCGTAGAATTCCTAGTCTCTTGATTTGCCCTTGTAGCCACAGTATTACATGGCTGGTCCAGTTCAGTTTCTGGTCAGTGGTAACCCTCAGGATGTTGATGGGGGTTTCAGGAATGGTAATGCCATTGAATGTCAAAGGGAGATGGTTGGATTCTCTATTGTTGGAGATGGTCATTGCCTGGCACTTGTATTGTGCAAATTAAACTTGCCACTTAGCACAAGCTTGAATGTTGTCCAGGTCATGCTGCTTGTGGGCACAGACTGCTTCAGTATCTGCTGAACATGGTGCAATCATCAGCAAACATCCCCTACTTCTGACCTTATGATGGAGGGAAGGTCATTGATGAAGCAGCCGAAGATGGTTGGGCTTAAGACACTACCCTGAGGAACCCCTGCAGTGATGTCCTGGGACTGAGATGATTGACCACCGACAACCACATCTTTCTTTGTGCTAGGTATGACTCGAACCAATGAAGAATACTTCCCGATTCCCATTGACTCAATTTTGCTAGGGCTCCTTGATGCCACACTCAGTCAAATGCAGCCTTGATGTCAAGGCCAGTCGCACTCACCTCACCTCTGGGGTTCAGCTCTTTTGTCCATGTTTGGACTAAGGCTGTAATGAGGTCAAGAGCTGAGTGGCCCTGGCAGAACCCAGACTGAGTGTCAGTGGGCAGATTATTTGTGATTAAGTACCGCTTGATAAACTGTTGGTGACCCCTTTCATCACTTCACTGATGACCGAGAGTAGAACAAAGGGGCATTAATTGGCTGGGTTGGATTTTTGCTTTTTTTTGTGTATAGGATATACCTGTGCAATTTTCCACCATTTTTGGGTAGATTTTAGTGTTATATTAGTACTGGAACAGTTTGGCTAGGGGCGAAGCTAGTTTTGGAACACATCTTCAGCACTATTGCTGGAATGTTGTCAGGGTCCATAGCCTTTGCAGTACCCAGTGCCTTCAGCCGTTTCCTGATATCATGTGGAGTGAATCGAATTGGCTGAGGAGTGGCATCTGTAATGCTGGGGACCTCAGGAGACAGCCAAGATCGATCATCTATTCTGCACTTCTGGCTGAAGATGGCTCCCAATGCTTCAGCCTTCTCTTTTGCACTGACAAGCTAAGCTCCCCCATCATTGAGGATCCTTAGGAGCAGGAGTAGGCCACTCGGCCCTTTCAGCCTGCTCCGCCATTCAGTAAGATCATGGCTGATCTGATTGTAACCTCAATCCCACTTGGCTGCCAACCCCCGATAACCTTTCACCCCCTTGCTAGTCATTAATCTACCTAGCTCTGCCTTAAAAATGTTCCAAGACTCTACTTCCACTGCCTTCTGAGCACGAGAGTTCTAAAGACTCTGCCCTCTGAGAGAAAAAATTTCTCCTCATCTCTGCCCTAAGTGAGTGTCCCTTTATTTTTAAACATTGACCCCAAGCTCTACACTCTCCCACAACAGGAAACATGCTCTCAACATCCACCCTGTCAAGACCCCACAGGATATTAGAAGTTTCAAT
Organism: Carcharodon carcharias; assembly: GCF_017639515.1. Classification (NCBI taxonomy): domain Eukaryota; kingdom Metazoa; phylum Chordata; class Chondrichthyes; order Lamniformes; family Lamnidae; genus Carcharodon; species Carcharodon carcharias. The sequence continues at coordinate 134,096,733 of NC_054479.1, forward strand.
CAAGTCGACTCTTACTCCTCTTAACTCCAGTGGATGTAAGCCTAACATATCCAACTTTTCCTCATAAGACAACCTGTCTATTACTGCTATTCATCGAGTAAATCTTCTCTGAACTGCTAATGTATTGACATCATACCTTAAATAAGGAGACCAATCCTGTAGACTTTACTCCAGAGTACAAGTGCCCTGTACAACTGAAGCATAACCTTCCGATTTCTGGAATCAATTCCCCTTAAATAAACAGCAACATTCTATTAGCTTTCCTAATTACTTGCTGTATCTGCATACTAGTCTTTTGTGATTCACACAATCGAACACCTAGATCCTTCTGAATCTCAGAGCTCTGTTATCTCTCTCAATTTAGATAATTTTCTTTCTTATTGTTCCTGCCAGAATGGTCCATATCACATTAGCCCACATTTTACTCCATTTGCCAGATCTTTGCCCACTCACTTAACCTATCTATGTCCCTATGTAGTCTCCTTGCATCCTCTTCACAATTTATTTTCCTATCTATCTTTGTGCCATCAGCAAATTTTGCAACCATGCTTTTGGTCCCTTCATCCTAGTCATTTATATGAAGTGTAAAAAGTTGAGGCCCCAGCACTGATCCCTGTGGCACACCACTTGTTAGATCCTGTCAACCAGAAAAAATCCATTTATGTCAAACCGTTTAAGAGGACATTAGTAGAGCTTCCCCCTTCAATTAGTTGTTTAGTTGTCCACCACCATTCACGACTGGATGTGGCAGATTGCAGAGCTCAGATCTGATCCATTAGTTGTGGAATCGCTTAACGCTCTCTATCGCATGTGTCAGGAAGATATAATATTATTGGAATTTATTGTAAACTCGTATCTGTGTCTATACGTGTGTGTGTCTGTGTGACTTAATTTGATTAAAGGCAGCTGGGGTAAAAGGACATTTGCATTTTTACATAAACCAGACCAGATTAATGTCAAAGGAGGGGTGACATGCATCACCTAGCTAGGTGAAGCCCAGAAATGGTGTGTTTATTTTTCCCAAGGATTACTGGTAGAATTGGCACTATGATAAATTTTTATGATCATGTAGGTAAAGTCCAAAGACATAGTGAAACAATGGGTATTTGCATCCAAAGGGGAAAATGTGCATAAAGGAGAAAGGCTGTGTGTAAGGGCAGGCATTTTAATAGCTGACAAGTGTGAAAAGCCTTCACCTGTCTCAAACTGCCATCTACAAAGAACTGAAGTTAAGGAAACTCACATTAGATTGGATTGTTTAGGGGATCATGTTTCTTTGCCTGGGTCTTTTAAAATCTGTGTCTTACAGTTGCCTTAACGGAAGTGTAACTGGGAGTTAGTTTAATCTGGGAATTTGGAAGTTATCGTTGTAGTAAATTGTCGATGTATGTACTTAAAATCATTTCCTTTATTAATAAAGGTTTAATTTAGTTTTATGAGAAACCTGTAAGATTTGGTGATTTTATTACTACTGAATTCAAGGCACTCATCTTAAAATTTATACAAATTGCGAAACAAGTTGTGGCAGTTGTTTCAAGTTTCCTTTTGGGATTTGAGCAGGTTAGCATTTACCATTGGCTGTTCCATAACAACATGCTGATTATGCTGTTTGGCCTGAAAATAGCAAGGCTTCACCAGTTTGGCACCTCATTTTAGGTATGCCTGGTGCTGCTCCTGGCCTGCCCTCTTTCACTCTTCATTGAACCAGGGTTGCCCCCCCCGCCCAAACCTGGCTTGTTGGTAATGGAAGAGTGAGTGGTATGCCAGGTCATGAGATTACAGATTGTTTGTATGTGATTCATGAATGTCCAGTTTTGAGTTGCTTGATCTGTTCAAAATCTATCCCATCTTGCATGGTGGTAGTGCGTGTCCTCAGTTTGAAGATGGGACTTAACCTCCACAACGACTGTGTGGTAGTCACTCCTACCAATACTGTCATAGACAGATGCATCCGGAACAGGTAGATTGTTGAGGACAAGGTGTGTTTATTTTTCCCAAAGATTGCTGGTAGAATTGGCACTATGATAAATTTTTATGATCACGGAGGTAAAGTCCAAAGACATAGTGTTCCACACTTTATGGTTTCCTCACCACTACCTTTTCAAGGAAAATTAGGGATGGCAATAAATGCTGGCTTAGCCAATGATGCCCACATCCCATGAACAAATAGAGAAGATCAAGTCTTGTACCCAGCCTACATTCTGTGCCCTTGCCACTCTGTGCTTCTTCCAAGTGGTGTTCAACAGGGAGGAGTACAGATTAATCAGCTGAGGGGGGAATTGTAGGTCTTAATCAGCACTTTTGATGATCTGCCATGAGACTTCAGAGTCCAGAACCGATGTTGCAAACTCCAAGGGCAACTCCCTCCTGAGTGTATGCTTTTGTGCCACTACCTCTGGTGCGTCTGTCCTTTCTATGGGACAGGATATAGCAAAAGATGGTGATGGTGGTGTCTGTGACATTGCCTGTAAGGTATGATTCTGAGAGTCAGGCCGTTGCTTGACTATTCTGTGGGACAGCTCTCCCAGTTTTGGCACAAGCCACCATATGTTTGTAAGGAGAACTTGTTAGGGTCAACAGGGCTGGGCCTGCCAAAGCTTACGGTGCCTAGGTTGATGTCGGGTGTTCCATCTGGTTTCACTCCTTCATTGTAGTTTGATACAACTGAGTCCCTTGCTAGGCCACTTCAGAGAGCATTTAAGAGTCGGTCATGTTGCTGTGGGCCGGGAGTCACACGTAGGTCAGACCAGGTAATGTTGACAGATTTCTTTCCCTGAAGGACGTGAGTGAGCCAGATGCACCTTTGTGGCAATCAGCAATGGTTTCATTGTCACCATAACTGAGATGAGCTTTTAATTCCAGATCTATTAATTGAATTTCAATTCCACTAACTGCTGTGGTGGGATTTTATCTTATATCCCCAGATCATTAGCCAGGGCCTCTAGTGACACTATGCCTCTACCTCCCCCTCCCAGAATCTCTCAGTGCAGAAGAGGCCCTTCAGCCCTTCGAGTCTGCACCGATATGTGAGAAACACCTGACCTACCTGTCTAATCCCTTTTACCAGCACTTGGCCCATAGTCTTGAATGTTATGACATGTCAAGTGCCCATCCAGGTGCTTTTTAAAGGATGTGAGGCAACCTGCCTCCACCACCCTCCCAGGCAGCGCATTCCAGACCATCACCACCCTCTGGGTAAAAATATTGTTCCTCACATCACCCCCCCGCCCCCCAAAAAAAACTCCTGCCCTCACCTTGAATTTATGTCCCTTTCTGACTGACCCTTCAACTAAGGGGAACAGCTGCTCCCTATCCACCCTGTCCATGCCCCTCATAATCTTGTACACCTCGATCAGGTCGCCCCTCAGTCTTCTCTGCTCCAACGAAAACAACCCAAGTCTATCCAACCTCTCTTCATAACTTAAATGTTTCATCCCAGGCAACATCCTGGTGAATCTCCTCTGCACCCCCTCCAGTGCAATCACATCTTTCCTATAATGTGGCGACCAGAACTGCACATACTTCTCCAGCTGTGGCCTCAGCAAGGTTCTGTACAACTCCAACATGATCGCCCTATTTTGGTAATCTATGCCTCAATTGATAAAGGCAAGTGTCTCATATGCCTTTTTCACCACCCCTCTAAATGCCCCTCCGCCTTCAGAGATCTCCCCCTGAATGATTTCATGACCGACATTTAACCGTTGAGGCTGGTAGAGCGACCATTTGGAACCAGCCAGTCTCTATGTTCTATCACTTGTTGATTCTGTTATCAATCATTTTAAACCATTTCTACATTGGTTGACGAGTGCCAGGGAAAGAACAGATCCCCCCCTCAGGCATTACGAGCTGTACAAACTGAAAAATACGAATCTGAGGTCGTCCAGTACCGTAACGGCCAAATGTATTGAAAACCAGATTGTCCAGTACAAAACTGGACAAATAGCCACCCTTGTAGACAGGGAGAAGCTGTTTCTGATGGTGGAAGGGTTGCAAACTAGAGAACACTGAATTAAAGTGAATAGCAAAAGGGCCTAGGTCAAAATGAGGCCAAACCTTTCTATGCAGAGTGGTTAGGATCTGGAATGCACTGCCTGACAATATGGTTGAGGTAGATGTAATGATGGCTTTCTGAAGGAATTGGATAATTACTTCGAGAGGAAAAGATTTGCAGGGCTAAGGGGAAAAGATAGGGAATGCGGCCTTAGTTGTGTTGCTCTTGCAGAGAGCCTGCATGGTGTCACAGGCAGAATGATTGTCCTGTTCTGTAACCATTCTGTCGGTAAGGAACCAATTGAATTGAAATGTTCATACACAGAAATCAAGAAGTGAAACACACTTAATATCCTTCAGTTTTGATTTAATTTTGCAGACTTGAATTAAATGATAGATTGGATTAAGCTGGAAGCTAAAGTAATGATTTTTTTAGAAATCAGAATAAGTGGATTTTGTTTACCATAATGAAGAAACTTGACAACCCACAAGTATAAAATTAACTTAAAAGCATAAAAGCAAAATACTGCAAATGCTGGAAATCTGAAACAAAAATAAAAATAGCTGGAAAAACTCCAGGTCTGACAGCATCGGCGGAGAGGAATACACTTAACGTTTCGAGTCCGTATGACTTCATCAGAACGCAGATGCTGTCAGACCTGAGTTTATCCAGCTATTTTTGTTTTTGTATAAAATTAACTTTTCAGGGCCAGTGAAAGTGTTTAGCATTAAATCTCAAGTTAGTATGCATTAAAAACCCAGTTACACTCGTGTAAAACTTTTTCATGGGTTTTACAGTGCGAAAGTGGAAGTTTTCGTTAAGTCAGGAGATCAGTGGAGATTGCTATCTGTGGTAAACCCTACAGAGCCATATGGAGAAGAGTAGACTTACGACAAATTTTGGGATTTCTACATTATTCTGTGCCTGTGCAGACTCTGAACTTGCTGTCAGTTTTAATGGAGTAATGATGGAACACACTGCCAGTTTCTTCTTCAAGGCAAAATCCTGAGAGTGCTTTTTGAGTGACAGCCATGAGCTTTAGAAGTACTTTGATTTTGATTTTTGCCCTACATGACCCAGCAGGCCTGCTAGCATTGTATGGCTTTTGTACCACTGACCAGGATTGTGAAACAATAATTGTTGCACCACCAGGAAATTTCCAACAGTATTTCAGTACAGCGATCAATCTATTTTTTTTTCATAATTTTACATGGATAAGTTCTCTCAATGTTTGAAACTTGACAATAGTGTTACTTCACTTCACAGGCACGTTGAAAGTTAATGTCGCCTTATGATTCACAAGAGACCATTAATAGTGTTCCTACAAAAATGGATTTAATTCAGAAAATATTTTTGTTTGCAATCTAAATGCTGATGTGCTATATGCACCAGTACAAATTACCTCTTGCCAAATTGTAGTAGGAGGGTTCTGAATTGTTGGCTTCCAATGTAGGATTTGAAAAAGTGCATTTCAATTGCATTGCAATAAATATCTTACTCATTGACAGGATTGCAAAAAATTTTTGTGGCTCTCTCCTATTGTGTAGCTTGTGGGGCTTTGTAGTTCCAGCTGAAATAAATACATTGCTTGCCTTCAACTCAGTATACTTCAGCCTTAGAACTTGCACTAGTTAGAGGGTTACTGAGGGAGGCTGACCTCAGCAGAAAAGGCAGGAAACCACTGTTCAGTCAAAGAAAGCTGGCTTGGGACAAAATTAGTTAAAGTAGCTAAATACTGGATATTGACACTGGGGTCCAAGGGCCTCGACGAGCCAAGAAACACATCTGATAACAGTGGCCTATGCCAGTGAGATTCAAGAAGCCTTCTTACTGAGAAGGTTCCCAAATAACAATTGTGAGAGGTATTGCTTGTATGTTTTCTATGCGCCAATCAAATTATTTAAAAGCAACAGTGACTCACAGGACACTCAGGTGGCCAGGAGAGGACTAAAACTGAACTTCTTAAATAAGCTAGATCAATAGAACCAGTCAGCCTGAGTCTGAACTTGAAGGCCATAGTGGTGCTATTTCAGGCTAATCCTCCACCATAATAAGGACACCTGCTTTTAGGATTGTATTTTAATTTCTTAATCAAATACTTTACTCTTTATTACATTAGGTAACAACTAATACATTTAATCAAAGGTCGCCAATATATACAGCATATAATTTCAAAGTTAATGAATTAAACAAAACGCAGAGATTTAAAAAATAAAAACATGGCAGTTCAAAACTATTGCAGAAAGGTGTGTAGTAATACATTTTGGTGGGATGAATGAGAAGAGACAATACGTGTTAAATAGTAAAATTTAAAAGTGTGAGGATCCATGTTATTTTTTAAAAATATTTTTGGGGAATGTTGTGTTCTGTAAACAATGCTGGGTGTCTCTTTTTGCGTCTGATATTCAATTAAGCTGGGATGAGATTGATAAGAGTCAGGTCGTTTGGGGGTTTGAAACATGAAAAGGATAGAGGTGTCAGGTTTGAGGTGCAAGTAAATAAGATAGATTTAACATTTGCATTTTTTAAATAGATTGAGAGTTTGTTTGAATATCAAAGGGGAGTCAGAGGTACCAAGAAACATGTTTGTAAATTGCAGGAGTTCCATAGGTAAATAGTAGTGGAGTTATTAAATTTTGACTTGAAAGCAAAGAGGAGATAGAGGCATAAAAGAATTTGTTTTGGAAGGAACCTCTGAGTTTCAGAGATGAGAGAACAATGGAACCAGAGATGAAAGGGGAAAAAGATATTTTAGAGTTACTGTGGAGAGCTTAAGGGGAGTTAACTGGAGCTGTTTGAGCTGTTGAGCAACAGCTGGAGCTCTGAGCTGGGAGAGGATGCCATTTGAATCAGCCGTGCAGTCAAGCCAGAGAAGTCTTGGGCCGCAACAAGCAGTTTTATTTTGAAGTGGATTCCACTGCAGAGTGGAAGGGGGTAGAGGCCTTGTGGTATGCCTTTATTGAAGCTACAGCAGTTTGCCATGTGTAATATTACTGCATTTCTTTTTATAATTAACATCTATAAGGGAGTGTTACCTGGAGGTGTTTACTTGGGAGTTTGACCAAGTATAGAGTTTTTTTGGGGAAGGTTTTGTAAGACTAGCCTTAATTGTGTAACTGCAAACTTGTGTGTTTAAGTTTTCTTTTACTTTTAATTTTTAAAAATCCTGAATATGTTGCTCTTATTGCTGAGATTGGTACGTTGCCTTCTCGTTTTCAGAATACAAAAAAAAAGGTTATGGTCCATAAGCCAAGTTTCCCTCTGGGATTTTGTTGGTGCAGCAATTAACTCCGGCTGTGGTCATAAGAGATATACAGGAACAGAAAGACTTGGGAGCGTACGTTCACATTTTTGAAGGTGGCAGGGCAAGTTGAGAAGACTGTTACTAAAACATAGGATCCTTGGCTTCATTAATAGAGGCATAAGAGTGTGAACGCAAGGAAATTGTGCTAAACCTTTTGGGAATTGTGCTCAACCTTTTGGGGGAAAAAAAAGCAGGTTAGGCCCAGCTTCAGTTCTGGGTTCCACACTTGAAGAAAAATGTCATGGGCTTGAAGAGGGTGCAGAAGAGACTTAGTATAATGGTACCAGGATGAGGGGCTCCTGTTATGTGAAGAGGCTGGAGAAGTTTGGGTTGTACTCCTTGATGAAAGAAGGTTAAGAGGAGATTCAGTGGAGGTGTTCGAAATCATGATGCATTATGTAGAATTTCCAATGGCAGAAGAGCCAAAACCGAAGGGGATAGATTTGCGGTGATTGCCAGAGGCAACATAAGGAAACATCTTTTAGACAGCAAGTCATGATTAGGAGAAAAAAACAGCTTGAAGGGGTGGTGGAGGCAGTTTTACCAATAACTTTCAAAAGGGATGAATAATACTTCAAGGGGAAGATTTATGGGGTTACAGTGAAAGAGCAGGTGAGTGGAATCATTTGGATAGCTGTACCAAAGAGCTGGCACAGACACAATGGGCCAATTCAGAGCCCCCTGTGCAATTTGAAGTTATGTTATATTCAGGTGAAGACTTTATTCAGGTTAAAAATAACAAACCTGCATTGGCCTATAACTATGTTCTCTGTATAATTTGTGAAGATATTTCTTGGGATTTTAAACTATATCTTAGAACAATGTAGGCGAATAGGTTGTCATATTTTTCATCCAAGCAAGCATATGACTGAAACATTTTCAGTTGTTGACCAGAAATTAATCTTGAGCTGTGTGATTGGACCCACTTGAGTAAGTATGCATTTGAAAAGAGTATTAAAGGCGATGGATTTGACCCATGGTTGAGATTGCAATCTTTGTGAATCTTGAAGTGAAGGTTATAAAAATGATGACGTCGATCTCTTTGAATTAGCCACTTGATTTTAACTGGAAATTTGGATTTAAATATGTCATCGTTTTCACAGAATCACAAAATTGTTACAGTGCAGAAGGAGGCTATTTGGCCCATTGTGTCTGTACTAGCTCTCTGAATGAACAATTCACTTAGTGCCATTCTCCTGCCTTCTCTTTGTAACTCTGCACATTTCCTTTGCAGATAACAAGTCTCATTCTCGTTTTGAACGCTTCAATTGAACCTCCCTCCACCACACTCATTCAATGCATTCCAGACGTTAAGAACTCACTGCATGCAATAGTTTCTCCTCATGTTGCTCCTGCATCTTTTACCAATTAATTTAAATCTGTGCCCCCTCGTTCTCGATCCTTTCATGAGTGGGAACAATTTCCGCATATTGGCTCTGTCCAGAAATGTCTATTAAATCTTCCCTCGGCCGCCTTTTCTCCAAGAAAAACAGTCCGATCTTCTCCACTCAGTCTTCATGATTGAAGTCCCTCATCCCTGGAACCATTCTCGTGAATCTTTTCTGCACTTTCTCCAAGGCCTTCACATCCTCCTTAAAGTGAGGTGCCCAGAACTGGATGCAGTACTCCTGGCTGAGACCAAGCTAGCGCCTTATACGAATTCAGCATAACCTCCATGCCCTTGTACACTCTATCCCTATTAACAAAGCCGAGGATACCGTATGCTTTATTAACCGTGCTCTCAACTTGCCCTGCTGCCTTCATTGACTTATGCACATATAAATCCCATCCCTCTGATCTTGCACCCCTTTTGGAATTGTACCCTTTATTTTATATTATCACTTCATGTTCCTCTATCAAAATGAATTATTTCACATTTCTCTACTTTGAAGTACATGTGCCACCTGTCCATCTATTGCACCAACATGTCTATGTCCTTCCTAAAGTTTTATACTCTTCCTCATAATTCACAATGTCTCCAGGTTTCATATCATTCACAAACTTTGAAATTGTGCCTTGCACACCAAGGCCTAGGTCATTAACATGTATCAGGAAAGGCAAGGATCTCAACACTGATCCCTGGGGAACTGCACTACAAACTTTCTTCCAACATGAAAAATATCAATAACCATTGTGCTGTATTTCCTGTCACTCAGCCAATTCTGTATCCATGTTGCTACTGTCCCTTGTGTTCCACGAACTATAACTTTGCTCGTAAGTCTGTTATGTGGCACAGCAGGCAAACATCTTTGGAAGTCCATGTACACCACATCAACTTCATTGCCCCCACCGATCCTCTTTGTGACCTCTTCAAAAAAAAAATTCCAGCAAGTTATTTAAACATGATTTTTCCCTTAAGAAATCCATGTTGGCTCTCTTAAATTAATCCCCTTTGTCCATGTGACTATTAATTTTGTCCCAACTTATTGTTTCTCGAAGTTTCCACACCACCAAAGTAAAACTGACTGGCCTGTAGTTGCTGGGCTTATCTGTACATCGTTTTTTGAGCAAGGTTATAATGTTTGCAATTCCCCAATCTTCTGGCACCGTCCCAAGCCTAAAAAGGACTAAAAAAATTAGGGTTAGTGCCTCCACAATTTCCACTCTCGCTACCCTCAGTACCCTTGGATACATCTCATCTGGTTCTGGAGCATCTCTTATGCGCTTCACGTACAGGTCGTCTATCCAATACCACCACCTCATCAATTTTAAGCCCTTCTAATGTCTGAATTAGCTCCTCTTTTTGTAAGGTGAAAATTGATACTGTTCCTGCTACATTCCTCTCCTTTGCAACTGTTGGTATCTTTCTGAAATTCATGTGAGATGTACCAGATTAATGAGAATGAGGCAAATGCATATCAGTGATTATTTCGCAACAAAATAATTTGGAACAGATCACTGATAAAAACATAGATTCTGTTGGTGCTTTCCATCACACTTGTAAGAATTTTTCTCCCCTCTAATTTTTATTTTTGTTTTTCTTCCCTTACGCTTGTACTTGTTTTGGGACACTGATCCATGGCTCCCAGTAACCAAGCTTTTTGTCCAAACCTGCATTGGGAACCAGAAAAGGTGGAGAAACTTCAGGAAATTAAAGGAGAGCTCCCAAAGTTCATTTCTGCTGTTGAAATTGGTGACAAAGATAGAAGCATCTTCTATTTATTGCAAAGATGGTTTAAGGAAACAAGGGTGCTAACCTGCAAACGGCCTTTAGTACCATATACTGGGCAGGTTGAGAAAAAGACAGTTGGAGAGGTCAAGGCATTGTTGCAGGAAGGAAGGATTCACATTCTTTAGGCATTGGGTAATTTTCTGGAATCGTGGACAACTTTCACCTGAACTAAATCAGCAACACTGTCCCTAATTAGAACAAATAGAGCATTGGAGAGGATTTAAATGGACCTGGCAAGAAAGTGTAGGTTTGAGACTGGAGATCAGGAGCAGGATTAATATTGAGAAAATGTGTTCTAAGAATTAAGGGAATGTAAAATGCTGAGGCAGAGAACACTTTTAGAGAAAGAGCAAACGATTTATAAAAAAAGAAAACCAGGAAAAAGAATTATGCTTATTTTTCTGAACAGTTGCAGTCAGGGTTGATTAGTATATAGGTTTCGATACCAAAACAGACAGGAAAAGTATTATCTTGTTTTCTGCATTGAGTTTTTTGCTAACCCAGAAGACTCTGTTTTGCTAAGAATTAATGTCCATCGAGCGAACAGTGGGTCCCAGATACACCAATTTGGGCTTCTTGATTTTTCTTCTTCAACGAGAGTTTGCTTTCAGCATGTGCAGTGTGATGGACATGACAGTATTTTCCAGTGTCATGTTTGCAGTGATGTCCTGCCAGGTTTGGTCTGATCCAACACTAATTCAAGTCACTCAAGATGACGAGTTTGTCACTCTTGCATGTCAGAAAGAATATGATCTAGATTTTCATCATTAAACTTGTTCTTGATCTTACCTGGGTTGATCATGGTAAATGCACAGATGCTGATGGTGGCATGATATTTCCCAGCAGTGGTAATCTTGATATCATTGGATAGCAATCTTAGTATCACCTTGAGGCTCTTAATACTTTTGTCAAACTTGTCAAGTTTGTTTGTTACTTGACTTGATAAAGCCAACATAGCCTCATGATGTTTCTCTTTGGGCTGGCTGATCCAGAAGTTTTCCTTAAGTTGATCAACGTTTGCAAAATAAATTTCATTAACGCTTCAATGCATATTTTGTGTTCAGTTTTGTGGCAATCAGCATAATTCTGCATTCAGATCAGTCTGTGGAACATTCATGAGTGTTCAAGCATTGCAGGCAGAAATGTTGAGAGGTAAAGATTTGGTTATTGATTCTGGATACTTTCAACTTCAAAAATGGGTTGTCCACCAGCTGCAGTATGCTGATTAGACCAGCGGGCTATTCTGTACACTTCTTCAAGCCCCTTCCTTGTGTTATGCAAGTGAACACTGCTGTCCTAAGGTGGCTTTTCAGTCACCCACGTGGCTCAGGAAGCCTGCTGCACTTGATTCGGTCAGGAGCAACTCTGCCATAACTGAAGTATCCATCTCGTTGAATTTTGCCTACTCCTTCACTGCTCGTCCATCATCACAAGGCTTGTGGAATGAAGATATTGAAAGCAACAATGAAAAGAAGAAATATGATGAATGGCATCTGCAATGAGGTTGATTTTAAGTGAGCAAAACTTGTGTAGTTGCCCTTATTTTTTCTGCATCCCCTGAATCTGAATCCAGTGGCAAGTGTAAGTCCAGATGTCTCAAGGTGAGGAGGGTTACAGTGGATGGTCTGTAGAATCAGATCCATGCCAAAAGCCTGAGCTTTACTTAAAGCCTTGCTGCGATGCATTCTTAGCTGGAGATGTTAGCCTATCTGTTAATCTGTCGAATGCATCACAGCAGTCCTCGTGTGGTCAGGACGTGGGAGTCACCATCACCTGGTATGCAAATCCACCGGCTGCCTGCACTTATTGTAGCTTGCAAGCCAATGCAGATTCCCCAGGGTGTTGCCACTAGAGTTCACCAGCAAATACTTGGAGCCAAAGATGAAAGTTGTGTAAGCAAAGAGGACCAAAGATTTGGGAACCATTAAGGGATGTGGCATGTCCCTGGATATTATCCCTTCTGCTTAACACCACACCCTGATCGCATTGACATATGTATGAATGCACCAGGCACTGAAAGCAGTATTTAAGAGTTATAAGCATCAGTAAAAATGGAGCAATAGGATATGTTATCTATAACTGAAAGGTGGTTTATTTTTGGACAAGACTAATGTTATGATTCCCATAGAGACCCATACATTGTAGGCAGATATTTGAATTTCCAGTAACTGACTGGAAAGGTCTCAAAACAAGATTTCAAGTTGAAGACTTTTACTGTAACAAAGAAACCAAAAGCAATATTGATTAAACACTATTTATTTAGGGAACTTGGACTCTGAAGTACAGAAAACTTTCCCTATTTAACTTTTAAAATGTTTGAAAAATTCCCGTCCATGAGTATACTTTACTCCGTCCCCTAAGTGGACACTTGATTCTCCAGGATTGAGCCCAAAACTATTCTCAGCTCCCAATGGCTTGCTTTCTTTTTTCTTTTTCCAGCTGGCAGACTTCTAATCCACAAACTAACATTGATGGTGAGGTTTGCCCTGTAGATTCCCCCTTCCAGCTAAAGCTTGGCAAATCTTCCAGCCTCCTTTAAATCTTCATGACCGTGGCCTCTTCAATCTGAACGCGGGCTCCCACCAAGGTTCTGCATGATGGACAACAGAGACTGGCTGCCTCTGCCTCTCTGCCTGTCTCTCCCTTTCTCTCGCGCGCGCACGCACCCCCCTCTCTTGCGCTCCCCCCCTCTCTTGCGCTCCCCCCCTCTCTTGCGCTCCCCCCCTCTCTTGCGCTCCCCCCTCTCTTGCGCTCCCCCCCTCTCTTGCGCTCCCCCCCTCTCTTGCGCTCCCCCCCTCTCTTGCGCTCCCCCCCTCTCTTGCGCTCCCCCCCTCTCTTGCGCTCCCCCCCTCTCTTGCGCTCCCCCCCTCTCTTGCGCTCCCCCCCTCTCTTGCGCTCCCCCCCTCTCTTGCGCTCCCCCCCTCTCTTGCGCTCCCCCCCTCTCTTGCGCTCCCCCCCTCTCTTGCGCTCCCCCCCTCTCTTGCGCTCCCCCCCTCTCTTGCGCTCCCCCCCTCTCTTGCGCTCCCCCCCTCTCTTGCGCTCCCCCCCCTCTCTTGCGCTCCCCCCCTCTCTTGCGCTCCCCCCCTCTCTTGCGCTCCCCCCCTCTCTTGCGCTCCCCCCCTCTCTTGCGCTCCCCCCCTCTCTTGCGCTCCCCCCCTCTCTTGCGCTCCCCCCCCTCCCTCTCTCTCTCTCTCTCTCGCGCGCCCGCCCTCCCCCCGCCCCCCTCTCTCTCTCTCTCTCTCTCTCTCTCTCTCTCTCTCTCTCGCGCGCCCGCCCTCCCCCCGCCCCCCTCTCTCTCTCTCTCTCTCTCTCTCTCTCTCTCGCGCGCCCGCCCTCCCCCCGCCCCCCCCTCTCTCTCTCTCTCTCTCTCTCTCGCGCGCGCCCGCCCTCCCCCCGCCCCCCCCTCTCTCTCTCTCTCTCTCTCGCGCGCGCCCGCCCTCCCCCCGCCCCCTCTCTCTCTCTCTCTCTCTCTCACGTGCCCGCCCTCCCCCCGCCCCCCCCCCTCTCTCTCTCTCTCTCTCTCTCTCTCTCTCTCTCTCTCACGTGCCCGCCCTCCCCCCGCCCCCCCCCTCTCTCTCTCTCTCTCTCTCTCTCTCTCTCTCTCTCTCTCGCGCGCGCCCGCCCTCCCCCCGCCCCCCTCTCTCTCTCTCTCTCTCTCTCGTGCCCGCCCTCCCCCCGCCCCCCCCCTCTCTCGCTCTCTCTCTCTCTCGCGCCCGCCCTCCTGCCCCCGCCCCCCTCTCTCTCCCTCTCTCTCGCTCTCTCTCTCTCGCGCCCGCCCTCCTGCCCCCGCCCCCTCTCTCTCCCTCTCTCTCGCGCCCGCCCTCCTGCCCCCGCCCCCCTCTCTCTCCCTCTCTCTCTCTGTCTCTCTCGCGCCCGCCCTCCTGCCCCCGCCCCCCCTCTCTCCCTCTCTCTCTCTCTCTCTCTCTCTCTCTCTCTCTCTCTCTCTCTCGCGCCCGCCCTCCTGCCCCCGCCCCCGTCCCTCTCTCTCTCTCTCTCTCTCTCGCGCCCGCCCTCCTGCTCCTGCCCCCTCCCCCTCTCTCTCTCGCGCCTGCCCCCTCCCTCGCGCACTCTCCCTCTCTCTCTCTTGCTCACCCCCGCTTCCCCCTCTCTTGCGCACGCCCCCTCGCCTCTCTCTCACTTGCCCTGCCTCTCTCTCTCTGCGCCCTCACCCCCGCCTCTCTCTCTCTTTCCGTGCGCCCTTGCCCCCGTCTCTCTCTCTCTCCGCGCACTCGCCCCCACCTCTCTCTCTCCGCACATGCGCGCTCTCGCCCCACCTCTCTCCGCGTGCGCGCGCCCTCTCCCCCACCCCGCCTCTCTCTCTCTCTCTCTCTCTCTCTCTCTCTCTCTGCGCGTGCGCGCCCTCGCCCCCGCCTCTCTCTATGATCTTTGGAGACTGACCTTTTGTCTTAAATCCCGCAAGTGGCATGCTGTAGTCTTTTCCAATCTCAAAGCTGATCTCCATGACAACATAGATCACATGAGCCTGGTATCCGGCTTGAAATGCTAATTAGCTATCCTATATACCTCCAGCTTCATTCTATCTTGGAATTAAATAGACAGGTTTAAGGATAACCATTTACTAAAAAGTGACATCCCTAACACCTCACTCCACCTCTGCCACGTCTCTTCCCCCCACCCCCAACCTACCACCACCAAACCTTAAACAGTCAAGCCACCCAAGCTTTTTATCAGGCAGCTTTCAGAACAGATCACATGACCCCCCTTTATTCCTTCATTTTAGCCTAAATTAGGGAGAGTATCTCAAAACATAATTTTATAAACTTTGTGTTTGTAACACTAAGAACTTATTTTCCTGCTTATGACATTTTCTAGATAGTTTGGTGGGTGGTGGGAGCGAAGAAGGATGCGACTGCAGCACTGGTAAGCGATTCTGTCACAATGCTGGGCATTAAGTATATACAAAGAGGGCTATACTAAAACAGAGTTCATATGCATGAGAAATGGGATGGGTAATGGTCCAATTCCTGTATACGAGAAGCCACTAAACATAGAAGACACCAAACAGTCAAAATGCAACAAAGCAGGAGACCTGTAGACAGTTAAGAGGAATATGTAGGAGCAATTGGGTAATTTTATTAGGTGATTTTTAGCTCTCCCATGGTAGTTTGGGCTGAAGGTAATGCATGTAGTTCAAGTGGGTACCACTTTTTAAAATGCATCCAGGATTTAGTAAATTGGTATGTTTCCAGCCCAAAAAGGAAATAAGAGTTGTTGGTTTTAGTTCTGGGACTCAGTGAGACAAGTAAGTGATATGAGAGTTAGAGAACAATTGGGAAATTGTGATCCCAGCTTAGCTGGCTAAGACCAAGTGAAATAAGTGTCAAATATCATTGTTTTGGACTGGAAACAGCAATGTTGAATAAAAGGGATCTGGCTCAAACTAATTGGGCAGAAAGGACTGCCAACGTGCACATAAATCATCAGTGGCAAACCTTCAAAAATGAAGTTAATAGGGCTCAAAATATACAAATGTGGTATTTTCTTAAGGCAAGAAAGGACTGCATCAAAGTATGAAGTTCTATGGATAAATTATTAAATTTAAAGGCGGCATGTCATTAAATTAGAGCTAACAATACTTAGATAATCATGAATATAGAAAGTATAGCAAGAAGATTGGAAAGGCTAAAGAGAATATGGAATAAGTCTACCCAACAATATAAAAGGAAATAGTAAGGTTTTTTTGTAAGGAAATAAAACAAAATGATAGGGTGGTACCATTCAAGGGCGAGCAAGGGAAACCCAGTTGTGGAGGATGAGGGTTTGGTGGAGATATGAAATAAGTATTTTGCATCAGTTTTTAAATGTGATTTATGCTTATTGGCAGAGTATATGGAACAATTACTGGAGCTAATGCCAGATAAGGAATTGGTTCTGAAAAAATTAGCAGACCTCCAAGATGTACAAGTCACTGGCCCCACAAATGTTTGACTAAGTCCAGTAGGAGATTGCAGAGGCACTGATTTTTCAATCTTCAAATGCACAAATTGCACTGAGACTGAATCATAGCTGCTGTGACACCCTCATTCAAGAAGGGCAAAAGAGTGAAGGATAAACTGGGTAACTGGGTTATTTGATCTAAAACTTGTTGTGGACAGACTTTGAAGTGACCCATTTCCATTTTCAAGAGGTGTTTGACAAGTCATCTCACACAAAGCTTGTTGGCAAATTCAGGTGTATGATATAAGAGGAAATATAGCAGCGGAAATAGCAAGTCATTTGTCAAACAGGAAATGAAGAGTTGGGGCCAGTGAGTTTTGCTCAGACTGGATTGGTGTTTGAGGTATTGACCCCCAGGGGTAATTTTGTACAGAGATGGTCTTGGGTGTAGGAAACATAATCTCAAAATTTATTAGTGTTCAAAATTTGTTGGTGACTCAAGTAAGGAAATTTTGGCAAACAGTAAGGAGGACTGTGAACAGTTCCGAGAAAAATGTTAATAGAATGGGATACAATTTAATGTAATTAAATACCAAGTATACACTGTGGGAAGGAATAAAAGGAATAGGAGCACACATTTACATGGTAAGGTGTGGATGAACAGAGACCTTGGGTTTCAATTACATAATTCCCTGAAAATGTGCATACAGGTAGATAAAGCCATTAAAAGGAAATTTGAGTCCAGGAGTAGAGTATAAGAGTAAAAAGGTAGTAAAGTATTGTACAACACACTAATATGGTCTCAGAGTAGTGTGTTCAGTTTTGAATGTCTCATTAGATAGCATTCATTGGAATTTGACAGGATAGTGTAAAAATAGCTATATTAACGATTTTTTACTTGAGCAGAAAAGGCACAGAAGAGATTTAATCAAGAAAGTCTTAAAATCATGAAAATTGCTTTCTGTTCTTCACACTATTTCCTCAAAGAGAAGTCATTGTTGAGAGGCTAATCATTTACAATCCTGACTAAGCGTGTGGCTGATATAGGGACCATTGAGGAAAAATTGGATAATTAAAAAATAATAATTTCATTGGATGTGGGCATTGCTGGCGAAGCCAGTATTTGTTGCCCAACCCTAATTTGCCTTGAGAAGGTGATGGTGAGCCGCCGCCTTGAACCGCTGCAGTTCATGTGGTGTAAGCACACCCACAGTGCTGTGAAGAAGGGAGCTCGAGGATATTGTCCTGGAAATAGCCAAGGAACGGCGATATTGTTCCAAGTCAGGATGGTGTGTGGCATGGGGGAGCACTGGGATGGTGGTGGTGTTTCCATGCATCTGCTGCCCTTGTCCTTCTAGATAGTAGAGGTCATGGGTTTGGAAGGTGCTGCCTGTTGTGACCGATGCAATTAGTAAAGCGGAGTTATTTAAAAATCTCAGAGGGAAACTTTAAACAACTGTCATACACTATAATATTAATTATGTTTGAGATACAAATCTAAATTCAGGAATCAGACCATCAGTCCTTGAGGTTTTACATTAAACTAATTGAAACACTATATTAATTTATACAGGTTAAAATATATATACACACATGGCTACAAATAACTACTATCATAACTTTTAAGAAATTCCCAAACTAATCTCCATTAAGGCAACAGCAACTCATAGACATAACCAAACAGCAGGCAAAGCATTTTCACCATACAAATTCAAAATGAGCTTTTTTCACTGTGGAGCCAGTTGGAGGCTTGCAGCTGCCTTTTGATCTTACATTGCCTCTGCTCTGCACACCCGAAAAACTACTAAAGTTATATTACCACCAATGATTTGAATTCAAATTCTCATTGTCTCACCAGTTTCTTTGAGCTTTACCTTTTAACAATGAAACTCCATTCATTGTACCAAATTTTGTTAGTAATATAAACATATTGCTTGGTAGCTGCAGGAAAGGCATCAAGTTTTCACCCCACTTCTTGAATGTTCTATTCAAAAAATGCAAATACACTCTACTTCTCTTTACATTTCAAACTAGTACATATCAAAGCACCCAGATTAACTGGCTTTAATCCAATTAAGACATACCTGCAGACTAAACCTCTATTTTAAAAGAAATATTTTCCAAAATATTATATACATTAATAGCCTCATGACATGTCAAAGGAGCCTTAGTGAATTGTTGCAGTGCATCTTGTAGATGGTGTACACTGCTGCCACTATGCGTTGACAGTGGAGGGGTTAATATTGAACGTGATGCCAAACAAACGGGCTGCTTCATCCTTGATGGTGTTGAGCTTCGAGTGTTGTTGGAGCTGCACTCACCCAGGCAAGTGGAGAGTGTTCCATCAGACTCCTGACTTGTCCCTTGTAAATGGTGGACAGGCTTTGGGGAATCAGGAAGTGAGTTCCTTGCCGCAGGATTCCTCCCCTCTGACCTGCTCCTGTAGCTACAGTATTTATATGGCTGGTCCAGATCAGTTTCTGATCAATGGTTAAACCCCAAGATGTTGACAGTGCAAGATTCAGTGATGGTAATGCCATTGATTGTCATGGGAGATGATTGGATTCTCTCCTATTGGAGATGGTCATTGCCTGGCGCTTGTGTGTTGTGAATGTTATCTGCCAATTAAAAGCCCAAGCCTGGATATTGGTCTGGTCTTACTGCAAATGGGCATGGACTGCTTCAGTATTTGAGCCACAAATGGTGCTGAGCATGGTGCAATCATCAGTCAACATCCCCACTTTTGACTTTGTGATGGAGGGGTTGTCATTGATGAGGCAGATTAAGATGGCTGGGCCTTGGACACCACTGCAGGAGTTCCTCAAAGTAATGTCCTGGGACTGAGATGATTGATCTCCAACAACCACAACCATCTTCCTTTATGTGAGGTATGATTCCAACCAGTGGAGAGGTTTCCCCTTGATTCCACTTGACACCAGTTTTGCCAGTGTACCTTGATGCCATACTCGGTCAAATGCTGCCTTGATGTCAAGGGCAGTTACTTTCACATCATCTTTGAAATTCATCTCTTTTGTCCACGTTTGGACTAAGGGTGTAACGAGATCAGGAGCTGAATGACCCGGGCTGAACCCAAACTGAGCGTCGGTGAGCAGGTTGTTTCTGACTAAATGCTACTTGATAGCTCTGTTGATGACTCCTTCCATCACTTTACTACTGATCTAGTGTAGATGCCTGATGTGGCAGTAATTGGCTGGGTTGGATTTGTCCTGCTTTTTGTGGACAGGACATAACTGGGAAGTTTTCCCCATTGCCGGGTAGATGTCAGTGGTGTACTGGAATAGCATGGCGAAGGGCTTCAGTGCTATTGCTGGAATGTTGTCAGGGCCATACCTTTAGCAGTATCCATTAGCTGCAGCTGTTTCTTCATATTATGCGGAGTGAATTGAATTGGCTGAAAACTGGCATCTGTGATGCTGGGGACCTCAGGAGGAGACCGAGATGGATCATCCACTCGGCACTTCTGGCCAAAGATATTTGCAAGTACTTCAGCCTTGTTCTTTGCATTGATGTTCTGTGCTCTCCTGTCATTAAGGTTGGGGACATTTGTGGTTCGTTGTTTATTTGTCCACTCCCATTCATGACTGGATGTGGCTGGACTGCAGAGCTTAGATCTGATTCGTTGGTTGTGTCACTTAGTTCCGTCTATCATCAGCTGCTTATGCTGTTTGGAATGCAAGTAGTCCTGCATTGTGGCTTCACCAGGTTGACACCTTATTTTTAGGTATGCCTGATGCTGCTTCTGGCATCCCTCCTGCACTCTTCATTGAACCTGGGTTGATCCCCTGGCTTGGTGATAGAGTGGAGGATATGCTGGGCCATGAGGTTACAGACTGTGGTTGTGTACACTTCTGACTGCTGCTGATGGCTCACAGCGCCTCATGGATGACCAGTTTTGAGTTGCAAGATATAGTCAAAATATATCCCAGTTAGCACGGTGGTAGTGCCTCACAACACAATAGAGGGTATCCTAAATGTGATGGTGGGACTTCGTCTCCACAAGGACTGTGCGGTGGTCACTTCTACCAATACTGTCGTGGGCAGGAACATCTGTGACAGGTAGATTGGTGAGGATGAGGGCAAGTAGGGTTTTCTCTCTTTTGGTTCCCTCACCATCTCCCACAGATCCAGTCTAGTAGCTATGCCTTTTAGGACTCTGCCAGCTTGGTCTGTAGTGGTGCTACTGAGCCACTGTTAGTGATGCATTTTGAAGTCCACCACCTAGAGTATATTTTGTGCCCTTGTCATCTTCAGTGCTTCCTCCAAGTGATGTTCAACGTTATGACATGGTAGATGATGTGTGCCAGACTAATCAAATCCACAAGGAAAACTTGGCCATGATGCTACAACAGTTTTGCAGTTTGTGTTTATTATGAGATGTGTACGCTGAATTCAGAATTAATGAGTCCATAAAGACCTTTAGAGATTTCAAAAGTTAAATTAAAATATTTATTAAGAAAAGATTTTAAGTACATAAGACTACAATTACTTAGTACTGTAACAAATCCTAACATTCCTAATTAACTTGAGTCTAAATTACACGCACCCTTTAAGGCAGATATAGATTTTAGATTTAAAAAAACAAATCAGCAAGTCAGCACTTTACCTACTTGTCAGCGGAATTCAAAAAGCTTGTCTCCAACTTTAGTTACTGGACACAGCAGACTTCTGCAAGCATGGCTGGAGGCTTCCCGAAGGCTGTTTCATACACTCATGTTAGATCTTACATGCCCCCCGCCCCAAACATAGCCTTTCACTCTCCTTTATATATGTTCCTCCCTCTTTAATATGCAAGTTCCATTGATCCATATGTCTTTGGAACTTTACCTTTTCCATATAAAAAATCTTTCATGTTGCCAATATTTGGGTAAAATAAACACACTGCTTAGCCTTGCTTATCTGGCTTGTTGTAAAAATCCAAACAACCCCTTCACTTATCTAAAAATGCAAATTCCCTTCACACCTTACGTGCTAAGGCCCCATCTGTGTTACTCATTAGCATTTCAAGTACATTTCTACACATAACTTCTTTTGATGATTTCAAGCTTGTAGTCTACCTGACTCTAAGGTAATTAAATCACACAGAGAACCAACTACACTCACACCCGTAAACCCCCTTTACAACAAACCAGAATAATATAATGAAAATTATTATACTTTTGTGACAACATGGAGGAGTACTGATTCATCAGCTGAGCGGGGGTGTGGTAGGTGGTCATCAGCACCTTTGACCTGATGCCATTGTCGTAAGAGTTGATGTTGAGAACTCCAAGGGCAACTCCCTCCCAACTGTATGCCACTGTGCCAGTGGGACAAGGTATACCCAGGGATGGTGATGGTGGTGTAAGGTATGATTCTGTGAGTATGATGATATGAGGCTGTTGTTTGACTAGTCTGTGAGATAGCTCACCCAATTTTTACACAAGCCTCCAAATGTTAGTAAGGAGGACTTTGCAAGGTTGACAGGACTGGGTTTGCCATTGTTGTTTCTGGTTCCAAGGTCAATGCCGGCATTTCGTTGGTTTCATTCATTTCTGTCAAAGTTTGTTTAAGAGTCAACCACATTTTTGTGTCTAGAATCACATGTAGGCCTGACCAAGTAAGGATGGTATATTTCCTTGCCTAAAGGACATTCGTGAATCAGATGCGTCTTTCTGACAAACATGGTGGTTTCACGGCCACTATATCGAGACAGGCTTTTTGTTTCCAGATTTATTAATTGAATTTAAATTTCACCAGCAGCCGTGATGGGATTCAGACCTGTGTGCCCAAAGGATTAGCCTAGGCCTCTGAATTACTAGGCCGGTGACATTACCATTATGCCACTGCCTCCCCTGTTTAAAGCAGGGGTAGATGTGTGTTTTGGCAAGAGTGAGACTGTTTGGATTGTTCTAGCAAAAAAAAGGCCAAGGTACAATGATCTGAATGGCCTCTTGTACTACAAACTGCTATAGTTCCATGATACTAAGCACAATCCTGCTATTTTACCTTTGTGTCAACACTTGCATATTTCTGGCAGAGGTTACTAGCCCACAAATGGGAATTGGAAGCCTCAAAGATTTTATTTGGCAATGGGGCTGAACGAAACTGTGGCACACCATTCTTTGGCCTACCTCTGCATGCAAAATTTCAAAACAGGGACATGTGGCATTTGTGGCCCATTTATTTTTTGAACCATGAACAAACTGAAGGTGAAAAAGACCCTATTGTTCCATAGTTTTGGTACTAAATTGAATTTGGTAATAAATTAATAGATACATTTTTAGAAACAGCTGGCTTTATCATCAGCTCAAAATTGAATGCATCAAAACTAGACAGCTTTATTGATGACCATGTCTGTTCATTTATTTCAGGGACGGGAAGGAGCAAAGATTGATCCGTGGGAAGATGCAGACTTTCATATTTATAAAATCACTGATCGATTTGGCTTTCTACAGTAAGGCTCAGTATTTTTTTAGACTTGTGTTTTGAAGTTCAAGTTCTGCACCAATTTTTTTTGTAAAAAAAGGAATATATCATCAATTAAAGGATTTGATTTGATCTGGGACTTAATGTGCTTAATAGTTAATTATATTGCTCGCTAAGAGTGCTCATTTACTTGCTGATGAGGTCAAATCATGCAGCCTGAATTCTTGCTCAAATCTGAATTTATTTGCAAAAAGCCATTCTCACAAAGTTTTCACATGTTTTGAATTGAACAGGTTTCCATTCAGATTACGCATTGCAAAAACTTGCAAGTTTTTTTTTCTGAATGTGCTTTATGCATCGTGGTCAGCATCTGGGCCAGGTTCAACAAATCTTTAAGGGTAAGATGGAGACGCCCCCATCCCCCTGCAAAATGTCCTGCATTTATTTTTTTTAACTGGCCTGCCCACAACATCCCATTTCATAATCTTTATCTTTGAAAGTATAAGTTTTCTAAGCTTCTGAGTTGTGCATGATAAAAGGCCTCATTTTCTGCAAACTAGGCTATGACCTCACTGTCCTGAGCTATCCTCCTGCAACAGTTACTTTGGAATTGATAGAATACATGGCAGTAAATAAGCTTGAATGGGATTTGGATGTAAGTGGAAAACCACACTCTGCATGGCTTTTCAGAATATTGGGGACCTGTGGTTACCTTTTGAGTGGTCTGGAGCTGCTCCAAAACACAGACACAAGGACGCGCATACGCACACGCTCACCATGCACCTCATTAGAGATGTCTTGGAGGAATTTTGCAAGAAATAAGGTCTGATTTCAGGTGGCTACCCAGCTTTCAAGTTGGCACTTTTGTGTGTAAACTGGGGTAATACTTGAATAAAAGAGAATCTCTTTGATTTATCTTGCTCTTAAATGGAGAAATATGGATGCCTCAAATAATTTCTGCTGTCTATTAATAGAAGTGTTTCCAATCCATATGGACTAAAATGCATGTTTAAATAAGTTGGGATTGATGTTTCTTTACCAGTGAAATGGCACACAATGCTTTTTCTGGAAAAAAAAAACCTTTACAGCTCATAATTTTGCTGGTTTAAATACATTGCAAGGAACTGAAATGACTGACCATCATCTCTCAATTGTCTCTTCTCTGTCCTCAAATCAGTTTCCCCACAGAGGTTTTCTGCTATTGCTGCTCTTCCCTACTTAAAGTACATTATGAATATTAGTAGAAAATAAGCAGAACAAGTTATTGTGCACAAGAGAATAACAAGCTGTAGCTATGTTTTTAAAAAAAAAAGCAATATCTTACAGCAGAAAACAGGTCTTAGATCACTTCTGGCAAAATCATGTAGTTCACTATAACACAAAATCTGATGATAAAAAGCACTTGGAGAAGTAGAACATAATTGTCACCTGTACGTTTTATAAGTTGAGCAAAGAATTGACTGTGTTCTAAGGCTGCAATGCATTTCAGGGTAAGATGGCTTTGATGTGCTATTTCCTTTCTCGTGTGTTCAGATATGCTTTAATATGTGCTGTGGTTTAAATCTGTTTTCCTGTCATTTCACAATAAATAAAAATGTGGTAAAAAGATAACCGCTATCTCTGAAAACCAGGCACAGATAAAAGTGTTGAATTCACAAACAGTCGAAGATGTTGACCTTGACTTTTCCGAAGAATATTTAACTCCTTGTCTTCCAATTTTTTTCATTTGAAATTTATGCAATACACTGTATCTTTTTTTATATTCATTCATGGGATGTGGGCATCACTGGCTAGGCCAGCATTTATTGCCCATTCCCAATTGCCCTTATTCAGGGGGCATTTAAGAGTCAATCACGTTTGCTGTATGTCTGGAGTCATGTGTAGGCCAGACCAGATAAGGACAGCAGATTTATTTCCTCAAAGGACATTCATGAACCAGATGGGTTTTTAAAATAATCAGTAATGGTTTTGTGGTCATCATCAGGCTTTAATTCCAGATTTTTATTGAATTCACATTTCACCACCTACCATGGTGGGATTCGAACCCAGGCCCCCAGAGTATTACCCTGGGTCTCTGGAATATTAGTCAGGTGACAGTACCACACAATGGTATCTTTTCATTTTCTGTAGTGTTACTGACAGACCAGATTTAGTGAATGGAAATTTAAATACTACAGATTTTGGTGTTTGGCCCATTTCTGTATGTTGATAACATAATAAGTATTTCTTGAATTCTATTACATTTGAGTTGAAATGTCATAAACTTTAAATGCAATTTGATAGGCCAACTTTGCAATTAATTTTGATCAAAGTAAAGCAATGTTGTTCATGCTACCCTATTGCCAAAGTGACGTAATAAAATCAAATCACAGTAACACATTTTGTGGACTGCATAGAATCCTTGTGATGCACCTGATAGCTTAATGGATCAAGATTTTACCACTTCAATCATGGTGCTTGAATGTTAGTGCAGTTAAAAAGTGCAGATGATTTTGTTCATTGTAGTGAAAGATGTATTGCAGATATGATTATTGAAACCTCTTTTATTTTTGTAAACAGTGCTAAAGAACTACCAATGCCTGATGCAGTAGAAGAAAGAGTAAGTAAAAAAAAAATTAATTCTAATTGCTGTCCGGAGTTCCTTTTCTTGAAAAGCTGTAACCCCATTTATATGATGGACTGCAGTAATTATTTTGCTGGAAGAATTTTTTAAGATCAACGAGATAATGAAGTGACAGAGGATAGTTTAGACACTTCAGTTGACAAAATATGCCAGTTATTGAAATTTGAACAAATCTGAAATAGATGTCTAGAATTTTGCTCAGTAAATGTCTCTTCCTTGATTATATTACGTTGACAAAACAGTCACTAGACAAATGATAATTTGTTTGCAGCCATTTGAGGTGCTGCCTGGAATTTTTTTTTTTGCCACATACTGAGAAATCTGAAGAGCTTATCATTAAACTATTTTGATTGTAAGCTAGTTGACAAAATATCAGCAGTGCATAAATGGCTCAATTATCAAATTTTGTAATAGTATTTGGGCTAGTTGACAAAAATATTCGGGGAAATTCTTCTGACAAATATTCCCTTCTCCATGCAGAGCCTTCTCATTTACACAATTTTTTTGACTTGGATTCAGGCTGTAAAGTTCAGGGACTTGTAATCAACAGTTCTGAAAATTATGTATTTATACCAGTGAAATAGAAACTTCAAAACACAATAATAAAATAGTTTCATGATTTACAAGATAGTCATTTGGTAGTACAGAACTTGAATATTGGTTGAAAAAAAAGACTTTTTGTCAAAGCTTTTCATCTGGTTTGCCCTGATGAGTGCATGATGAACAGCTTTGACAAGAAGTGTCTCTTTTCAGCAATACACAAGATTTAAGAAATGATAAGCAGCAACCTGCCTGCCCCATCTCTACCACTAATTCTCCATGCCTTTCCCCTCTCCACCACTAATTCTCCATGCCTTCCCCCTCTCCTACCCTGCCCCCTAACATGGCGCTATGCACATGCAATGAGTAGTGGACACTATAGGAAAAGGTTAGCACATTTTTGGATGCACTGAAGTTTATAAAGCTGGATGCTGGCCAGGTGAAGATTGGTGTCGTCACATTTAGTGTTGACAAAGACATAGATGAGCTGCGATAGGATTAGAGTTGCGGTGAAGGTGTAGAAGTGATTGTTGAAATGCTGCCAGATTATGGGGGAAAGAAGTGGGGACACAGGTAGAATAGGAAGAGGTTAGGCTCCAATGGGTGTGCTGGGTCACAAGGTTGATGGTCATCTTACATAGGCAAACATTATACCATGGTGATTTAAGAAAAAAATACAAAGCTCATAATCTATTGTATACCTACGATTATGAAATTGGAGGTTAAAATTCACAAGGTTCTGAACTCTTCATGGAGCTTTACTGGTCGTTTTGCATAGCCAGAGATTGCAGGTGATTTGCTTGTGATTTCCCCTCCATTGACTTCATTTCAGTTTACTTTTAGATATCAATTCAGATGCTGTCCAATTTATAGTCATCCTGTATTGAGTATAGAAAAACAAAAGGTTGACTAACTTGTGAAAAATGATCTCAATTTTATTTTAGCTTGTTTGGAAGACTTGTTAATAGAATGTTATCACTTACACTGGAAATCACTTTTAAGAAATGTATGAAGCAAATAAATGTTTGTTTATTTGGTGTTGTCTGTAACATTTTGGCAGCAAACAACCTGTTTTAAAATCAGAGCGCTTCTGTCTTCTATCCCACTTTTAAATATGCATAGTAATGAATTGCTAACTTGTGATTACAGCTAAAGCAAATTGAGATTGAAAGAACGGGAAAATGGCTAAAAATGTTGAAAAGCTGGGACAAATACAAGAACGGTGAAAAGGTAAATCTGCCCTGTTGATTAGTTTCACAAATTTGTGTACAAGCTTATATAGAAATGCAATTTTCACATTTATGCTGATTGCCTTGGAACCGTTGGATATTTTATTTTAAGCAACATAAATGTTCACAAAATTTGCAAAGGTGCATGTGCACCTTTAGTTGATTTCAGGGGGTCAACTCCATATTCAAATTTCTTAATTCTTAAAGTGCTGTTGTGCTTTGCGGTAGTTTCCGTCAGAAAGTACTTATAAGATTGTATTCCCCTCGGGCAACATGGTAGTGCTGCATATTTGAACAAGTACGCTTGGAAGTCCTAAATAGGGAATTTATAATCTTAGCAATGATGTAGAGAGAGGAGCTGAAGGAAGCTGACAAGCTAGTGTGAAGATCGAAATGGCAGCCTAGGTCAGACCTCAGCTGGAATACAGCAATCCATTTTGGATAATGGTATTCCCTTTTTTGATTGCTATTATGTACCATAATAGTGACCAGCTCATGACTGCAGAATGTGTGGCCTGAGGGAGAACCTTTGCACAAAGGGAATAAGAGCTTTTTTGTCCTTTGGGGAGGAGAACAAAAAAAAATCGAAATGCAAGTTTGTACAAGAAACCATAGAAAATGTTACCACACTTGCTTCCTATTTTCTCAATTGATAAAACTGTGTGTTTCTATGATTTCATATATTGCCTCAGTTATATTGCCTACTCTGTGGCTTTTCTTGTTGCTGTTGCGTTATTTTTGTAGTGAGTACTTTCAGCTGGATGTTTCACAAACAAATGACTAGTTTGAATGGGTGTATTTCAGTTTGTATCATGAATTCAACTGCTCTGTGTGATCTTTAAACTTGAGTACATAGTTTTTGCTATGTATTTAGCACAGTTTATTTTAAAAAAAAAAATCACCTTCAGAGCAAACTTGATTTTATAGTGGAGTCACAAGGATTGAAGTTAAGCTTTGTTGGCTTGGATGGGGGAGTAAGTTGGCAGTGGTGGTGATGACATTTATGAAAGCTGGAGTGCAGTACTTGTGCAGGAACCGCTTACTATGTCCACTAAAATAAGAGTCAGGAATAGAAGTTAGTTTCTCAAGATTTTGATGAGAACGAAAATGAGGGAGCAGGAGTTTGTTCTTAAAAGGGTGAGCTTGGAGACGGTAATGGAAAGATGGGAGAGTAACTGGAAACAGGTGGGGATTTAGGGTAGACTGGGATACAGCATTGGGGGCTATATTTGGCTTTGTGGGCAAGGAAAAAATAGCAGAGGCCATTGGTTTGCTGGCTTCTCTATTTGATACAAAGAAGATTGTGACCTCCCCACATGATGGTAAAGATGAGGGAGGGGTTCAAGGAGGTGTCAAAGAAAAGGAAGCGACGTTTGTCTTTACCTTCCAGACTGAAGCTAGAATGGTGGGCAGTTATAATAGAGACCCAGTCAACTTCTATTTGTTTGTGAATATTAAAGCCATATATAGAAGACGTGCTTAAGTTTGTGACCTTCAAATTTCAGGAAGCGAAGAAGGTAACTCTTATCGGAGAACAGTAAGGGAAACAATCAGCATAGGAGTTGGTGAAAGTTTTATTAAGGAATAAAATCTCAAAGGTGGAGGTGAGAGGGTTGAGCAAATCAGACTCCGGAGGAGTATGGAGGTAGAAGCGTCACGTGACTTGCTGGTGGAAATGGAGATAGCATTGCAGAAATTATATAGCTTGGTAGGGAGCCTGTAATAAAGGTTGCATTTAGTTTTGTAAGAAACCTATAAGCCTCGGTGGTCTTATTGCTACTGAATTCAAGGCACTCATCTTGAAATTTATACAAATTGCAAAACAGTTGTGGCAGTTGTTTCAAGTTTCCCTTTGGGATTTGAGCAGCTTAGCATTTACCATCAGCTGTGCCATAACAGGAACGCAAGAAATACGAGCAAGAGGAGACCATACTGCCTGTCAAGCCTGCTCTGCTATTCAGTACAATCTTGGCGGAAATTGGGCTTTAACTCCATTTTCTCGTCTGCTCTCCATATGCTTTGGTTCCCTGCGAGACCAAAAATCTGTCTATCCTAGTCTTAAGTTTATTCAATGATGGAGCATCCACAACCCTTTGGGGTAGATTCACAACCATTTGAGTGAAGTAATTTCTCCTCATTTCAGTCCTAGATGATTGGCCACCTCATCCTGAGACTGTGCCCCAAGCTTTAGACTGAGTGGAGAAAGGTTAACCAAATATTCTGTTAAAATTGCGTGGGAAGGAAAAGCTGATCATATTTTGTGCAAAAATCCCTCTGATAGTGCAAGGTTCTGTTTTTGTGGCGATGTGAACTTCATAATATCATTGCTGGGGAAGGTTCAAATAAAATGTTCTCCAAGTGAAGTCAGGATATATTTGTGTTGATTCAACTAGAGAGGATGTAAAGCTTCATAATTAAGATATTGATTGTGAATTCAAGGTCATTTTAGCCATTGCCCATCCCCCAGAGAAATCATTCTGCCAATGACAGCAGAATATAAATTTCCAGCTTGACAATGAAGGAATTGCATTGACCTTGGTGATATGATGAACGCTGCAGCTATTAACTCCTCTAAAGGTATGCTGCATTGCATCATCTTGCCCTGAGATCTTTCAGTGTAAAGATTCACAATAGACAACATAGTGCTTGTGCTGTGAAACACTTCAAGTTGCCTAATCATGAAATTTTGACAGCATGATATGCAGCACAAATGTTCTTGTTTTTATATATTTTGCCAAATTGAAGGTTTTAACGTTAAATCAAATAGCCATGATCTAAATCTCATGAGGCACCTTTGCTTTTGTATTTGAGCAATTTTTTCTAGCAAAGTGCACTGTAATGATTAATGTTGAAGATGAATGAAAATGAAGATGCAAAAGCATAATTTTAATATGTTTGTTTCGTCATGGTTAATGTTCTATGTTAAGTATTTCTTTGTCCCTATGCACTGCCTTTAGTAGTGCATGAACCAAGGCAAAAGGTAGGCTTATTTCTGACTGGGTATATATGTCTTCCTGATGGAAGACAGTTGTGTGTTTTTCTTGACAATGGGCATTTATAATAATTGTCAGCGCAAATTATAAAAACATTTGCACTCAAAATGCCAACTGTACATAATTGTAATACCAACTGCTTTTAATCCAACACTTGAGACTGTTTCAATGTTTTGTTACTTTTACTATTGTGTGAAAGAGTAACCACGTAACCACCCCAAAAAAACTCATTCACTCATTTACAGTGAGGTAGTTTTACTAAGGTAAAGCTCCATTGGATGGACCCTGCCGTCGCTCCTCAAAACTGGATTTTTAACTAACAATCTGTTAATCCTGTTGAAAGCTCCAATTAATAAAGCATTCATTGTCTTTTGAGAGTGGGGGAGAAAATCCAGATTTCTACAACCTTTTGTTTGGATAAAGCTTTACCGATTTACAATCTGAATAACATTGGATCTAATTTTAAGATCATACCCCTTTGGTCTTGATTCCCACCTGTGAACATAATTTCTCTCTCAACCTGTTTTTTTTTTTTTTACATGTCAATATTCCTCTGCCTTTTGTTCTGAAGGGAGCGCAAGACAAATTTTACCACTTCATAATTTAACCTTCATAAATTCTGGTGAATCTGCACTGCACCCATAACAAGGTCAATATATCATGCTTGAGGTGCGGTGCCCAAAAAGGAACACACTACTCCAGATGGAATCTGAACAAAGCTCACAAATCTTGTGTGTTAGGTCCTATGTTTCTCAACTCGTACAAAACTCTTTGCACAACAAGCTTGGGAAATTCCTTTTGTGTACAGTGTAAGGGAATCAAAAAGCATCGAAATAAAATATTTTTATGACTTTAATCCACATCTTGATCACCAGGGCTCATAGTATGCAGTCATAAAAATATACCCCAGCTTTTTATGCTAACATAAAATTCAAACATGAAGCCTTTTTACATTATAGTATAATTTATCATGTTTATACACTTCAAGTGGCATTTTGTGCAAGTAACAACGATACCACTGCGTTATATGGGTGAATTATTGTGCATTGCTCATTTTTCTACTGAAATATTTTTTCTTTCAACATCATTTATTTCTAATTGACATTGAAAGGTTAAATTCATACTCTCAGCTTAATTTTTTTAATAATTTGTGCTATATGTTCTGATGAATGGCAGTTTTTGAAATTGACTTTTGCCAGTAAGCCCTGTATCATTTGACGAGAGCACTCATTGCTTGCATCTTCTACAGCATTATATAGAGCAGGTGTATTTCTTTTTTCAATTAGCTTATCTTTTTCTTTCATGTGGTTAATTTTGTTGCAGCTCTGAAAAACTTTTCGCCTCAAGGTTGCTTGTGTGTCAAGTGTTTCAGCATTTATGGCCCAGCATTCTTTTATGTTGGCCTTCATACTGCTGCATACGTTGCTCCTCACCCAAGCCAGACATACCTGCCAATGTGACATTTGACAATGCTGAGGCCTTGTGGACAAATTGTTCTTGCTTGGCCAGCTCTTCAGTGTTAGCTGCTGTAGCTAGTAGGTCAGTTTGCTTTTTAAAGTTTGAAATAAATATAACCTGAGGCTTAGTACACAAAATCATTTCCTCATGGACTGGGGAGGAGCATTGGAAATGGTTGCATGATATAATAGTTCAGCTCAAAAACCTTTCACTTTTGTGTCCTGGGTTTAGTTCAGATCCAGGGGGAAGAAATTCTCTGTCTGCTGGCTGTAAATGCCCTGTGAATTGCCTGGACAGCTGCAATCCATTCCCTTAGTGTATGGATCCACAATACAAAATTGTTCCAAATGCTAAAATTCGAAATTTCACTGGAACTTAATACATGCAATGGAGAAGTGCCAAACAAAAGAAGGCAAATAGGGCCAGACTTGGCCTGTAATTGGTTTTAGCAACACCAACAACCTATATTTACATAGTGTCTTTAGCATAATAAAACATCCAAAGGCGCTTTACAGGAGCATTATAAAACAAAGTATCGTATCTGTCAGGAAGAGATAATGTATATAATGTTATTGGAAATTATTTTTTTAAAATAGCTGTTTAGTTTGTGTATGTTAATTGGATTAAAGCCAGCTAGTCTGGGTGCTTTAATGTATACTAGTTTTGAGATGTAAACAGTAGGTAGAGAGTACATTTGCATTTTATTGAATAGAGCATTCAAGAGTGGGAGTGAAATCTTGCACCTAGCTAGGAGAGACCAAGCAATATTGATATTGATAATAAAACTGGTACCATGAAAGGAGTTCAGAGGGCCTGGTGATACAGTGAGAATTTACATTCAAATGGGAGTGATGGGTATAACAGGAATTTTGTGTGTACAGGCCAGAGGCATGTAAGATCTAAGCCTGTAAGCCTACAACAGTCTGCAAAGGAATCAAATTGAAAGGAACCTCATTTTGAGCTCAGAAGAAAGTGCTTTGCTTGGTGTCTGGTTAAGCCTATTCGTTATTGTTGCCTTAGTGGAGATTAATTTGGGAATTTGTTAAAAGCTATGACAGTAGTAATTTGTAGCCATGTATGTGTGTTTAATTGGTTGTAAATGTTTTATTTAGTTTGATATCAAAACCCTTTGAGAACAGGTGGTCTTATTCTCTGACTTTAGAGTTGCAACTCAAAACATACCAATTGAAAGTACAGGTTATGACAGTTGTTTAAAGTTTCCCTCTGGGATTTTAAATAACTCAACCATTAACAACTGCTGTATCATAACAGTATCAAATCACAAAAGGAACGGTTAGGCCAGATGACCAAAACCTTAGGCAAAGAGGCAGATTTAAAGGATAGTCTAAATGGAAGAAAGTCAAGTACAGAGACAGCAAGGTGTAGAGAAGCTTTTCCAGAGTTTTGGGCCAGGCAGCTGAAGGCACAGTCACCAATCGTGTAATGATTAAAATCTGGGAGGCTCAAGAGCCAGAATTAGAGTGCAAATATCTTAGAGAATTTAGGGACTGGAAATGATTACAAAGATGGAAAGTGCTGAGGCCATGGAGGGATTTGAAAACAAAGATGAGAATTTTAAAATCAGGATGTCGCTTGACCAGGAGCAAATGTAGGTTATCGAGTGCAGGGCTGATAAGAGAAAGGGACCTGCAGCGAGGTAAGGCACAGGCAACAGAGGAATGCATTGGAATAGTCAAGCCTTGAGGCAACAAAGGCATCAATGAAGGTTTCAGCAGCAGATGAGCTGAGTCAGGGATGAAGTTGAGTGATGTTATGGAGGTGGAAATAGGCGGCCTTAGTTGTGGCCTGAATATGCGGTCAGAAGCTTATCTCTTAGTCATGTGACATCAAGATTGTGAACAAAGTGGTTTAATCTCAGACTGTTAGGAGGGAGAGGAATTGAGTCAGTAACTAAGGAACAGAGTTCAGGATGAGGACCAAAAATCGTGGTTTCAGTCTTCCCGATATTTAATTGGACAAAATTTCTGCTAATCCAGGATGCTAACTGGATGTCAGATAAACAGTCTGATAGTTAAGCAACAGTGGAAGAGTCGACGGAGGTAGTGAGGAAGAGCTGGGTGTCATCAATGTACACGTGAAAACTAACGCTATTGTTGTCATTGAAGGGCAACATGTAGATGACAAACAGGAGGAGACCAAGGATAGAACCTTGGGGAGGAGTCGTGGAGAAACCATCGCAAGTGTTTCTCTGGCTACAATTAGATGGTTAAGAATTGTTCCACATGAGAGCAGCCCCACCCAGCTGGGTGACAGTGGATGGAGGTTGGTGAAGGGTGGTGCACTCAACTTTGCCAAAGGCTGCAGATGGGCCGAGGAGAGAACGTTTACCTTAGTTACGTTAGGATACGATTTGTGACTTTGAGAAGAGCTATTTCAGGACTCTGGCAGGGGTAAGAACCAATTAGAGGGATTCAAGCATGTTGTTCCAGGAAAGATGGGAACAGATTTGGGAGGTACCGACATCTTCGAGGTCTTTGGAGAAGAAAGGGAGGTTGGAAACAGGATGGTAGTTTGCAAGGTGGGGTCAAGAGTTTGGTTTTTGAGGAGAGGGGTGATGTTGGTAGATTTAAAGGAAAGAGGGATGACATTATTATCGACCAGCATGAGGATCAGGAGAAGTTAGTGGTCAGCTGTTTAGTGGGAAGAGGATCGAGGGATCGCAAGGTGGGTCTTATGTACAAAATGAACTCAAGTTGGGCGAAGCTTTGGGATTAGGTATGCTGTCCCTTTTCAGTTATAAATATACAAATAGTTAATATTATAAAAGTAATTTTCATGGAGATCAGGTTTAAAACTGATGAAATAATAATAAGGAAGAAATGCACTGTATTTGGATAGATACTTATTTTACATTTTACAAAGAAGTCCTCGAGTCAGTGATTACAATGGATCTTCATTAGAGTTTAGTTTAGTCAGAGCAGACAAATTTAATAAACTTGACTTGCCCATGATGCTGGGAACAAACCGAGTCCAGAAAATATAAGCAGACCATTTTCTTAAGTTGAATTGACTAAATAATCAGATTTATACTAAATCGAATCTGTCATGGACAGTAGTTGCAAACTCTATGCAACGTTACAGCTTCCTTAATGGTGTATTCATATAACAAACCCTTAGATGACCTAGTGATTGGAGGCAGTGACAGTTGTACTAACCTTTATTACAAACCAAAAGGCTGCAAAGTTCAATTCTCGATGGATGCTGACTTAGCTGATCCCAGCGAAGGCAGCAGGTGGAATGCTGCAGTTGCCTTCAGACCAGAGTAGATGCGGCGCTGAGATGGTGGGAGGGGAGACCCTTGGAATATCACTCAAGTGTTTGAATGTGTAATTATTCACGATTCCTGATGGAAATACTTTGTGAACTTTGATAATATTATTTGCTGGCATCCATGAATCTATATTGCACAAGAAATTCTCCTTTTTGGGTAGGAGCAGAAAATTGGCCCAAGATAAAATACATGACAATATGAAGCAAAGTTGCCCAGCAATTCAGACCAGCTGTATTTGTCATTTTGATCTGACTGGATCCGTATCATCTTTCCGCTACATTTTTGAATCTTTTAGTTTGTGTTACAATTCTTGAGCTCTGATTGTCTAAGGGAAAAATATGAATTCCCACTTTTTTCTATTTATTTGTTCACAGGATGTGGGCATCACTGGCTAGGCCAGCATTTATTGCCCATCCCTAATTGCCCTTGAGAAGGTGGTTGGGAGCCGCCACCTTGAACCGCTGCAGTCCATATGTTGTCGGAATGTCCACAGTACTCTGAGCAAGAGAGTTCCAGGATTTTGACCCAGCGACAGTGAAGGAATGGTGACCTAGTTCCAAAACAGTGTGGCTTGGAGGGGAACTTGCTGGTCTTGATGTTCCCTTGTGTCTGCTGCCCTTGTTCTTGTAGGTGGTAGAGCTTGCGGGTTTGGCAGGTGTAATCGAATGAGCCTTGGTGAGCTGCTGTAGTGCATTTTGTAGATGGCGCACTTTGCTACCACTGTTCATCGATGCTGAAAGGAGTGAATGTTTGTGCAAGGGGTGCCTGGATGGTGTCAAGCTTCGAGTGTTGTTGGGGCTGCACCCATCCAGGGGAGTGGAGAGTATTCCATCATGTTCCTGAATTGCACCTTGTAGATAGTGGACAAGCTTTGGGGAGGCAGGAGGTGAGTTACTCGCTGTAGGATTCCTAGCTCCTGACCTGCTCTTGCAGCCACATAATTTATGTGGCTAGTCCAGTTCAGTTTCTGGTCAATGGTAACCCACAGGGTGGTGTTAGTAGGGGATTCAACGATTAGTAATGCCATTGAATGTCAAGGGCCGATGGTTAGATCTTCTCTTGTTGGTGATGATCATTGCCTGATGCTTATGTGGTGCAGATGTTACTCGCCACTTGTCAGCCCAAGTATGGATATTGTCAAGGTCTTGCTGCATTTGAGCAAGGGCTGCTTCAGTGTTTGAAGAGTTGCGAATAATGCTGAACATTGTGTAATCATCAGCAAACATCCCCACTTCTGACCTAATGATGGAAGGAAGGTCATGGATGAAGTAGCTGAAGATGGTTGGGCCTAGGACACTACCCTGAGGAACTCCCGCAGTGTTGTCCTAAGATGATTGACCTCGAACAACCGCAACCATCTTTCTTTGCGCTAGGTATGACTCCCACCAGCGGAGAGTTTTCCCCTTGATTCCCATTTATTCCAGTTTTGTGAGGGCTCCTTGATGCCATACTCAGTCAAATGCTGCCTTGATGTCAAGGGCAGTCACTCTCACCTCACCTCTGGAGTTCAGTTCTTTTGTCTATGTTTGAAACAAGACTGTAATGAGGTCAGAAGCTGAGTAACCTTGGCATAACCCAAACTGAGCATGAGTGAGCAGGTTATTGCTAAGCAAGAGGTGCTTGATACCACCGTTGATGAACCCTTCTATTACTTATGATTGAGTGTAGACTGATGTGGCGGTAATTGGCTGGGTTGTATTTGCCCTGTTTCTTGTGTACGTGACATATATGGGCAAGTTCCCACATTGCTGGCTAGATGCCAGTGTTGTAGTTAAACTGGAACAGCTTGGCTAGGGGAACTGTAAGTTCTGGAGCACAAGTCTTCAGCACTATTGCTGGAATATTGCCAAGGCCCATAACCTTTGCAGTATCCAGTGCCCTCAGCCGTTCCTTTGAGTGAATCGAGTTGGCTGAAGAGTGACATCTGTGATGCTGGGGACTTGGAGGAGGCCGAGATGGATCACCCATTTAGCACTTCTGGCTGAAGATTGTAACGAATGCTTCAGCCTTAACTTTTGCACTGATGTGCTGGGCATCATTGAAGATGGGGAGATTTGTGGAGCCTTCTCCAGTGATTTGTTTAATTGCCCACCACCATTCACAAATTGATCTGGCAGGACTGCAGAGCTTAGATCTGATCTGTTGGTTGTAGAATCATTTGGTTCTGTCTATCACTTGCCGCTTATGTTGTTTGGCATGCAAGTAGTCCTGTGTTATAGCTTCACCTCATTTTTAGGTATGCCTGGTGCTGCTTCTAGCATGCCCTCCTGCACTCTTCTTTGAACCGGGGTTGATCCCCTGGCCTGGTGGTAATGGTACAGTGGGGGGATATGCTGGGCCATGAGGTTACACATTGTGGTTGAGTACAATGCTGCTGCTGATGCCCCATAATGCCTCGTGGATGCCCGGTCTTGACTTGCTAGATTTGTTCGAAATCTATCCCATTTACCACAGTGGTAGTGCCACTAAGCTCAGTGGAGGGCTACCTCAATGTGAAGGCAGGACTTCATTTCCGTAACGACTTTGCGCTGGTTGCCCCTACTGATACTATCATAGACAGATGCACCAGCGGCAGGCAGGTTGGTGAGGATGAGTTGAAGTACGTTATTCCATCTTTTTGGTTCCCTCACCACCTGCTGCAGACCCATTCTACCAGCTATCCTTTAGGACTCAGTCAGCTCGTTCAGTGGTGGCGCTATCAGACCCGTTATGGTGATGGACATTGAAGTTCCCCACCCAGAGTACTTTCTATGTCCTTGCCGCCCTCAGTGCTTCCTCCAGGTGGTATTCAACATTGAGGAGTACTGATTCATCAGCTGAGGGGGGTGGGGGGGCAGTATGTTGGTAATCAGCAGGAGGTTTCTTTACCTGTGTTTGAGCTGATGCCATGTGGCTTCATGGGATCTGGACTGGATGTTGAGAACTCCGAGGGCAGCTCCCTGCCGAGTGCATACCACTGTGCCACCACCTCTGCTTGGTCTCTCCTGCCAGTGGGACAGGACCTGGAGAGGGATGGTGGTGTTTGGGATATGACCTTTTAAGCTATTATTTGGTGAGAGTGACTGTGTCAAGGTGTTGCTTGACTAGTCTGAGACAGCTCTCCCAATTTTGGCACAAGCCCCCAGATGTTACTAAGGAGGACTTGCAGGAACGACAGGGCTGGATTTTTTATTAAGATAAAAGCAAAATTGTAATGGTTCCTTGATCCCTCTCTCAAATTCTGGTGATAGACTGTCCACCAATATTCGTTACAAGGCTAACAACTCCCGCAGCTACCTCAACTACAGCTCCTCACACCCTGCTTCCTGTAAGGACTCCATCCCATTCTCTCAGTTCCTTCACATCCGTCGCATCTGTTCCGATGATCCCACTTTCCAAAACAGTTCCTCTGACATGTCTTCCTTCTTCCTTAACCAAGGTTTTCCACCCACAGTGGTTGACAGGGCCCTCGGCCATGTCTGTTCCATCTCCTGCGCATCCACCCTCACACCTTCCTCACCATCCCAGAACCATGATAGAGTCCCTCTTGTCCTCACTTATTACCCCACC
Organism: Carcharodon carcharias; assembly: GCF_017639515.1. Lineage (NCBI taxonomy): Eukaryota > Metazoa > Chordata > Chondrichthyes > Lamniformes > Lamnidae > Carcharodon > Carcharodon carcharias. The sequence continues at coordinate 134,135,208 of NC_054479.1, forward strand.
AGCCTCTGCGTTCAAAGGATCATCCTCTGCCATTTCCGCCAACCCCAGCATGATGCCACCACCAAACACATCTTCCCTTCACCCCCCCCCCCCCCCCCCCCCCCCCCCCCGGCGGCATTCCGCAGGGATCGTTCCCTCTGGGACACCCTGGTCCACTCCTCTATCACCCCCTACACCTCAGCCCCCTCCCACAGCACCTTCCCATGCAACCGCAGAAGGTGCAACACCTGCCCCTTTACTCTCCCCCCCCCCCACCCCAATCACCATCCTAGGGCCCAAACACTCCTTTCAGGTGAATCAGCACTTGACTTGCACTTCCCTCAATTTAGTTTACTGCATTCGCTGCTCCCACTACGGTCTCCTCTACATTGGAGAGACCAAACGCAGACTGGGTGACCGCTTTGCAGAACACCTTCGGTCTGTCCGCAAGCATGACCCAGACCTCCCTGTCGCTTGCCATTTCAACACACCACCCTGCTGTCATGCCCACATGTCCGTCCTTGGCTTGCTGCATTGTTCCAGTGAAGCTCAATGCAAACTGGAGGAACAGCACCTCATCTTCCGATTAGGCACTTTGCAGCCTTCAGGACTGAATATTGAGTTCAACAACTTCAGACCATGAACTCTCTTCTCCATCCCCACCCCCTTTCCTATCCCCCCTTTTCCAATAATTTATAATTTAAAAACAAAAATTTTTTAATATGTTCTTTTCCCACCTATTTCTATTATTTTAAAATTGATTTCCATCCATTGTTTCATCTCCACCTTTTTGCCTGTTTTGATCACTTCTCCCCACCCCGGCTATCTGTCACTTGCCTGTCCTGCTTTCTACCCTTAATGTCACCATTAGCACATTCTTTAGCTATTATCACCACCATGAACACCCCTTTTTCCTTTTGTCTATGACATCTTTGGCAATCTCTTCTTTGCCTCCACCTGTCATTGGCCCTCTATCCAGCTCTACCTTTTCCACCCCCCTCAACCAGATTTTCTTTCACCTCTTTTCTCTTTGTCCTTAGTTCTGATGAAGAGTCATACGGACTCGAAACGTTAACTATGTTCCTCTCTGCAGATGCTGTCAGACCTGCTGAGTTTTTCCAGATATTTTTGTTTTTTGTTCTGGATTTGCCATTGTTATTTTTGGTATCTAGGTCGATGCCTGGTGGTCTGTCCGGATTCATTCCTTTTTAATGACTTTTTAGTGGCTTGATGCAACTGAGCGGCTTGCTAGGGCATTTCAGAGGGCATTTAAGAGTTGACCACATTATTGCGGATCTGGAGTCACGTGTAGGCCAGACCAGGTGAGGACAGCTGATTTCCTCCACTAAAGGACATTACTGAACCAGATGGGTTTTTATGACAGTCGACAATGTTTGCATGGTCATCATTAGACTTATGATTTCAGATTTTTATTGATGGGATTTGAACCCGTGTCCCCAGAGCATTACCCTAGGTTTCTAGATTACCAGTTAAGTGACAATGTCAATACGCCACTGCCTCCCCCAATATCAAGAAATTGCTGAAGGCACCGGTTACAGCAAAGGCTATGGGCCCTGATGACATTTTGGCACAAGTACTAACGACTTGTGCCCAGAAGTTGCTGCGCCCCAGCAAGCTGTTCCATTACAGCTGCAACACTGGCATCTAGTCGGCAACATGGAAAATTGTCTGGTTATGTCCTGTACACACGAAGCGGAGAAGCTGAATCTGGCTAATTACCGTACAATTACCAATCTGTCTACTCTCGATCATCAGTAAAGCGATGGACAATATCCAAGCTTGGGCTGACAAGTGGCAAGCAATGTTTGCGCCACACAAGTGCCAGGCAATGACTCTCTCCAACATGAGAGAATTTAACCATTGCCCCATGACGTTCAATGGCATTACCATCGCTGAATCCCCCACTAGCAACATCCTGGGAGTTACCATTGACCAGAAACTGAACTGGACTAGCCATATAAATACTGTGACTCGAAGCACAGGCATGAGGCTAGGAATCGTGTGGTGAGGAGCTCACCACCTGACTCCCCAAAACCTGTCCACCATTTCCATGGCACAATTCAGGAGCATGATGGAAAACTCTCCACTTGCTTGGACGAGTGCAACTCCCTCAACACTAGAAGCTTGACACCATCCAGGGCAAAGCAGCTCACTTGATTGGCACCCCATCAACAAATATTCACTCCCTCCACCACCGACGCACACTGCCAGCAGTGTGTACCATCTACAAGATGCACTGCAGGAACTCACTAAGGCTCCTTCAACAGCACCCTTTAAACTCACGACCTCTACGACCTAGAAGGACAAGGGCAGCAGACACATGGGAATACCACCATCTTCAAGTTCCCCTCCAAGCCACTCACCATCCTGACTTGGAAATATATTGCTGTTCCTTCACTGTCACTGGGTCAAAACCCTGGAACTCCCTCCCTAATAGCACTGTGGGTGTACCTACACCGAATGGACTGCAGCATTTCAAGAAGACAGCTCACCACCACCACCTCAAGGGCAATTAGGGATGGGCAATAAATGCTGGCCCAGGCAGCGACTCCCATATCCCATGAATGAATAATAAAAAGTTACAACTTCAACCAGTAGAAAGTTTTCCCCCGATTCCCATTAGCTTTAATTTTGTTAGGGCTCCTTCATGTCACATTTGGTCAAATATTGCCTTGTTGCCAAGGGCAGTCACCCTTGGCTCACCTCTGGAATTGAGCTCTCCTGTGCTTGTTTATACCAAGGTTATAATGAAGTCTGGAGCTGAATGCCCCGGTGGAACCCAAACCGAGTGTTAGTGAGAAATCAGCTTAATCATACATAAAAAATAAATAAGACACAATGTTTTGCTGCACTGAGCCTTTCATGGGATTGAAAATTAAATTGTACTGCACAATATATGTCAAATTTAGTTTTCATTGAATATTAAATGTGGAGCAAAATTGTTCAGTTCAGTTCTGCACTCAGGTTTTTTAAGCCTAGCAATAACTATTTTTAGCTGGAATCGAATGAGTAATATTTTTCAAGACACGTAATTTCAAACTTTTGGGATTACGTGGCAAAATTTATGTGTACCTTCCATTTAATTTTCACAAAATCGAAAAGTAACTTTGTAACTGCTTTAACAGCAAAATGTCAGTTGCTCGGGAATTTCCAGTTACTTGGTAGGCTTCTTTACTGAAGGGAAAACTGTTTTGAGCATGGGGGAGAGTAGCAAGTTTCATGTGTACACAAATTTTACAGTTTCAGTTCTTTTTTTGTTTCCTTGGCAAAAGTCACTTGCTAGCTTTGCCCTCTGTATTCCTGGTTGTAGAGATGTGCTTTGTTTAACTGTTTCCATTTTCAGTGTTGTCATCTTCTCTAATTGACTTTTTGCTATGTATCATTCAATAAATAGTATTTCAAGAATTCAAATTTCAGTAGGCTCTAGTGTCTAGCCAGAATGCAAGACCCATCAGAGGAAAGCATTATTAAGGTATATTGGAATGGTATATTTCTAAGATCTAAAAACTGATCAGCAAACCAGGAATTCTTGTTGACAAATGAACAAAAAGAGCATTTTTAAAAATTTAAGCCAACTATTTTATCATTTGAATCACATCTTTATGTGCATGTAATTACATTTGAAATATTAAGGAAATATTTTTCACAAGTTTAACAACACAACTTGCTCGTTCAGTATGTCAGCACAAGACACATATTTCATTAAGATTCAACTCATTATAAAAGATGAAATAAATTATAAATTGTTTGTTGGTAAATTGTTTTAAAGGATTGCACTATCAGTTTTCACTGGTAAATAACTCCTGAATTTTGACTCTTCAGAGCATTTAAAGAAAAAAGTTTGTTCAAGCCAATTAGTAGGATATGTTGCCACAACATGGGTGGGACTGATAACTTCCTGCATAGTTTGTAATGACTGCAAATAACAAACTTTGAGCATTTCACTTTGGTTTAAAGCTGTCAGTCTAGCATATGTCTCTCTTTTTGTTTGTTTTCTTAAAATGTTGATAGCTACTTTGTCATTTCAAAATGCTTTACTGCAAAGTAAAATTAACATCCAACTTATTAAGTCGGGCAATGAAACAGGAGTAAAGATAACCTTCCAATTGAAGAGAGAAAACCACATGAAGGCAGCAATATGTCAGAATTTACAGACACAATGTCCCATATGTGTGCTGATACTCGGCTCCATGCATAACTTGTACATTTGTGAAATACCATCTATAAGATGTTTCTTTGGGAAAATCGAGCCCAGGGGGTCACCCATCGGCAATCAGAGTATAAACATAGGCTCTGAAAACGGCCAGTTTCCCGAAAGACAAGTAAAGTAAGATCAATAAAACTAACTGTTGTTTGGAAGTGAAATAGTAGAATATAAGCTGATGCGAAGGGGATGAAGTTCCTGAAATTTTCTGTTCTAGAAACAGTGGGTCGATTAGTTGGATTCTGTTTTTTGCTGGGTGATGAGCAATCAAGTAACACATTTCAAAATGCAGGGGATCGCAGCAGATTCCCAACAGGCAAAGAAGTGCATTGAAACGTATGCTGTTTGAGAAAATATTCATCACAACTTCACATTCTGGTCAAACCATGGTACAGGCCCTGAAAACATTGCAAAGGCATCTGACACAGGGGCAGATGCTGGAAATCTGAAATAAAAACACAAACCTGAAAATATTCAGCAGGTCAGGCAATATCTATGGAGAGAGAAACAGTTAATGTTGCACGTCAAAACTTTTCTTCAGAACTGCAAAATGTTAGACAAGTAACTGGTTTCAAGAAGGTGAAATGGGGGAGAGTGGAGAAAGAACAAAAAGGAAGGTCAGTGGCATGGGTGAAAGACAGGAGAGATTAAAGGATGAAAGAACTTGTACAGGGCCCAAGTGGGTGGTAATGGGCCTGGCAAAGAAACAAAAATTGTGTCCAGATGAGGTATGAATGGCAGAATGATGAAAGGCTGCCATCCGAAAGCAAACACAGAAAAAACAAGACTAAGACCGAAACATGCAAAGAAAATTAAACAAAATGGGGTCAGAGATTACAGTCTGAAGTTGTTAAACACAATGTTGAGTCTGGATGGCTGTAAAGTGGCCAGTTGAAAGATGAGGTACTGTTCCTCAAGCTTGTGTTGCGCCTCATTGGAACACTCACTGCAGTCGGCCAAGGACAGAGAAGTCAGTGTGAGAGCAAGGCGGAGAATTAAAATGGCGGCCTTTTGGAAGTCAGAGGTGAAATCCTTAGTTGAGGAAAAAAAATGTGTCAGAAGCATTGGTATGGAAAGTTGCATCATCAGAACAGATGTAATGGAGAAGGAGGAAACAGGAAGAATACAGTGGAGTGCTGTAGGGAGCAAGGTGTGATAGTATTTTATGGGATCATCCTGTAATTTTGCTACTTGTCCCATGAACACTGGTTGGCTCTCCGGAATGCTTCGTCCTGTGTTTGTTGAGCAGCAACCGGAAGATGGCTGTCAAGTCTCCTTTTCCTGCTGTCCTTCTATTATTATTGCCTACGCATGCACATTGTGCTCCTGCACAGGCACTGAAGTCAGCCCACTCAGCTACAGCTGAGGTCTGGAGGACTGGAGCCAGTGCTCTGAAAGAAAGCTAAGCTGCCAAAGTTTGCAGGGTTCAGTAGTTGAGGTGGGGATGTGGGGATGAGAGTGGTGGAGTCAGAGTCTCGCCAGGCTGCTGGGCTAACCTGGCCAGGTGGTGATGCCACAGGAGTAGCAGGGCAGCTGGACTCTTTGGGTTGGGGTGTAGGCTCTGGGTCAAGTAGGTTTTTGGGGGTGGTTGGCAGAGGGGGGCGGAATTGGAGCCCAAGTTCTAGGAATCTGCCACGCCCAAAGGGGAGAGGAGCTGCTGATTAAGTGAGTCACAGAAGATGGCTGCTTGCTTAGTTGAATGGAGGGGCTCTCAGTATGGGTGGGAGGAAGGAGTTGGAGGAAGAGAGGCTCCTGAGTGATTGAGGGCAGATTTGAGAGGAGAGGTTGCTGAGAGAATGAGTTGGAGGTTGAGGAGAGGGTCTGTAAAGTGGGGGTGGGTTGGGAAGAGGGGCTGCTGTGTATGAAGGAGAATGGAGCTGGGGAAGAGGGGCTGATGATTGAGGTGGCAGGGTGTTAAGAATTGTGCACACCCTCTCTTTTTCCCACCCCCACCACCACCAGCCTCGCCAGCATCCCTCCCCATCCAAATATTTTATTTGTGCAGGTTTGGTTACCCTGGAGTGCCAGGAAATGCAGTAGCTGTAGGAGTTAGTAGGGTTATTTGTTGCTAGCCTATTCCCAGAAATGTTCTGGAAAAAGAGGTGAGGGAGGGGCTCGAGTTGGACTGGGACAGGGGATGTTTACAATTCCCAAAAAAGGCAGGCATAGCCAGGACTCATGCATGTATCTCTAGCAACAACTTTTTTATTTGGAGGAATTGGGCTAAGTTGAAGGAGGAATACAAATAAAATGTTGGAAAAACTCAGCAGGCCTGACAGCATCTGTGGAGAAAGAAACAGAGTTAATGTTTTGAGTCTGTATGACCCTTCTTCACAGTTTCAACACGTTAACTCTGTTTCTCTCTCCACAGATGCTGTCATACCTGCTGAGTTTTTCCAGCATTTTCTGTTTTTATTTCAGACTTCCAGCATCCACAGTATTTTGATTTTATCTAAGTTGAAGGAGGAGTTGCTCAATATGAGAGCAGGTTCAGCCAGGCGGAGGAGGGTGGTAGTGGTTGGAGTCTGATTGAGCCTTCGTTCAAGGAAAAAGCAGAGAACCTGAAGACCGTCCTGGTGGGAATGGGGTGTAGAGACATTGGAAATCCGTGACAAAGATAGTTATGGCCAGGAAATTGAAAACTATTGGAGTGACAGAGGACATTGGAAAAGTCACGGGTGAAGAGTGCAAAGAGACTGGACAGAGGGGGAAAAAGTAGTTGAGATCGGAAGAAATAAGAGGAGGCTTCTTGTTCCTGTGCAATTGTTCCATCATCAGTTACCAGTTGTTACCATCAGTAAGTTCCATAATGTGTCTCAAATAACATGGCTCCACAAGCTTAGTAAAATGAATGTGGCTTAGAATTAAACTGAAGAATTAACTTTTTTAATTGATTTGAGTTCTCTAGCCTTTTAGTCTGTATAAATGAAGCATTATCAGAAAGGATCTTAGTGACTTGCACATATCTGAAGAAATCACTGTTCTCAGGTACACTAGACTTTTGTGGCAAAACAAAAACCAAACCACTGTTTCTTAGAAGCTGGGGAAGGTATCACAGCTGTGTAATAACAGCACCAGAATGCCCAATGTTGCTCTTCACTGAGCCCCAGTATATATTTACTTCAAGTGTTGAGTTAGGACATTAGTTGACACACATTGTTAAGCAACAAATCACCAAATACATAATTTCTTTTTGCTGCTTGTAGCTATGTTTAAGCTGCAGCCTGCATTTAACAACTTATTTAGCAAACCTAGGAATGGAGTCATTTGATTACCAGATATTGATTGTTCTGTCATTTCTGATATTGTTTCCCCTAATTAATTGAAGTGTGAAGTGTCAAAAAGGAATAGAATGGCCCTAAATTATAATTAATCCTGTTTACCTCACTTAAAATATCTGCTTTATATGGTGATAATATGCAAGAGCCAATTGCTCTGCAAGAGTCAAACTCTGCAAGAAAGACTACAGAATGCTGCAGCACAGAGGGATTTGGGAGTCCTTGTGCATGAATCCCAAAAAGTTAACATACAAGTTCAGCAGGTAATGGGGAAGGCAAATGGAATGTTGACCTTTATTTCAAAGGGAATGGAGTATAAAAATGGATAAGTCTTGCTAAAACTACTTGATGCACGAGTTAGACCACACCAAACATACTGTGAACAATTCTGGCCGCCTTATCTAGGGAAAGATATACTCGCATTGGAGGCAGTCCAGGGAAGGTTCACACGATTGATCCCAGGCATGGAGAGATTTTTTTATGAGGAGAGGTTGAGTAGGTTGAGCCTGTACTCATTGGAGTTGAGAAGAATGAGAGGCAACCTTATTGAAACATGTAAGACTCTTAGGAGGCTTGACAGGGTCGGTGCTGAGAGGTTGTTTCCCCTTGTGGGAGAGCCTAGGACCAGAGAGCAAATCTCAGAGTAAGGGGTTGCCCATTTAAAACAGAGATGAGGAGGAATTTCTTCTGAGGGCTGAAGAAACTGGGTCATTAAGTATATTCAAAGCGGAGGCAGGCAGATGTTTGATCAGTAAGGGAATCGAGAGTTATGGGGACAAGGTAGGAAAGTGGAGTTGAAGATTATTAGATCTCATTGAATGGTGGAACAGACTAGATGGGCTGAATGGCCTACTCCTATGTCTTGTGGTCATCAACCCTCTTAGAATTAATTTCTAGAGGCTTATGATGCCTTCCCCCTGTTGGATAACGAAACCAATTGATTATTACATAAAAATTACAATGTGTAAAGACCAAAACGTGTGGATATCTAAATAAATCATATAGAAATGTTTGTATTAATTATTGTCTGCAGAAAACAGTCACATTATGCTGTCATATAGTTCCTGAATATTCTTTAGAATGAAGCATTTCAGTTTCTTGGAATGGGGGCTGGATGAATAATTAAGTACCAGTGTCAGTGCCAATATGATGTCATGCAACCTCCTGTTCACATGCACTGGAAATAGTAGATATGGCATTCAAATAAATATGCAATTTTACTCGATTGCTGAAAGGAAAGACAGACAACTTGAACAGCACTGCTATAGTATCAGAAAATGCCAGGAATGCAAAGCATGCCATTCCAAAAATGGTGTTTTGCGTGCATTGAGCAGTTGATGTTGGTAACATACCATATCCCAAACCTCTGTCAAAAATACTGTCTGTAGGTGTTGGAAAGACTTCAATATACAACAAGTCGGATCTGTATATGGAAAGATTTAGCAGGTTTGGCCTCTTCACTTTTCCGCTGAAGAAGGCGGTGCTGAGCAAAAGAAGCTCGTGGGTAACCATAAGGAGACGTAGTGAATAAATGAATGGGTAGGGGAAAATAGCTCATACCAGTCATAGCTGCTGCTGTGCGTAAATAGAGTTGATAGTGCAGACCCCTATCTTGCCATGTCTGATGAGGGCATTAAATATTTTACAGTACTGCACCTTCATCCTCTAAACAGTGTTACTGACATTTCCTAAGATTCTTGTTTGCAGTTTGCTGACCAACAGGCCCTCTTGGGCAAACAGGACTTTCTCTTGAACTACCCTTGATGCAGTCAGATTTCTTCTGCTCCTTCGGCAAAGCTGACTTCCCTACTGTTTTTAAGACAGGTCAGCCTCTTTCTGCAGCCATCGGTTAAGAAGTGACTTATTCATGAAGACCTGCAGCAGGGCACACATTCCTTGCTGCTGGACCGACACCGATTCTGAGGCAAAAGCCCTGCTCTTTGCTCATTCTGCATGTTGTTATTAACTAACCTAGAAACATGGACAGCTTCACTGATACTGAAGTCAGCTGCATGAAGAAAATTTCAGCTACTTGTCTGAACATTATAACATGAAGATTATCTTGAGAATCGCTGATCATTTATTTTATACCATTTGCAAACTTAGGAGATTTCACTTATTACGGTCTTGTTCAAGTCATTAATTTATATATGAAGGACAGCAGGACTCCCAAAATCCAGTGGACCTTTTGGATACCATGCTCTTGTCAATCAGAAGAATTTCCATCGATGACTGCCATCAATTTATAGCTTTTTACTCTATTTAATGTTCAGCACTATATTTTACTTTGTATTCTGTGGCTCATTGGGCAGAATCGTCCCAGTTTTGCACTAATTGTGGTAGTGGACATGAAAATGTCATTTTACCCGCCTGCCGCAATGGCGGGTTTTCTTATCATATCATCTGCTTCCTGCCTCGTTAATTATGCAGCCACAGGAAACACTGGTCTTGCTGGCAGACAGCCTCTGAATCGCCTGCCATGCCTTCACCTCACTGTTAGCTCATTCCCGATGCCTTATCCAAACTGCAGGCGCACACACAATTGTCAATACTTTCAACCCAGGATTGCTCCAGTGGAAGCCAAGAAGAGTTAATTGACCCATCACTGGAATGCTTTGGCTGCAGGAGGTCCAGCAATCACACTACTCTGGCTTGCCGGGGGGTGGTGGCAGTGGTGGTTAGTGCCACTGCTGCACAGAAGTGGCTGGCCATCCAGTGCACAAAGAGGATGAATGATCTTATCCGTGCCTCCAGGGCAAGACAACCATCTCATCACTGTAAACTCTCTCACTCACAAGGCTAACATACATTTGCTGGCATTTCTCTCACTGCCAGTTCAAGGGACATCACTACTCACATCTCTCTTTTGCCTCATCTCCTCTGGAGACTGCCTCCTCAGCCCTCGCCATCAACATGTGCTCCCAAACATACCCTTGATACCCCTCTTCCTCAGTACATCCCTTGCCCTGCAGCCTCTTCCCTTGCCTGAGGCCACTCCCTCCCCCCTTCCCCAAGCAAGCCCTAGTCCTGCAGCCATTGAAAAGCTACCCACGCATTATAGCTGGTCTGGTAGGTAGAGACGTACCTGTGAGGCCCTCTAAAAGTGATGTGGTGCTGCCTGCGAAGCCTGGTGCTGATGATTGCAAGTGCTGCCTGAAGCAAGGTAGGTAAACAAACCTCACAGTCCTGAGCGAAGTGCAGCTTGCCAGGTGCACATTGCTTATGTACAGTTTTGAAACACGTCAGCGTGCAATCACACTGATGTGCCCTAATGATCCAGCATGGGGGGATGATTCTGGCGTGCAGGGTTTATAATGATATGCAAGTGTTGAAATTAGGTTCCTGACGTTGGGAAGTGGGAAACGCAGCCCGCCATTGATGGATGGAACGAACGATTACAAACTGGTTTCACGACGGTGTAAAACCGATTTTTGTCCTTCTCACCATACTGCCCACTCACGCTCGCCATGATACCTGCCGCCAATGGAACTGGACAATTCCACCTATTAGCTTAGCATTTGATGCAGGACCTTGACAAAAGTTTTCCTTTACCCAATATGTGTTTAGTGTCTTTAATAACTGTAGTAGGTTGTTGAGACCCAACCTTATTTTCCTTCATCCAAGCCAACGCGCTTTCAAAAATTATACTTTACAAGTGTTCCCGCACCAGATTTCTCATGGTAATTTCAAAGATTTTCTCTGTAGTTGATGTATACTTGCCTGCTTGTGCCTTGACCCTTTTAAATAATGGAATTATCCTAAATCTAAATTACAAGAACGTTATTAACCACTCAACTAATTTTATTTACTAAGTACTCACCTGCACCCTTTGTTTACTACTGGTTGTATCATATTTTGTACCATGTAGCAGCTACTAAAATAGGAATATGAAATTAACTTTAATTTAATCTTAGTTATCTGATTTTTCCCAGTAATAGATCAATTCAGTATTGAGGTAAGATGAAAAACATACCAAAAAAACTTCAACATAACCATTCTTGAGGCTAAAATATATTTTAAAAATTAGGGAGATTTATGTGGAAAGTACAACTGGAAAGTAAGTAAAATCTGAATTTTTTAAAACATAAAGCAACTGTGATCACGGCTACAGTGGTTCTGTGAGGAAGGTCATCAATTTTAAAATCAATGTACTTGCTACCGTAGAGATCTTGAAAATTAATGTGAAATTTGCAAATTCTTTAAACAAAGAGGAGTTTGAACTGAACTTTTTTCAAAAGCCAAACTTATGAAGTAATATTCTTAGCTTTTCCAGCCATTGATAAGAATAGTTCAGTCTCGTGCTACAATGAAATGCAAGATTGCTAGTATAGTTTCTTCAAATCCATCTTCCAAAATGGTATAATGGAAAAGTTAAGACATACAAGTTCAGCGGGTAATAGGGAAGGCAAATGTAATGTTGTCCTTTATTTCAAAGGGAATGGAGTATAAATATGGGGAATAAAAGCAAAATACTGCAGATGCTGGAAATCTGAAACAAAAACAAAAATAGCTGGAAAAATTCAACAAGTCTGACAGCATCTGCAAAGAGGGATACAGTTAACGTTTCGAGTCCGTATGACTCATCAGAAATAAAGGGAAGTCTTGCTAAAACTATACAAGGCACTAGTTAGACCACACCTAGAATGTGGTGAACAATCTTGGTTCCCTAATCTAGGGAAAGATATTACTGGCATTGGAGGCAGTCCAGAGAAGGTTCATGAGGTTGACCCTGGGTATGGAGGGATTTTCTTATGAGGAGAGGCTGAGTAGGTTGGGCCCACGCTCCTTGGAGTTTGGAAAAATGAGAGGCAACCTTATTGAAACACACAAGATTCTTAGGGGTAAAAGCAAAAAACTGCGGATGCTGGAAATCCAAAACAAAAACAAAAATACCTGGAAAAACTCAGCAAGTCTGCCAGCATCTGCGGAGAGAAACACAGTTAACGTTTTGAGTCCGAATGACTCTTCATCAGAACTAAGGAAAAATAGAAGAGGTGAAATATAAGCTGGTTTAAGGGAGAGTTGGGGGGGGGGGGGGATGACAAGTAGAGCCAGTAATAGGTGGAGATAACCAAACAATGTCACAGACAAAAGGCCAAAGAGGTGTTGAAGGCGGTGATATTATCCAAGGAATGTGCTAATTAAGGCTAGAAAGCAGGACAAGCAAGATTCTTAGGGGGTTTGACAAGGTTGAAGCTGAGGTTTCCCCTTGCGGAAGAGTCTAGGACCAGAGGGCGTAATCTCAGAGTAAGGGGTCGCCCTCTTCTCTGAGGATAGTCAATCTGTGGAATTCTTTATCGCAGAGGGCTATAGAGGCTCTGTCGTTAACTATATTCAAGGCTGAGATAGACAGATTTTTAATCAGTAAGGAAATCAAGGGTTATGGGGACAAGGCAGGAAAGTGGAGTTAAGGATTATCAGATCAGTTATGATCTCATTGAATGGCGGAGCAGACTTGATGGGCCGAATGGCCTACTTCTGCTCCTACGTCTTATGGTCTTATCAAGTCAACAAATCAATTATTTTTATTTAAAGAGTACATTACTGTATTCAAACAAGGTCTGGACAAGTTGTGATTTTAATTATGCCAAGTACCTATAGCGGTGCTCGCCTTGATAAAGTGCTGTTCAGGTAACAAAAGCACCAAAACTCTCGACAGAAGAATGATGGATGTTGCTTTTAAATGTTGGATGATGGCATGGCTTAGTACATTTGAGCTCCCATGAACTTCACCCCAGTTAGTTTGTGGATCATTCAATGCAGAGGGGGCTTGATTGATTTTCGTAACTGGTAAAGACCATGTCAAGGCTAGACTCTTTCCCCCACCAGAATGGAAATTGCTCTTGCAGCCATTTTTGCAGGTGATTATGAACATTGAGCATTTAAACATTATGTTGGTGTCAGCTTTGAGTAACTTAGAATATAGCTAACAGTTTTTTTTTAAACTTATGATTCATAGGTGATACGGAGAATTTACAAAGGAATTCCACTGCAGCTGAGAGGAGAGGTCTGGTCTCTACTTCTGGAAATACAAAAAATAAAATTGGAGAAAAAAGACTTGTATGATGTAAGTTTTTTTTTCAATTTCTGATGCTTTTAACTCAGCCAGAGCCATCCCCACATGATTTTTAGTTTACCCACATAGTTAAAAGCAAAGGAAGAAGCATGGCTGATGTACCATGCATCTATATATCTGTAAATATAAGCTTGTTGATAATTAATCATAATTGGTAAATTTAAATGATGCTTTGGAATTTTGATAAAACTTGATTCATGATTTCTTTCTATCAGATGATAGATCATTTTTTGTAAAACAGATGTCGTGCTGAGAGTGATTTCTTTTTATTCAAACTTTTGACATATTAGCATTGTGAAATAATGTACCAGCAGACTCATTGTACCTTCCTGCAATGCATTCCAGTTAAATACATCATTGCTTATGATTGGCAGCTATATTGGGCTACTTTTGGTGATATCTTTGTTCAAGTTGAAGAGTAGGTTCTGAGTACAATGTGTTCCCTGTAGCACTGTTTTCCTAATTCAGTAGTTTTTTGTGCAAGGTACATTTTGTTGGCTGTGGAACATTTTCCATATGAATTAAATTGATCTGGGGTAAACCCAGTTCCCAGCGATTAACGGATAATGTAGCAAATCTCTGCTCTGTCCAGCCCCCTATTTAAAAATAGATGATTCTTTTGGATTAAGTTGTGAATGGTAACACTGGAAAGATATGCTTGTAGTGCATTTTCTCCAAAGTTTTATGTCCTTACTCTCCATAAATGGGGTTAAAGGAAATACTAGAGCGTAGTCCTGCTTTCTGAGCTTTGTTTTTTTCATAACCTGTGGGAAGTACCTACCCTACCCTTGCTGCCTAATTCTGGCAAGCCTGGCTGAGTTCAGAAGCTGACTGAGAGCAAATCCCTTTGTTAATTATTTATTTAATAAGCCAAAATTCTAGAGAGTTATTTATATTGCTGGAATTAAAAGAAAATCACAAGTTTTCAGTAGTGATGTCTTATTTTAAATGTACGGCAGCTGTAGAAATCTTTATTTAAATATAGCTAATGTTGAAGAATGAAGAAATATCATCTTCAGCTTTGACTCCTAAACTTTGATCAAAAGTAATTTTCAAGGTTATTGATTTATTGCCAGTATTCCCTGGTGATGGTGCTCATTAAATGTGGTCCAGATTATCAGAAGTACTAATGCTATTGTCAATAATCCATCAAACAGTAAAGTATTCTGAAATTTTATTAGCTCAATTTTTATTTTTGGAGTTATGGCAAACTTGATGTAGGGCAAATATTCAATCTTGTGCAGCTATTTAGTAATATGTATTGGACATGGAGAGAATTTTCATCTCTGTTCTACTTAGTGCTGAGCAGATTCCTTGTATCATCATATCAGTTTTAATATTTTCTATTAGTTCTCCTAAAGATGCTTTTTTGCATCTTAGCTGTGATTATTCAAAGTTTCTAATCCCTGCCACTGACTGGCAATATAATGACAGTCTTTGTTGAAATGCTGCATTGTGCCTAGTTTTCACCTGGTGCTTTGTACAATGTTTTCTGTAATTCAGCATAATGTCATAAGGCTCAGAAGTTGGTGTTGTACAACTCAATTTATTTAAAGGAGAAGTTTATTGAAGTGCCATCCAGTTGTAAGATTGAGGTATTACATCAATAAAAAATCCTATACAATAAGAAGTTTTTTTTTGGTCCATGTGAGCCACAAATCCCTGACCTGGGGATGAAGCATTTTGACCCCTATACCTGATGGATTTTGAAATAACATCCGTTGTTTGTTTGTGAGGTAACCTCAGAGTGATTAGTAATTAGTATTAATATTAGTTAATATTTATAAAAATTATGATTACTAATATTAGTAATCTAATACTTAAGAGTGCTGAATTACTCAACGGGCAAATGAACAGCATGGTGCGGTATGAGGCATTCTGGACTTTGAATGCCCAGGTTTGAATCCTTACCCATTTAATTCCCTCTCAACCAGGAGTGTATTTTTACGACTCTTAATGTTGGGTTTGGCGTTCTTCTGGGGTATCAGCTGGTGCTTCTGCTCTTGATTTCTGCCTAATGAACTGTTTGATGAGCCTATTTTGTGGGTGTTGAATGTAGACCACTTTTTGTTGTAATTTTCTCCTTTGCTGCCTCTCTTCCCCATCTCCGACCCCCTACCTCCTCCCCCCGAACATGCAATTTGCCAGCAATGGAAGGTTCACAGATGAGGGAGGTGAAAGGTTACTGATGCTCATGGGACTGTAATCAAGCATGAATCATTGCTTATGGAAGAATTGGGTTAAGAACACCAAAAGATTAGAGAAAAATTACAATTTAATTCTTCATACATTTCCATAAAATGTGAATGCTTTTAAGATCAATAAATAGACCTGAACTATAATTGAGGATTGTACAGAACTGTGAATTAAATACAAAATGTTTTGGAGAAGCTGTCAAAATGTGAATTTGAATAATTTATAACCAAGTAGTTTTAGTTTTTTAGCATGTTATTTTGAGCAGATAGTATTGCTGACAATTCCCAGATATCTTATTTCTTTTCTCTTTTGCATTTAAAAAATACTTTAGAAGCTTAAAAGCAGAGCACGGACAATATCTCCAGACATCAGGCAGATTGACCTCGATGTGAACCGTACTTACAGGGACCATATCATGTTCAGGGAAAGATATGGAGTCAAGTAAGGAAATTTTTTGCTTGCCTCTTAAATGTTCTTGCATTGTACTTGCATTTGCTTGGCACTGTCAGTAATAATCCTTTTCATAAGCTATATTTCACCTACAGAGTTTTCTCAGTACATACATACTCCCTTTAATACTTACATCAAACAGCTGCCAAGAGGTGCATAAGGTCAACAAAAGTGAAAGGCCAATTATCTTTTTCCTCCTCCCTGTGTGAAACTGACTGACAGTTAAGCAGCTCCACAAAGCAGCATAGCCTGATCCGAAAGAGAATTGTGTACGTGAATCTATCTTGCTGCACTATAACGTGGTGTCTTGAAATTCGAATGAGCTGCCTTGTCTGTCATTTTGATTTCTTGAAAATCAAATGGTTGCATTGAATTATTGTGAACTTCAGCATCCCATTTTACTTATTCCTTTCTATGTTTGATTTTGTGTGTTCTGAAATATTTTTGTTTGTAGAGTGATTACTAATGATCTCATGGGGCGGGGTGGGTTCTGTCTTTGCAAGGAAAATGAATTAACATAAGCACCTACAATCAGGAACCCTGCAATGTATTTGCTTTGACTGTTTAATTTAGATCCACCTCCTTGTTGGCTCACTTCTTTCAAGTTTGTAATGATCATATTGGCATCTAAACAATTCTTCAAAATTAACAGGAAGAAAGATGTGTAACCGGCTTTGATAACAATTCTTTGTTGTGGTACTTTTTTTTAATGATTGATGACAATGCCTCTTTAAATATCGTGGGTATGCATCTTGGTTGAAGGTTGCACCTATAAGAATTAATATGCAGGTAATTGGAATTACAGTATGACTGTTTGACCTTTTGCATCTTTTCTTTGGTATTGTGTTGACTGTAATGGTGAACGCAATGGATTTCAGCACTTTGTCTTCAGCACTGCAATTAAACACTTTCATGCTGTGTGTGTATTTTCTCTCTGCTGAAAAATATTCTTCAATTTGTTGGAAATGTTGAAATCTTTATTTGTTTCATTTATTCCTGGTACTGAAAAGGGTGGCAATAATTTGGACATAGTTGGGAGTTGGCTTTTTTGACTTTTATTGCAAAGGAATACACAGTTATGAAGGTTGATGGTAAAAACCCATTAATTTAAATTTTTGACCATCATCGGAGTTGACCTTGGTGTTTATCATCTACAGGTTTATATCAAAGTCATGACAGATAAGACGCCGTCAGGCATTACTTCAACAATGCAACTTCAATGGTGCTTTATATGTTTTGCTTTCATTCTACACATGCCCCTGCCACTTGGAGCTGTGATTGCCAGATTAGTTAATATAAGTTAGTCACAATCAAATATTAAGTCTATCAGTGAGTGTGACAATCAAGGCCATTCATTATGTTGTGTAAAAAAAAAAATGCAGTTATACAATACTTAAATTTGATGAACAGTGCCCTGTCTCGGAGGTGGGTTGGTGTCATTACCCTTTCCAATATCTCCAGCTGAGCTGAGAAGCATTTTTATTTTTTTTTGCAAATCATTTGGCAACTAGTTAAGCAAGTTCTGTCTGACCTCAGCTTCTCATTACCTTTTGTGGCCTTCATGTTGACCGGGATATCAGTTATGGTGTGCACAATGCCAAACCTTGCATTGTGGAACACTTTCCTCTGAAATAGTTTCAGAATTTTCTTGCAACGAACTGAAATTCTGAACAAATTGAGCTTTTCAACTTAATTCTTTTTTAAGTCAGAGTTTACAGCAAGATGTGATGGAATACAGATATCTATTTCTTAACAATGATGAATATCCCTATGAATATTATCTTTGACGTCAAATATGATGTGCAAATATCATGAACTCATCTTTAGCTCATTAGGAACAACATTTCAAGATAAAGCCATTTATCATCCACTTGTCACAGTCAATGCATAATGGTCAGTAAGCAGACCTTTGGAATTACTGAAACATCTGTTCTTATAGGTACAAAATACTGGTTCAGAATTGTGGAGGCCACGTTTTATGAAATGTTTTATTTTATGCATAAAATGATCAATAGCTGGAGTAGGTTGACAATGCCTGAAGCTTGTATACAATTTAACAGCTAGATTCTATAATGGAAAGACAGTAAGGCTGATATTCTGAAAAGATGAGATCAAATGGGCCTTTATTCAGTGACTGGTTGGTATAGTTGGTGGTGCTGTTGCCTCTTATTCAAAAGATCGTGTATTTCAATTCCATAATAGGATTTCAGCACATGACCTCGAGTGGGTGACATTTCAGTGCATTAATGAGATAGCATTGCATTTTTAGGAGTGTCAGCTTTTAGCTAATATGTTTTAAGTAAGGTACTGTGGGCAGAATTGTCCCGATTTGCACTAAGTGCAGTCACGGGTGGGGAAAACAAAGTTTTACCCTTCGGCGGCTTCTCAAGAAGTATTGCCCCAAACCCCCCGCATTAATGATGCATTTCCGAGAAAGAGGCCTTTTTGGTGGGCAGGCTCCAATTTGTCGTCTTCGCTTTCTGTACATCACAAGGCATACAACTAGTTTATCGTGCCCCATGCTCCTGATGATGTATTCCTGCAGGATGAAAGCAAGAGAAGCGTGGGTTAGCATGGGTGTCCTAAGAGTCTCTTTTGGTTCAGTCTGAAGGCCTCTTAATGCATCCTGGAGAGTGCTGTCCACCACTTGGATGGCCAGAGTTTAGTGTGCCACGTGGAAGCCCGAAACCCCACCTCACTCCACCTGACCTGTTGGCGGCAGCTTTGCCTACTGGAGTGCATGCTGTGTACTCGGCTCAGGTGCAGGCATTCTCTTAAACCTCACTGCAAGGCTGCACTGTTAGGTTAAACCGTGGGGGAGGCTGGCCCAAACCGGAATGCTGACGTTGCAAGGGGCTATGAGTGCCTCCACCAGGAACTGTTCCACTGCCAGCTTTGACAAGGAGATTGTACAATGTGCCTAGTTGTCCAACTGTTCTGCAGTCCACTAAAACACTCATTAGTTTGCAGTCTGTGCCCGAGGGGTGAAAAGCTCTGGAGCAGTTGGTGGCACTTTGATGCCTCTGTGTTGCTTGAGTGGACAGATAAGTTAGAGGCCTGTCTACTCGCATGTCAACATGGCTCCGTCTGAACTGTCTCAGCTACAGAGGAATGGTCACTGTAATCAAGATTTCCTTAATGCGTGGCTGCTCCCCCCTGCCCATACCACATGTGCTTGTGCACTACTTTCAATCGCAGTGCAGTCCTTCTCTCTCTTTTTCCACCCCCCCCCCATGCCCTTTAACCTTGAAGTCCAGCAGGCAAACGCTGCTCAACATTACTGTACACTCACCTCCGAGTTCGCCTCAACATGCAGCCTGCCAAGTGCATTTGTATGCTGTTGTGAAACACGCTTGACGTGGGCGGATGTTCCAGCGATTGGAGGTGATTCCAGCGAGATGATCTTATAATATGCAGATGTATTACAATGAGTTTCTTGATGCCTGATGGTGGGAAACGCAGCCCGCCATCAATGGGCTGAGTGAATGATTGCAAACTGGTTTCACGACGTCGTGAAACTGACTTTTGGCCTTCTCGCTATATTGTCTGCTCACACTGCCGAGTATACCCGATGCCAACGGGCACGGAAAATTCTACCCTGTGTGTCTTTTCCAGTTGTTTCGTTGACCTTAAAAGATCCTATGGCACTATTTAAAGCAGAAGAAGAATTTTTATTAGTGTCAGCCAGCACCATAAAGATAGATCAACTGCTAACTTATTGCTGTTTGTGGTATCTTGCCGTATCCAAATTAGCTTGCATCTGCAATACTTTTATTATGATTTAGAATTTGAAACTATATCATTTTAAGTTGGAGATCAAAGACATTCTATTTTAGTTTCCTAGTTCTTCTAAAAGTTTTGCAGCTGCAATCATGGCAAAACATATTTTAGTCATTTGTTATGGTTGCCCTTTACGTCATACATTAATGGCTGTAGAACTACAAAGCATTTTCAAAATGAGCACTTTTCACAAGGCTGTTCAATTTTGGAAGTTTCGAATTCTTTCGATCAAAAATCAAAATCTGATGCTTGTAGACCATCTTCCTGCAAGATTTCCTTCTATGGGATGGGACAGGACAGAACTAGCATGGGCCAGTTGGTTAGAATGGCCTATTTCTGTGCTATAAATACTTTGTAAGAACTTCCCTATAAACAGTAGGTGGCTTTATACCACTGTTGGGCCTACATTGAACCAGATAATGTTTTCTTTCTTTGTAATATATTATTCCAAACAGGGTGGGGGGAGCAAGCTCAGTAAGGTAAGGGAAACAGAAGTAGGGGAACATGTAGGCAATAGTGACCATAAATTAATGCGCAAAATATACTACGCTTTAAGAGAACCACTGAGCTGCACATGGGCATGGCAAAGACCATTGGCGGAAAGCAGATTTTGGGGTGTTAAAAATAAAACCTGGAAAAATAAAATGGACAGCAATGCTGACGGACAGTAATTTGGAATAGCAATGGGACAACAATTAAAATGCTATTCAACAGAGTCCAGGAAAAATATATTTTGCTAAAAAAACATATGTTAAACACTAATGGACAAATGAAGATATGAGTGAAAAATTGAGGATAAGAAAAGAGGCATGCAATTAGTACATGGAGAGCAGGGGAGAGCATAGAAAGGGAGAAGATAGTGTTTAGTGTGGTCTACAAGCATCAGATTTTGATTTTTGATTGAAAGAATTCGAAACTTCCAAAATTGAAGAGCCTTGTGAAAAGTGCTCATTTTGAAAATGCTTTGTAGTTCTACAGCCATTAATGTATGACGTATAGGGCAACCATAACAAATAAGTAAAATATGTTTTGCCATGATTGCAGCTGCAAAACTTTTAGAAGAACTAGGAAACTAAAATAGAATGTCTTTGATCTCCAACTTAAAATGATATGGTTTGAAATTCTAAATCATAATAAAAGTATTGCAGATGCAAGCTAATTTGGATAAGGCAAGATACCACAAACAGCAATAAGTTAGCAGTTGATCTATCTTTATGGTGCTGGCTGACACTATTAAAAATTCTTCTTCTGCTTTAAATAGTGCCATAGGATCTTTTAAGGTTAGCGAAACAACTGGAAAAAAAGTTTTTTTAAAAATAGAAATTAGGAAAGTAAAGAAGAACTAGAAAATTAAATTATCAAGGAACCTGAAAGCATAAGTCATAAAACATTTATAGGTATGCAAATAAAATGAAAAGTGGTATTAGAATAGTGCCACAAGGGATGGACGGTAAAATTACAGGCTAGCAGAAATATTAATTGCTTAGCTTCAACATCTACTGGGCAACAGATCAGTTGGACATGAAAGTAATATTAAAAATGACATATTTCTCTTTTTTTAAAAAATTGAAGTTATTATATTAACTTATTAAATTAATTAAATTCAAAGGACATGACTCTTGGTCTGGATGAATTGCATCTGTGCAATTTAAAAGAATGTAGAGAAGATATAGCAGCAGCACTAAGTATTTCATCATTTGTTAGAAAAGCATGTTGCATCGGAGGACTGGTGGAAGCTAACATCATATCAATATTTAAGAAGCAAGATGGAATATGAGAGTATAGCTTAACATTGGTGGTAGGAAGAAAGTGGAAACCCTGTTGAAGTGTTTAGAAGTCAGGAATATAACGAATAGCCAGCATGGATTTTGAAAGGAAAAGCCTTGCTTGACCAACCTCCTTGAATTCTTTGAAGAGATAACAGCAAGAGTAGATGAGTGTAATGCCATAGATGTAATTTACCTCAATTTCCAAAAGACCTTTCTGCCACTTAATAGAATAATGTGTAAGGTCAGAGCATGCAGAGTCAGCGGACAGGTGGTGAAATGAATAGCTAGCTGACTAAAGGACAGTGCAGAGCAGGGGTAAAAAGTAGCTCATCATAGTGGGAGAGGGGAATATTCGGTCCTACAAGCTTCAGTGATTGGACCAGTTCACAATGTACATTAACTATTTTTAGACTTTGGAATCGAAAACTCAATTTTTAACTTTGTGGAGTAGTCGTCAACACTGAAGAGGACTCCAAATTACAAGAAAGCATTAATAAATTTGAAGAATGGACATATAAACGACAAGTAATTTCAAAGTAAGTAAGTGTGAGGTATTATAAGGTCACATTTATTAAGAATCTAAATGGAATAGAGGAATGAAGGGATCTAGGGATGCAAATACATTGATCACCAAAAGTAGCCAGACAAGTTAATAAGTTTTTTTTTTAAAAAGGCATACCAAGTATTTGGATTTATTGCTAGATGGATAGGATTGAAAAGCAGAGAGCTTACACTAAACATATATCGAACTTTACTTAGACCGCACTTGGATTGCTCTGTACAGTTCGGATATCCATCTTGTTAAAGAAATATTGTTGCACTGGAGGGGGTGCCAAAATGATTTACAGGGATGATATCAGAAATGGGAGATTACATCTATCAGGAAAGGATGAGCAGGCTGGATCAGTCTTCTCTTGAAAAAGAGAAGTCTGAGGGGTGACCTCATAGGGGGTCTTGGCAGTTATGAAAGGTTTTCATAAATCAAGCCTTTCTGAATGTCATGAGGAGCAATACTAGAGACCATCAATATCAAGATTATTGACCAAGAAATTCAGATGAAACTATTTATCCAGAGTGTGGTGCATACATGGAGTTTGATAACGCAGTGAGTGATTGAGGCAAATAGTATAGATGAATTTAAAGGGAATCTAGATAAGGAAAGAGAAGTAAAGGGTTGTTTTGATAGTTTAGAAGGATAGGAGGAGGCTCAAGTGGAACATAAACACAGGCATCGACAGGTTGGGTCGAACAATCAGTTTCTGTCCTGTATATTCTATGTAATATACTTTGTTTTTGAGATATTAAGTTCTGTGAAGAGAGCGGTGCCGAAGTGGTAAGTTCTTTAAATTCAAAAATTGAACTATTCCAGTAGCTTCACAGAAAAGCAGCTTCTGTTGCTGTCATATCAATTCTAATAAAAGTTCAATGGAGTTTGTCTATTCTGAACAAACTTCACATGAAGGTAATTTTCACTCCAGTTACCCTGATTGCTCTTTAGTCAGTGATGCTAGGTGACTGGTTTGAATCCACACAGTTTGAAGGTTGTGAATTTATCTATTTCGAAATTTTCTTCTGACTTGGTAATTGGCAACGTCACCAAAAAAGCCTTCTGTTCAGCCTCGTAAGTATATTTGGTGGGAGCCTAACACACACGGTTCAAGAAATTTGTAACTGACACTGTATTGATGATTGGTTTCAAGTTATCTCATTGGAACATAGGACTTAGGAGCTGGAGTATACTATTTGGCCCTTCAAGCCTGCTCCGCCATTCAATATGATCATGGCTAATCTCATTGTGGCCTCTGCTGCACCTTCCTGTCTACCCCCACTAAAGTTTTGACTCCCTTGCCTATCAAAAAGCTACGTAACTACTTTCTGGGGAAACGAATTCCACACACTAATGACCCTCTGAGAGAACCAAATTCTCCTCATCTCTTGCCTTTAGAGTTTGACCTCTTATTCTTAAAATATGTCCCCTAGTTTTAGTCTTGCTCACGAGATGAAACATCATCTGGGTATCCACCCTATCAAGTCCTCTCAAGATCTTGTATGGTTCAGGGGAGTTACTGGCTGGAAATTGCTCCACTTCAGAAAAATTTTCATATGCCTGAACCATTTGTAGGTCCTGGCCCGACTTGTGTTGCAGTACTTCCTTTGGCCCCTCCATTCACCGTCCAATTAAGAATGGCAGGCACAGAAACAGGAGGCCAGTTGGAGGGCCTGCAGGACTGGACAGTCAGCAGCATGACTGGGAAAGGTGGGTGCTGCTGAGGCAGATGGAAAACACTCAAAGTGGAAGCTCCATTGGAAGGCTTCAGATTGATAAAATAAAAGTTTGGAGCCAGCAACGTGGAGGAGATGAGCCTTTCACAAGAATGCTTCTGGCTGTGGTTGCGCCTGTTTGAACCTTACAAATTCTTTGATAGCGGCATGGACATGCTTTCTGTGATAGTGGCTTAGACAGCAGCTTCCAATGTCTCTCTGATCCCCCACCATGAGACCACCCTTAATGGGTTGCCAACACAGTGTGGGGTCTCCATGCCTTCCAGAAGATTGATTTCCTGTGCACTATTAAGGGCTAATTCCCATTTTATACATCTTGATTGATTAACTTTCGCGGGTGGATAGGTAACCATAGGACACCCACCTTCAGGAAAATGTACTGGAGGCGCACATGTGTCAGGGATCAGAGCTGATGTGCCTCAGTCTGAATTCCAACACCACCACCACTGCCTCGAAAGCCACCATCCCAGGGTGAGGGCCAGGAAGATTCCCACTAATAGCTGTTTGGCGCAGTCTTTTCAGGCATTTCATCGTCCAGATCCACTGTTTGACTCGCTGGCCACAGAATCTTTTCGAGTAACGCGATGGATGTTTTTCTCCTGAAAGATGAATCTTCCTCAGCTACCAGTTTGAGCTTTTGCAAACGAAGTTCTACGTTTGCCTGAGAAATGGATCGGTCTCAACCGTTGCCATTTCTCATGATTAGCATTCTGCAAGGCACCATTTAAGTGGAATAAGCAGTGCAGTGTCCAATAAATGTCCTGCTGTGATGATGTACTACATTTCCTGTATAAATTTTCACTTAACAGCTTGGTTTTGAGCTACTGGAATATGCATGACAAACAAAGAAGTCAGCAACACAAAAACAGAATTACCTGGAAAAACTCAGCAGGTCTGGCAGCATCGGCGGAGAAGAAAAGAGTTGACGTTTCGAGTCCTCATGACCCTTCGACAGAACTTGAGTTCGAGTCCAGGAAAGAGCTGAAATATAAGCTGGTTTAAGGTGTGTGTGTGGGGGGCGGAGAGATAGAGAGACAGAGAGGTGGAGGGGGTTGGTGTGGTTGTAGGGACAAACAAGCAGTGATAGAAGCAGATCATCAAAAGATGTCAACCACAATAGTACAATAGAACACATAGGTGTTAAAGTTAAAGTTGG
This sequence comes from Carcharodon carcharias, assembly GCF_017639515.1. Classification (NCBI taxonomy): domain Eukaryota; kingdom Metazoa; phylum Chordata; class Chondrichthyes; order Lamniformes; family Lamnidae; genus Carcharodon; species Carcharodon carcharias. The sequence goes on from NC_054479.1 coordinate 134,160,400, forward strand.
TGATATTATCTAAACGAATGTGCTAATTAAGAATGGATGGTAGGGCACTCAAGGTATAGCTCTAGTGGGTTTTTTTTAATTTTTTTTTTATATATTTTTTTTTTATATAATGGAAATAGGTGGGAAAAGGAAAATCTTTATAATTTATTGGGGAAAAAAAAGACAGCACTTTGTTTCAAGCACAATACGGCACATTGTTTTGAACCAATTAACAGAGCCATTCATTTATTTAAAACTGCCATTTTTGAGCAATAAAGCCCTGGAAAAATTAGTTTCAGCATTATTCTCTCATACCCCTTTACTAAACAGGGTTGGTGCTGTTTTAGGAAGATCTGTGAACACATGCATTCTAAAGAAGCAGCAAGACTTCACTTACAAGGTCACTCAGGCTCTGACATAGATTTATCCAGCAGCTTTCAGATCAATATTATTTATAATTGCAGGTTTAGCAACTTTGAAACCAGTAGCAATTGATTGTACGACCTATTACTTTGAATTACTAGTAATATTTATACACCACCTTTTTGAGAGGAATTTTTTTCAATATAGATGTTAAAATGATCCCTGCAGAAGATTGCCTGAAATTAATCCCAACTATTTTGTATGAGCTGTGAAACTTATACTTGTTTGCCAAATGGAAGTAAACGATGCACTTGAATTTTCTTTCAACATTCTATTGAGTCTTCTCGTGGTGCCTGTGTTAGGTTTCTTCCTCTCCACTCTCATCCAAACAGAATAGTGGAAGTGCCGTGGTTAGTTTTCAGATGGGATATAAAATAATTTCCCGTTTTAGGATTTATAAATTTATATAACACATTTATGTGTGAATACACACGAGTGCTGTTTCTAAGTATTTGACTATTTCATTTATAATTGTCAGGTGCAAAGGCAGGGGGCATGGCTGAGATATTAAATGAATACTTTGCACTGTCTTTACCAAGGAAGAAGATGCTATCCAGGCCATGGTGAAAGGGGAGGAAATTAAGTCACTAGAAGGGTTTAAAATTGTTAAGGAGGTGGTATTGGATGGGCTGTCTGAACTGCACGTTGACAAAGCACGAGGACCAGATGAGATGCATCAAAGGATACTGAGGGAAGTGAAAGTGAAAATTGCATTGCCACTGGCCATAATTTTTCAGTCGTCTTTAGACACAGAGGCGGTGCCAGAGGACTGGAAAATTACGAACATTACACCATTGTTCAAAAAAGGGAGTAAGGATAAGCCCAACAGCTAGAGGCCAGTGGGGAAACTTATGGAAACTATAAGTCGATACTGAATTAATAGTCACATGGACAAATGTGGGTTAATTAACGAGATTCAGCCTGCATTTCATAAGGGAGAATCATGTTTAACCAACTTGCCAGAGTTTTTTGAAGAGTTAACAGTTGATGAGGGCAATGCTGTTGATGTCGTTCCATGAACTTCCAAAAGACGTTTGATACAGTGACACACAACAGACGTGTGAGAAAGGTTACAAGTCATGGAATAAGAGGGACACTAGAAACATGGATACAAAATTGGCTGAGTGACAGAAAACAGAGTTATGGTTTTTTGAACTGGAGGAAGGTTTGTTGTGGAGTTTGCCAGGGGTCAGTTTTGGGGCCCTTGCTTTTCCTGTTGCATATTAATTAGACCTTGATGTACAGAGAACAATGTCAAAGTTTGCGGATGGAAGCATTGTAAACTGTGAGGAGGCTAGTTTAGAACTTCAAAAGGACATGGACAACTTGGTGGAATGGGTAGATACATGGCAGATGAAGTTCATTGTGGAGAAGTGTGAAGTGATTTATTTTGGGTACAAAGAACACAGACAAGATAAATGGTACAATTCTAAAGGGGTTGCAAGAGCAGAGGGACCTGCATATATATGTGCAAAAGTCATAAAAGGTGCTAAGACAGATTGAGAGAGCAGTTAATTAAGCCTACAGTATCCTCTGCTTTATGAATGGGGGTAGAGAGAGCAAGAGCAAAGAGGTTATGTGAGCTCGTAAAAGACACTAACTCAGCTGGAGTGCTGCATAGTGTTCTGGGCACTGCATTTTAGGAAGGATGTAAAGGCATTAGAGAGAGTGCATAAGAGGTTTTACGAGAATTAATACAGGGATGAGAAATTTCAGTTATAAAGGGGATTATAAGAGAAATTCCAGTTTTCAGAAGGTTCAGACACTTGGTATCCATGGAGAGGTTGTAAACTGGATTCGAAATTGGCTGTGTGGGAGAAAGTGTGGTAGTGGATGATTGCTTCTCAGACTGGAGGCCTGTGATGAGTGATGTGCCTGAGGGATCTGTGCTGGGACCATTGTTTGTTGTCTATATCAATGATCTGGATGATAATGTGGTAAATTGGATCAGCAAGTTTGCTGATGACAGTAAGATTGGAGGCGTTGTGGACAGCGAGGAAAACTTGCAGAGGGATCTGGACCAACTGGAAAAATGGGCCAGAAAATGGTAGATGGAATTTAATGCAAAAAAGTGTGAGTTGTTGCATTTTGGAAGGACAAACCAAGGTAGGACATACACAGTAAATGGTAGGGCACTGAGGACTGCTGAGGAACAACGGGATCTGGGAGTTCAGATACATAATTCCCTGAAAGTGGCGTCACAGGTAGACAGGGTTGTAAAGAAAGTTTTTGGCATACTGGCCTTCATAAATCAAAGTATTGAGTCTAGGAGTTGGGATGTTATGGTGAGGTTGTATAAGACATTAGTGAGGCCAACTTTGGAGTATTGTGTACAGTTCTGGTCGCCTAACTACAGGAGGAATATCAGTAAGATTGAAAGAGTGCAGAGAAGATTTACTAGGATGTTGCCTGGTCTTCAGGAGTTGAGTTACAGGGAAAGTTTAAACAGGTTAGGACTTTATTCCTTGGAGCGTAGAAGAAAGAGGGGAGATTTGATAAAAGTTTACAAAATTAAGAGCGGTATAAGACAGAGTAAATGCGAGTAGGCTCTTTCCACTTAGATTAGGAGAGATAAACACGAGAGGACATGACTTTAGGGTGAAAGGGGAATGGTTTAGTGGGAACATTAGGGGAAACTTCTTCACTCAGAGAGTGGTGGGAGTGTGGAACGAGCTGCCATCTGACATGGTAAATGCGGGCTCACTCTTAAGTTTTAAGAATAAATTGGATAGAGACATGGAAGGGAGAGGTCTGAAGGGTTATGAACTGGGTGCACGTCAATGGGACTAGCGGAATAATATTTCGGCATAGACTAGAAGGGCCGAATGGCCTGTTTTTCTGTGCTGTAGTGTTCTATGGATCTAAAGATAGATGGGAGAAGCCTGAATTCTTTTCCTTGGAGAAAAGAAGGACAAGAGGAGATTTGGTGAAAGTATTCAAAAATATGATGAGCCTGTCAGGGTAGGGAGAAACAGTTTCCATTGGTGGAAGGATCGAGAACCAGAGGACACATATATTTAAGGTAATTGGTTAAAGAAGCAAAAGCAAACTGAGAAAAAATCTTTTCCACACTGAGTGATTAGGGTCTGAAATGCACTGCATGAGTGTGTGGTGGAGGCAGGTTCAATTGAGGCATTTAGGAGGCAATTAGATGATTATTTGAAAAGAAGAATGTGCAGGGTTATGGGGGAAAGGCAGGAGAATGGCACTCGGTGAAATGCTCATTCAGACAGCCAGTACAGACGTGATGAGCCAAATGGCCGCCTTCTGAGCTGTAATAATTCTGTGCTTCAATTCTATGTTCTCAAAGTCCTTTAAGCTGCATCAGGGAAAACATTTTTTCAATACAAAAATCATTAAATTATTCCACTTAAAATGTAGACAAAACAAGAAATTAAGTATTGAATCCAGTAACCAAAGTTTAAGTAAAGGGACTGAAAACAACAACAAACATGAATGGTAGTGGATAGTTAAATAACTAACCAGAGGAAGAGGCTCCAAAAACATGGGGGAGTACAGCATGTTGGTGGGAAAGACAAAGCTGAAGCATTTTCAACCAGTGGTGTCAAGTATTTGATACATCTTTGTCTCCTCCTGAGGTCCCCAACATCATGGTTGTCAGTCTTCAGACTATTTGAGTCACTCACTGCGACATCAAGAAATGGTTTAAAGCACTGGATACAGCAAGACCATGGGTCCTGACAGTCTGCTGACTGTGTTATTGAAAACTTCTGCTCCAGAATTGACCGTGCCCTTAGCCAAGCTGTTCCAGTATAACTACAACAGTGGCATTCACCTGACAATGTGGAAGTTTGCCCAATTATGTCCTGCCCACAAAAAGCAGCACAAATCCAATCCATCCAATTACTATTCTATCAGTCTACACTCGATCATTAGAGAACTGATGGAAGATGCTGTTGACAGTGAGCAGCACTTTCTCAGCAACAAACTGTTCACCGATGCTCTGTTTTGTTTCTTCTATGGCCACTCAGCTCCTGATCTGATTGCAGCCTTGATCCAAACAAGACAATGGGGCTGAATTCTGGCAGTTCAATGAAAGAGACTGCCCTTTGCATCAAGACAGCATTTGACTGAGTATGGAATCAAGAAGCCTGAGCAAAATTCAAGACAATGGAAATCAGGGTGGAAGGGGAGGATGGAATTTTCTGTTTGAGTCATGTCCAGCAGAATGGAGTTCCTCAGGGTAATAGAAACATAAGAAACAAATGCAGGTGTAGGTCATTTGGCTGCTTGAGCCTGCTTCGCCATTGAATATGATCATGGTTGATCCTCTATCTCAACGTCGTACTCCTGTGCTCTCCCCAAAAACCCTTGCTGCTTTTTGAGTCCAGAAATCTATCTATTTCCTCCTTAAATATATTCATTGACTTGACCTCCACAGCTTTCTGTGGTAGAGAGTTCCATGGACCCACCACCCTATGAGTGAAGAAGTTTCTTCTCATCTCTGTCCTAGATGGTCTATCCCATATCCTGAGACACTGACCCCTTGTTCTAGACACCCCCAGCTAGAGGAAAGTACCTTCCCTGCATCCAGTCTGTCTAACCCTGTCAGAATTTTATGTTTCAATGAGATCTCCTCTCATTCTTATAAACTCCAGTGAATACAGACCTGGTCGGCCCAGTATCTCCTCATAACAACAATCCTGCCATCCTGCGAACCTTTGCTGTACTCCCTCTATGTCAACTTTATCCTTTCTTCCGTGAGGAGACCAAAACTGCAATACTACTCCAGGTGTGGCCTCATCAAGGCCCTATATAGCTGCAGTAAGACATCCTTGCTCCTGTAATCAAGTCCTTTCGCAAGGAAGACCAACATCCCGTTTGCTGCCTTAACTGCTTGGCTGCACCTGCATGCTTGCTTTCATCAATTGGTGTTCAAGGACATCCAGACCCCTTTGTACAAACATTTCCCAATTCATCATTTAAATAGTACTCTGCCATTCTGTTTTTCCTCCCAAAGTAGATAACTTCACGCTTATCCATGTTATACTGCATCTGTCATATTATTTGCCCACTCACCCATTCCTTCCCTACAACTTTAGATCAGAAGTGGAGATGTTCACTGATGATTGCAGTGTTCAGTACTATTTGCAACTCGTCAGATACTCAAGCAGCCTGTGCCCACCTGACTGGGACAACATTCAGGGTTGGGCTGATAAGTAGCAAGTGTCATTATGCTGCACAAGTCCCATGCACTGACCTTCCCCAACAAGAGACAATCTAAGCATGTCCCCTTGACATTCAGCTACATTTCCATCACTGAATCCCCCCACCATCAACATCTTGGGGCTTAGCATTGATGAGAAACTCAACAGGACCGGCCATAGAAATACTGGTCACCGGGGAGGCGATGGCATAGTGGTATTGTCACTGGAGTAGTAATGCAGAGATCCAGGGTAATGCTCTTGTGGTGGGATTTGAACTCATTGGTGGAATTTGAATTCAATAAAAATCTGGAATTAAAAGTCTAATAACCATGAAAGCATTGTCAATTGTTGTAAAAACCCATCTGGTTCACTAATGCCCTTTAGGGAAGGAAATGTGTCATCCTTACCTGGTATGGCCTACATGTGACTCCAGACCCCAGCAATGTGGTTGATTCTTAAATGCCCTCTATTGTAGCAAACTGTCAACCGTGCTAAGTTCTCCCTACTAACATCTAGGGGCCAGTTGCAAAATTGGGAGAGCTGTCTCACAGACTATTCAAGCAACAGCCTGACATAGTCATACTCACGGAATCATATCTTACAGATAATGTCCCAGACGCCAGCAACACCATCCCTGGGTATGTATGTTCCGGGGTCATGTCCCACCGGCAGGACAGACCCAGCAAGGTGGCAGCACAATGGTATACAGTTGGGACGGAGTTGCCCTAGGCATCCTCAACATTGGCTCTGGACCCAATGAAGTCTCATGGCATCAGGTCAAACATGGGCAAGGAAACCTCCTGCTGATTATCACACACACGGCCCTCCCTCAGCTGATGAATCAGTGCTCCTCCATGTTGAACACCACTTGGAGGAAGCACTGAGAGTGGCAAGGGCGCAGAATGTACTCTGGGTCGGGGGCTTCAATGTATATCGTCAAGAGTGGCTTGGTAGCACCATTACTGACCGAGCTAGCTGAGTCCTAAATGATATAGCTGTTGGACTGGGTCTGTGGCAGGTGGTGATGGAACCAACAAGAGGGAAAAACATACTTGACCTCATCTTCACCGACCACCATGACAGCATCGGTAAGAGTGACCACCGCACAGTTGTTGTGGTGAATACATCGCGCCTTCACATTGAAGATACCCTCCATCGTGTTGTGTGGCACTACCACCATGCTAAATGGGATAGATTTCAAACAGATTTAGCAACTCAAGACTGGGTTTCCATGAGGTGCAATGGGGCATCAGCAGCAGCAGAATTGCACTCGAGCATAATCTGTAACCTCATGGCCTGGCATATCTCCCATTCAACCATTACCATCAAGCCAGGGGATGAACCCTATCTCAATGAAAAGTGCATGAGGGCATGCCAGGAGTAGCACCAGGCATACCTAAAAATGAGGTGTCAACCTGGTGAACCTATAACACAGGACTACTTGTGTGTCAAACAGCATATGCAACAAGTGATAGACAGAGCTAGCGATCCCACAATCAACGGATCAGATCTAGGCTCTGCAGTCCTGCCACATTCAGTCATGACTGGTGGTGGACAATTAAACTACCCACTGGAGGAGGATGCTCCACAAATGTGCCCATCCTTAATGATGGAGGAGCCCAGCACATCAGTGCAAAAGGTAAGTCTGAAGCACTTGCTACTTTCTTCAGCTAGAAGTGCCGAGTGGATGATCCACCTCGGCCTCCTCTGGAGGTCCCCAACATCATAGATGCCAGTCTTCAGCCAATCTGATTCACTCCACATGATATCAAGAAACTGCTGAAGGCACTGGATAGTGCAAAGGCTATGGGCTGTGACAATATTCTGACAATAGTACTGAAGACCTATGCTCCAGAACTTGGGCTGCCCCTAGCCAAGCTGTCCCAGTACAGCTACAACACTAACATCTACCTGGCAATGTGGAAAATTGCCCAAGTGTGTCCTGTACAGAAGATGCAGGACAAATCCAACCTGGCGAATTACCGCCCCATCAGTCTACTCTCAATTACGAGTAAAGTGATGGAAGGGGTCATCAGCAGTGTTATCAAGTGCACTTGCTTAGCAATAACCTGCTCACTGACGCCCAATTTGGACTCTGCCAGGGCAACTCAGCTCCTGACCTCCTTACAGCCTTGGTTCAAGCATGGACAAAAGGGCTGAACTCCCGTGATAAGGTGAGAGTGACTGCCCTTGACATCTAGGCCACATTTGACCGAGTGTGGCATCAAGGAACGCTAGTAAAACTGGAGTCAATAGGAATCGGGGAGAAAGCGCTCCGCTGGTTGGAGTTATACTTAGCACGAAGGAAGATGGTTGTGGTTGTTGGGGGTCAGTCATCTCAGCTCCAGGGCATCACTGCAGGAGTTCCTCAGGGTAGTGTCCTCGGCCCAACCATCTTCAACTGCTTCATCAATGACCTTCCATCATAAGGTCAGAAGTGGGGATGTTCACTGATGATTGCACAAGTTTCCGCACCATTTGCGACTCCTCAGAAACTGAAGCAGTCCATGTCCAAATGCAACAGGACCTGGACAATATCCAGGCTTGGGCTGACAAGTGGCAAGTAAACTTTGCGCCACACAAGTGCCAGGCAGTGCCCATCTCCAATAAGAAAGAATCCACCCATCGCCCCTTGATGTTCAATGGCGCTACCATCACTGAATCCCCCAGTATCAACATCCTGGGGGTTACCATTGACCAGAAAAAGAATTGGACTAGCTATATAGACACCGTGGCTACAAGAGCAAGTCAGAGGCTAGGAATCGTGTGATGAGTAACTCACCACCTGCTTCCCCAAAGCCTGTCCACCATTTCCAAGGCACAAGCCAGGAATGTGATGGAATACTCGCCTCTTGCCTGCATGAGTGCAACTCCCGTCAAACTCAAGAAGCTTGACACTGTCCAGGAAAAAGCAGCCTGTTTGATTGGCACTACATCTGCAAACATTCACTCCCTCCACCGCTGACGCACAGTAGCAGCAGTGTGTACCATCTACAAGATGCACTGCAAGAATTCACCAAGGGCAGCAGATACATGGAACACCACCACCTGGAAGTTCCCCTCCAAGCCACTCACCATCCTGACTGGAAACCTATCACTGTTTCTTCACTGTCACTGGGTCAAAATCCTGGAACTCCCTTCCTAACAGCACTGTGGGTGTACCTACTCCACCTGGACTGCAGTGGTTCAAGGGGCCTTGGTAAATTGATATCATGCATCTTATGATATAAACTGCTACCATTGTGTGCCACTGGGTGTGAATGATTTAAGGTGCTGGATGGGGTGATCATCAAGTGGGCCACTTTGACTCGGATGGTGTTGAGCTTCTTGAATGTTGTTGGTGCTACGCTCATCTAAGCGAGTGGAGTGCATTCCAACACATTCCTGATTTGTGCCTTGCAGATGGAGGACATTCTCAAGGTTAACTAGGGATGGGCAATAAATGCTGGCCCAGCCACCGAAGCCCACATCCCATGAGTGAATTTAAAAAAAGACCAAACCACAGGGTTGGAATTCTGTGATTAGTAGCTCCCCTTCTGACTCCCCAAAATATGTCCTCCATCTGCAAGGCACACATCAGTAATGTGTTGGAATGTACTCCATTCGCTTAGATGAGCGCAGCACCACAACATTCAAGAAGCTCAACACCATCCGAGTCAAAGTGGCCCACTTGATGATCACCCCATCCAGCACTTTAGATCATTCAGACCCAGTGGCACACATTGGTAGCAGTTTATATCATCAGTAAGTTACATGATATCAATTTGTCAAGGCCCCTTCAACAGTACCTTCCAAACCTGCAATCTCTACCTCCTAGAATGACATGAGCAGTAAATGTACGGGAACACCACCACCTGCAGTTTCCCTTCCAAGTCTCACACTATTCTGACTTGGAACTATATCACTGTTTTTCACTTTTGGGTCAAAATCTGGGATTAGATGAATAGCATTGTGGGTGTATCCACACCACATGGACTGCAGCAGTTCAAGAAGGGTAATAATAGCTGACATTGCCAACGGCACTCAACATGCAAAGAATTAATTTAAAAGAATGCGTGTGTGTGTGCGTGTTTGTGCCTTGATATAATAAAATGACCCTGGGCACTTCACATGAGCATTATCAAACAAAATTTGACACTGAACTACATCAGGAAACACTACGACGGATGACTAAAGATTGGGTCAAAAAGGTATGTTTGCAGGAATATCTTGAGGGAGGAAAGAGACAGAGAATTTTTGGCAGCTATGGCTTCAGCTCCTCATGTTGGGAAGAATTAAAATCGAGGCGCTGCAGTAATCTTGGAGGGCTGTAGGGCTGGGGATTTAGAGGTAGGGAGGGATGAAGCCATGGCGGAATTTGAAAACCACCATGATTTTAAAATAGAGGTGTTGCTGATCTAGGAGCCAATGTATGTCAAGAAACATCGGTAATGGGTGAGCAGACTTAACGTGAGTTAGGATACAGTTTTGAATGAGCTCAGATTTATGTAGGGGGTGGGGACGGGGGGTAATATTGGAGACTAGCCATGAGAAAATTGGAATAGCCAAATCTAAAAGTAGCTCAGGCATGGATGAGGATTTCAGAAACACATGAACTCAAGTAGGGAGTTGGTTGCTGTTACAGAAGTGGAAGTTGGCAATCTTGGTGATGGCGCGGATATAGAAGCTCATCTTGGAGTTGAATACAACACAGGCTGCAAACAATCTGGTTCGGCCTCAATTGCTAGAAAAGGGATAGAGTTGGTGGCTAGGGAATTGAGTTCGTACTGGATACCTAAGACAATGGAGTCAGTCTTCCAAATGTTGGAGGAAATGTTTGCTCACTCAATACTTCATGTTGGACAAGCAGCTTGACAAATTGGAGTTAGTGAAAGATCAAGAGGTGATGGTGAGTTGGAGCTGGGAGTTATCGGTACAAGCGTGTGAAACGTGATGTGTTTTCAGATAATTCTGCCGAGGGAAAGCATGTACATGAGAAACGACATGGGGCCAAGGATTGATCTTTGGGAGCTCCAAAAGCAACTGCTGAAGTGGAAAGAGAAGCCATAGCAGATGATTCTTTGGCTACAACTGGATGATGAGAATTTAACCTGATGAGGGCAGCCCCACCTGGATAGATGATGATGGGGAGGCATTGGTTACAGAGAGGTCTAGAAGGCTGCATGTATATATTACCACTTTGACAAAAGCTAGCAACCTTTGCTTTTTTTTTGTAAAGATTGCTATTTCATTTTTGCAGTTAAAACAGATTTGTTCCATTGCTAAAATGCTAGTAGCTAGTTTGAATCCTCCTGTTACTTATGTAATTTGACAAATGATGAATGTAGTAAATTCTTATACCAAGATGAGGGTTGATGCATTCAGTAGACTTTTGGGTCGAATTTAAAATAACTTGATTTCAGATTAAAATGGCATAGCTTTATGCTTGCTATCATGTAATTCACAAAGTTACACTCGTATTCCATTTTAACATTTCTCGTTTTTCATTTCCAATATTCAGAAAGAGAATTGAGTCTTTTCAGTACTTTTAGTTTTGATATAATGGCTTGTCTGTTAATATTTTAAGTCATGATACGCATTAAAGTATTTGCTATATAAAATTAATTTGTTTTATATTTTTATATTAACTTTATCAATTTGATTTTTAAATTTTTTAACGGTTTATATTGATATGAAGAATAGAAACTATAATGACGGTGAACCTCCTTTCAGTGAAATCTTCACAATAGCTGCCAGTTTAATGGCTTGAAGCAGCACTGTATTCCAATAAAAGTTTTATTAAAGATTGCATTATTGAAAGATTTAAAACCTAAGCCTCTTGAGATTAAAGCAGCCGACAATCATGAATAAAAGCACCTTCAACTGATTGCAGTCCTGGACTGTGTGGACATTTGTTGCAGGTGTTTCTTTCTGGAAAATCGTAGCATTGGATAAAAAAATCAACTGATTGAACTGTGTTCCAACCGCACTAAAAAGAATAACTCTCTCACCTCTTGAATTTGGGATTTGGGGGCATTGTAGAGATGGAATTACCTTTGTTAACAACAGTCTTGAACTGCAGTTTGTGTTGTTAAATGTAATTGGCAAATCATCTCAACTTGTCTGGATGTGGTTATTTTAAGCTTATGCCTAATTATTTTTGACCCTTCATGATTCTAAGACATTTTTATTTTGACTTAAATATTTACAAAGATGATGCAATACTTTGACAAGTGCGTGAGATTTATTTTAACTATTTAGTATATTAAAATTTTCCCTACAATTTGCTGTCCTCCTGCAAAGCAGTTTTAGGCAATGTGTGAATCTTGATTTTGTACTGTTGCCCAATTTAATATCTTTATGGTCATATCTTGTGTGTTCCTGGCATGCTTCTGGAGATATTTAAGTATTAATAATATGTACCTAAGACATGAAAGGGATCATAAACTGTGTAAATCAACCTTTTTGTTTTTGCTCATTTAAAAATGGACTTTGCCTAACCGAAGGATGGCTGCTGCAGGTCACATGATTCACTAGATTGACCACAGTTTGTGGAAATTTCAAACAGCAGTTACAAGGACAAAAGAGTTCTACCCTTATCCTTGTGGAATCTCGCACCTCATTGTAAGAACACATTATAATCCACAAAACTGGAAGACTAGCAGACAAGTTGTCTCCCAGCCTAGGCTATGACAAAGGGAGAGCCATTGAAACTCATTGTACTGGCAGAGGAACTAAACGTCGCCATCTATCTCCTAAAATAAATAACAGATCTTAATCAGAAGCACATATATTGTTTGTTAAGCTTTAAGTAACTCATTAACGGACAACATCATATCCAAACTTCTAGCCTTTGGACAGCTTTTAATATTACATTTCCGGCTCACACAGCAGTCTGCCAATTCCATCCCAACCTGCAAATATCTGACAGCAGGACTCCAGGCTGACCAAGCAGCCTGCAACAAACCCCCTTCAAAGTCTGTTTATCTGGAAGCCTACTGGCCACTGCCTGCCAAGCAGACCAAGTCTCTGAATGTCAACCTCATCCCATTGCATTACCATAATCTTTAAAGGAATTCGGCTCTTCTGCCCCCAGCCAGGAATCTGCCTGAATTGGAGCTTGCCTGTGAGTGATCCCTTTCGGATTTGGATTTTCAGGACTTTGGGAAACACGTGCACTGATATCTGTTTCTGTGGTTCTTTTTACTGTTAAGTTATTCATTGTTGTAAAACCCATCTTTCCTATCTCACTGCATACGCGTGTGTGTATGAAGTTATGAGCAGCAGCGCCCCCCCCCCGCCCCGGTTTGAATGTAGGAATAAATTAAACTTCCGATGTAACCCTAAGAGAGTTTGCTGTGAGTCACTTGAAAATAAAATGACTACTGTTACGACTGAGATGGGAGGAGTGCACAGTTTGTCTAGCCCCACTACTCTACAGGTCGCACCATTCATGTAAATGTTCAATTGACTCACCAAAATAGCTATTTATTTACCTTTGCTGCTGTTCGACCCTGAATCAAAGGGACTTTAACCAGGCTTCTTTCAGTAAACTCAATGTTTGATTTATTATAAATCAGAACTTTTTTAAACAAGTTGCAAAAACTGGTTAACACACAATTTGTAATCTGGAAGCGTAACTGTCTATCCCTTTGAAAAATGCCGTAGCATGCGCCAGCATGCATGCATGCACAAGACCAACAAATAGTCTCTGCAGCGATTGGCAGTTAAAGAAAAATTTTATGAATACGATAAAGTTCGCAGGGTTTTGACGTTATCAATCTGGTCCTCCTCGTGTGAAGACAGATCATTAATCCCAGTAGATGTCTGGAGGTTCTCACCAATGGAGCTTCAGTGTGAAGGAGAATAGAGTCAGATCAATCCTTGGGACCTCCCTCTTGTCTCAGCCTCTCCGTTTCCAAATACATTCAACCTTAACTGAGACGAGGGTTCCTAGCTGGACACTGATAACCATACTGCATTTCAGGCAAGACAAAGACAGTGCAAGCTCAGCAGCTTTCCCTTTCTCAGTTTATTCCCAACTGAGTTCAAAAGAAAAAACTTCAAAACATAAAATTCATATCAGTCAGGTCCTTTCCAGTAAGTTACTAGGACCTTTGCCTTTAAAACAGTTTTTTCCCCCCCAGAAGTTAAAGTATTTGCAGTTCTAATAAGCTAATAGCTCTCCTCCTCAAGTGCCATGCTGGCCGTTTAGCTGCAGTCATGTGATTTCTTGGGACAGGCTTGCTTGCTCACATTCCAAGGTGAACTTATGATCTTTATTAAGAAGAAAAACCAGGTCAGTTCCAAAGTGTCCAAATAACGCAATGCCTTTCTAAATTTCAAAAGAAAAAATAGTTCTTGAAGATTTGGTTCTAAAACTACACAAACTAAGGTCTTTTGAAAGAAGCGCCACAGCCTATTTTTAAACAAAAAAAACATCTCTGCTTACACAGACTGAGAAGATAAAGGAGTTCAGTTTTGCCCCCCTCTCCTGTCCGTAAAAAATTAAGAACTTGAGAAGGTTACTTTCAAGTACGTTCACTGTCAGTCATTTGGGAGCACTTGGCTTAAAAGTGAAACAAACATGTTGCAATTAATGTCACATTTAAATTTGGGAAATGGGAATGGAGCGCATTTAAATTTCAAAACTTGACGTTTCTACTATTGAACAAAGAACAAAGAAAAGTACAGCACAGCAACAGGCCCTTGGCCCTCCAAGCCTGCGCTGATCATATTGCCCGTCAACTAAAACGTTTTGCACCTCCGCGGTCCGTATCCCTCTATTCCCATCCTACTCATGTACACCACTATCATACCTGCTTCCTCCACCTCCTCTGGCAGTGAATTCTAGACACTCACTACCCTCTGCGTAAAAAAAACTTGCCCCACACATCTCCTCTATAGTTTTCTCCTCTCACCTTAAATCTATGTGCCCTAGTAATTGATTCTTCCACCCTGAGAAAAAGCTTCTAACTATCTACTCTGTCCATGCCACTCATAATTTTGTAAACTTCTATCAAGTCGCCCCTCAATCTCCGTCGCTCTAGTGAGAACAATCCGAGTTTCTCCAACCTCTCCTCATAGCTAATAACCTCTAGACCAGGCAAAAATCCTGGTAAAACTCCTCTGCACCCTCTCCAACGCCTCCTTATCCTTCTGGTAATTTTGAGGTTTAATAAATTTTCAAAATACATGTTTTCTAAAGCAAAATGCAGAAATTATACAAGTGTGGAGGGCACTCAGTTGGGCACATGGCTCTGCCACCTTGTGTTGACTCAAAGTTATTACAATTACACAGCTCTTCCTTGAGGCATTACCCTGTTCAGTACCTGCAAAGTTGAAAAAATGAGCCATTTTTTTTGAGCTTCCAGGGAGCTTTCAGGCCAATCCACATTCAGCAACCTGCTCTAAAAACTCTGCTCACATTTTGACAGCTGTGACAAATTCTACCACAGCAGCTGAGACAACCCACAACATTCTAAAATAAAGGTTAATTTGCCTATCTTCCCATGTTAACAGACCCTTTAAAAAATTTCAGGATCTAGATCTGCATTTTTGCCAGAACTATTCAGTTCTTTCTTGGGCCTTACCCTATCTGTGCACCAAGTTTCTTTGAAATCCATCCATTAGCCTTTGAGATATATTGTTTACAGCTGAATAGACTAACAAATGGGCGAAAGCATTACCTCCATCCATTTTCAGTGGTGGAGATAATGATACAAATTTCCTTTGATTAATTCCACTTCAGACTGCAATCTGTCATAGAATTATAAAAATTACTCAAAAGTTCAACACATTGGGAGCAACTGATCGATTTTGACTTGTTCTATGCACACATCATCAGGTTCTCTGTTTTTAAAATATATTTATTATCTGGATATGGTTGATATAAGGCCAGCATTTTATTGGCCTTCTCTAGTTACCTTGAGAAGCTGGTGGTGCTCACTTTATTTTAAGCCACTTGTAATTTAATACTTTTTTCACAGTGTAAATATATCACTTTGAATTGAGGTTGGATCAATTCAATCCAAAAGTATTATGGCTATGAAATAGTATGGTATTTTGCAGTAAAATTTCTATTCTAACTAATTGATTCTTTCATTCTCTTTCTCCACTCCCCCACCACTCCCTTCCAAGTTATAATGCTGGTATTGTCAAAATTATTAAGATGCTCCTTTTATGAAACAAGAGGCTAAACTTGACTTTAATGCCAATGTTGATCGTGGATTTAAACTCAAATGGGAAATTTCTTAAAAGGGGGCAGGGTGGGTGCATGTGCATTCTTTATAAAAATAAAATTTAGATTAGTACTGTATTCAAAGCTGCGGTGTTCTCTGATGATTCCAGTTGTTGTGCTAAACGGCTGTTTTTACTGTTACTAAATTGCAACCTACTGACTTATGTGGAGTTATTAGCTCTCTTTGCAAATATAGTGTGCGTGACATACCTCTGAACATTTCTTCCAAAAGTAAAGATGTCATGAAATGATTGAGTATACTGCCCCAAACAGCCTTTCTTTTGTTTCAAGGGCACCATAATATTTGACTGGAAAGTTCGTAAAACACTAAATGATCATGGTTCAATGCCCCTTTATCCTCCCTAAATGTCTCCCTCCATATAAACTCCTCAAACTGTATTCGTGGCCACCCTGTGACCTTGACATGTCACATGGCTTCAGTACTCCATAGTTCCAGTCATGGATAAGACCATCTCTGGTCATTGCCTTTTATCTCTTGCCACTCATATCCCCCTTCCATGCCCCAAACCTACCTCCTTCTGTATCCCATTCTTGGAAAAAGCAACCCCCAATTGATTTACAACAACACCTTCTTCAAAATCCCAATCACCTGTACTTTGGCTCTCTGTGTGCCACAACATTCCTGCAAATAGTGATTTGCTGAACCATGCTTTCACCTCCACCTTTGTCCTAGCCCTCAATAAAACTATTACTCTCTTTCTGACCCTAGCCATTTCCCCTGGTTTGACCCTCATCTCAGCTCACTTAAATCCAAGTATATTTGAAAGGATATGGTGCACATCTCACTTAATCATCCACCTGTGTTTCAAGTGGCCTGACTGGACCAGTTGAAACACAACCCGGGTCCTACCCTTATTTGCTAAAACTGCTCACTATTCCTGGATCACCCTGGAATGCAAAGGTGTAACCCCGGCTTATTTTCTGAACTGCGGACTGTCGTCTTAAACTCCTCTCCCCTGTCTTCTGCACACTTGCCTCCCACAAGTGCAAGGAGCTCATGGACTAGTTTATCATCAGGATCGAGACTATCTGTCCAGCTGGCTCTGCTGTTTCCCTCTCTTCTACTAGCCTGCCTAGCCAAACTTCCTTTAATACTACTCCTTGTGCTAGCCTTGAAGTTGTATCTGCCTCTAGTTTCTCTCCTGTCTCCCCTCATGCCCTCTGAGCTCATCCTGTTCATGAGACCCACAACCTGTTTCCCCAACCCTGATTCCACTAAACTAATGATCACCCAACTGCCTCTCCTGGCCCTCACGTTAGCTGATACTGTAAATGGCTCTTTCTATTCAATTGTTGCTCCTCTCCCCCTTAAATCTGCAGTCAGCACCCCTCTCCTCAAAACAACACCCTTTACCCCTTCATCTTTGCAGACTCATGTCTCATCTCCAATCTCCTTTTCCTCTCAAGTCCTTTCACATCTTTCATTCCTGCAACTCTACCAAAACGGCTCTTAACAAATGACATCCTGTGTCCCTTTACAAATTTAAATGTTGCATCCTCATCCCCCTTGACTTGACTGCATCCTTTGATCACGGTTGACCACAACATTCTCCTCCACTGCCAGCTGGATGAGACTACACTCAAATGAATACATTCTTCTATCTAATCGTATTCAGAGAATCACTTGCAATGGCTTCTTTTACTGTTACCGACAGCGTGCCCAAAAGATCAATCCTCGGACTCCCTCCTATTTGTCACCTGCCTGTTGCTCCTTTGCGACATCACCTGAAGCCTTGCATTAGTTTTCACTTGGACGTTGATGGCGCCCAGCTTTACCTCACCACCACCTCTCTTGACTTC
Organism: Carcharodon carcharias; assembly: GCF_017639515.1. Taxonomy (NCBI): domain Eukaryota; kingdom Metazoa; phylum Chordata; class Chondrichthyes; order Lamniformes; family Lamnidae; genus Carcharodon; species Carcharodon carcharias. The sequence goes on from NC_054479.1 coordinate 134,178,010, forward strand.
TCCACTGTTGTGAAGTTATCAAACTCTTAATTCGGCATCCAGCACTGGATGAACAGAAATTCCCACCAATTAAATATTGGTAAGCCTGAAGCCATTGTTTTCAGTACCCGCTCCAAGCTTTGCACCCTAAATGACAACTTCATCCATCTCCCTGATAATAGTCAGAGCTTTTAAGCCAGTCTGATCACAATCTTGGGGTCATCTTTGATCCTGAGATGAGCTGCCAATCTTATAGTCATGTCATCTCTGAGACTGCCGATTTCTACCTCTGACGTCGCTCAACTTTGCCCTTGGCCTCAGCTCATCTGCTGTTGAAACCAGCAGTTGTTACCCCTAGACTTGACTTATTCCAACACATTCCTGACTGGTCTCCCACATTCTACTCACCGTTAACTTGAGGTCATCTAAAACTTTTGCTGTCTGTGTTTAACTCGCAGCAAATCCCATCCCCTTATTGCCCGTGTGCTTGCTGACCTACATTAGCTCCCAGGCAAGCAAACGGTTCTTGATTTTAAAATTCTCATCATTGTTTTCAGATATCTGCAGCCCTCTAATTCTGCCCTTTTGTGCATTCCTGACCATATCTGATGCATTATTGGGAGCCGTGTCTTCGTTTGTCTGGGCCTCAAACTCTGGAATTCCCTCTCTACTCTCTGCCTCTTGGCTGCGTTTTCCCATTTTATGGACACTCATTAAAACCTACCTCTTTGCTAAACTTCTGGTCATCTGACCTAATCTCTACTTTGCAGCTCAGTGTCAAACTTTGTTTTGTAATGCTCTTCTGGAGCGCCTTGAGGCGTTTCATTATGTTAAAGGCTTTATAAGTGTAAGTTTTTAAAATTACAACTGAATTTGGTGTAACTAATATATTGTCTCATGTTTTTAAATCTTAGATATCTGCTATTCTCAAGTTGTTTCTTTACCACTTCCATTACCACACTCGCTTTTTGGCAGTTGCATCACAAAACCTTTTGTTATTTAAACTCTGCTGCTCTCCACCCTATCAGAGACCTTCCCTTTCATATTCCCTGCCCCCTTGCCCCCCCCCCCCCCCCCCCCCCCCCCCCCCCCCCCCCCCCCCCCCCCCCCGGCATCCCCTTCCCACTGGCTTTAAAACTCCGAGACTTATTCTTCAGTTCTGATGAAAGGTCATCATTGTTAACATTATTTCTCTCCATAGACGCCTGACATGTTGAGCATTTTCAGCATCTTTTGTTTTTATTTTTGATTTCCAGCAACTGCGCTATTTTGCTTTTGTAGCTACTATTCTGTAGTGATTGTATATATGAATTCAGATGTTATGCGTTTGTTTAATAGTGTCACATTGGTGGTTATTGATGTTATACTTCAAGTCAGTATTTTCTGGAATTGCTGGACATTTGATGATCGGCAAAGGAGTACTCGCGGTCTGTGAAGGCATAATCACTACCTGAGTACATGAGTGAAGCCAAGTGGCAGCAGAGTCAGAGAAGCATGGTGGCAGAAATCTGATGGAAGCCATACCATAAATATATTGTCCAAAATGGAACTGAGGAATGAGAAGAATGGCTTGGTAACTGATAGCCAGCAACCAGGAGAGACACCTGAATGAAGCTGTGGATGGATTTTAACAAATGCTGGAAGATCTTCTTCATTGCAGCCTGTTTGTCATCTACAATGCATATCCACAGCTTAGATTCAAAAAATAGCCTTTTTTCAGGACAGGAACCTTCAGTTGCAAAATAATATCTTCCCTTGAATGCTGTGCTAGACACAGTTAAAATGATAAAATCTGCATGTTCTTTAGGAACCACACATGAATGTCTCTCTTGCAAGTGTCCAGAGTACCATTTTGCTTAACTCCTTGGTCACTGGCACATGTGTAAACAGAGCACTTGCATACCTGAATTTCCCTGAACTCTAGGTCTTGCCTTCAGATTTAAGGAAGATGTCCTGAATAAATATGTATTTATTGAATAAGGCATGGGGCAAAATTGAAAGGTAATTTCTTTGCATTTCTCTTCTACAGGCAGCAAGCTTTGTTCCACGTTTTAGCTGCTTATTCCATGTATAACACGGTATGTTTTTTTGTCAGTATTTTAAACAGTTTTCAAAGCTGGTTGTTACCTTTCTGGTTTATATTGTCTTTCTGTTAGATTGTAAATGTGAAAACTTTTCAAAATGAAAGCTATTGAGGATGGCTTTCAAAATGCACAATTCCAACAAAGCAATGGTTGGAATTCTTGAAAGGAGGGGTGATGTCAGACAGGGAGCAATTGAGTGTGAAGTATACTTGAAGGAAAATCTAGGAGAATTTTTTGTTTATTCATTGTTACCCCTTTTTGAAAAAATTCACAGTGCCAGGAGAATATTTATTGTGGGCATAAAATTCATCAATTGCTCTTCAATAATCATACATCAAAACGTGTCACTGGTTGTTTTGTGGAGTGAAGATGAGGTAAAATCTTCAGGAGTTCGATCTGCTTCATCCAATAGCTTTGTAGAAGTTCACTGACTACATTATTACAAACTACTGAGAGCACAGAAATATGCTATTCAGCCTTCCAGATCCATGTCAGTGCTTATACTCTGCATGAGTCTGCCCCCACCCATCCTCCTCATCTGACTCCGACACACCCTGCTAATCTCTCTATCATGTGCTGAAATAGCTTTCCCTTAAATGCATGTAGGCTATTTTTCTCAGCTAGTCCTTGTGAGGGGTCTTGCATATCCTAACTGCTGTCCGAATTGCAGGGTTTCTGTCCTGAGTTTCCTGTTCTATCTATTAGTGACTGTCGTATATTCATGGCCTCAATTTTGGTCTCTTCTGCAAATGGAAACATTGGCTCTATGTCTACCTTATCAAAGCCTTTCATAATTTTGAATACTTATCAGTTCACCCCATTTATTTTCTATGGAAAGGGCCCCAGCCTGATCAATCTTTCCTAATAGGTATAATCTCCCAGTTCTGGTATCATTTTAATTTTAAAAATTTTTGCACCTTATCTTGTGTCTAAATCCTTGCTTATAATATAGAGGCCAGAACTGTTCAAAATGTTATCTAACCAAAGTTCTACACAAGTTTAACCTAACTTCTTTGCTTTACAATTCTGTTCCTCTTCAATGAACCCAGTGCTTTGTTGTTCTTTTTGGCCTTATTAACCTCTGAAAAAACTTTGTGATTTGTGTATCTGTACTCCTCCACCCCCCACCTGTTCCTCTCCTCCATCTCGATACGTTTTACCCAAGGAGTTTGTGGCCTCTATATTCTTCCTACCAAAATGTTTTGCCTCACATTCTTCTATTTTGAAGTCCATTTGCAATTATGTGCCCATTCTGCAAGTTTGTTAATGGCCCAGAACTTCTGATTTCCGGGGGTGGGGGTTGTACCCAGGAGAAACCCCAGAAGTCCCTATGGAAGGGCTGCATGGCAATTTCTCAGGAAGCATAAGCTTCTGCCGGGCAATTACCCTGCACTGGGAATGACCGGAAACAATTTAAAATGGAGGACCCCCTCCCCAGTACCCTGACTCCCCTGCCCCCGACTACCCTCCCAACCCCACCCAAGGGTGCCTGAACCACCTGACCTGACCACTCTAACCCCTCACCCACTTAGCTTACATACTTAGCTTGTCCCTAGCTTCTCAAAGTGGGTGGGACCTTTAGCTTACTTGGTTTACGGCAGCTAGAGCCGCAAAAAGTGAGCATTGCTTCACTTTCCCAACGATGCTGCCCTGCACTGGGAGGAGTCCAGAGCTGGTGCGCGGCACATTTCTCTGCAGGCCTGGATCAGAAGTCCTTGTGGGAAATGTGCAGCTCCACACTAAGGTAAGTAAAAAGAAGCAGAGTGGCAACCCTGACTGCATTTGCCACTCCATGGAAGTTCTGACCTAATGTCTTGCTGTATTTTGTCACAGTCCTCCCATGTATTACACCCTGCATTTTGTTGACATGTGTAAGTTTCAAAATTGTGCTTCTGATTTATGAGTCTAAATTATTTATCTACATGGTGAAAAGCAATGATCCCAGCACCAGTCCTTGTGGAATGCTACTTCCACCATTTGTCAGTCTTAGTAATTAATTTTAACCCCTACTCTGTTTTGTAGCTGACTTATGATTCATTCTGCTCCTTGTCCTCTGATTCCACATGTTCTGACCTGGTCATGAGTCCATTATACCTTATCAAAGGCTTTCTGGAAATCCAAATATGTTATGTCTACTGTGCTATTTGTGTTACCTTTTCCTGTAAATTCAAATGCTTCAGTAAGGTTGGTCAAGTTCAGTTTTCCCTTTTGGAATCCATGAAGACTGCTCTTGATTAGGTTTTCCATCTCTAGAAGTTTTTGTGTGATATCTTTGGTTAGGAATCTCATTATTCTCCCCAACACAGAATATACATATGAATCATGTTAGCTGTCTCCCAATCTAATTCCACTGTTGCCTTTTCTAGTAACTTTTTATATATGTGTAACGGTGCTTCTGGCATATTTTCCATCGCTGCTTTTAATATGTGTAGATGCCATCCTCCGAACCAGGGATTTTATCAGTTTTAATTAGTTTCTCAATTATCCCACCTCTTTATATCTTGTGTGCCTTTATATCCTATTTGATTTACCCTTCTAACATTGTCTACCATGTTAACCTGCCTGGTAAATACCAAGGCAAAATAATTAATATTTCTGCCATTTTTCTATTATTACCTGTGAGCTTATTGTATGTATCCTTTATTGCCCTATCCCTGTCTTGGTATTTCTTTTGTTTGTGCCTGCCAAATACTGTACTATTTCCTTTTTTATTCTTTAATAATTTCATTTTATAGTTTTGCTTTGCCTTCCTTTATTCCTTGATAATTCTTTGACATATAGCACTAATTTGGTATCTCTTCAATGGTTAATTTTCACATCCTTTCTCTGATGATAAAGAAATATGCATGTATTTGCACTGCTGCTTTGTTGCAGAATTTCACATTTTGACAGCCATTAACACTTCTGACTTGTGTTATGTCGACTGCAGAAATAGGTTTAAGCAAACTGCTGCATTTTCTGAAGCTCTGTGATTTCAGTACAAATTAGATTTGGAAAGGAAGCTGACAGCTGTTCTATTTACGTTAGGTTCTTTTTGCTAATGTTTATATTTGGTAAACCATTAATAAGAATTAATGTCGTTTGGTAGTATGAAACTTGAGTATTGCTGAAATAAGAGATATTATCTAAGTTTTTTATCTTGCATCCATCAGGACACTGCAAGAATATCAAAATAAGGGGAAAACAACAGTTTATACAGTATGTGAAGAGAGTTTTGATTGGTTGGCAAGTGGAGTTGCCACCAGTGGTGGTGACTGATAGTTAACTGCCAAGCATTGTTTGAAATTTAAACCAGGCAGCTTGACCCTGATTGGCCAAGGCATCGCCCTGAGCAATGGGTCAGCAAATGGCTGTCACTTATTTTGTTTAGCTGAAACAGGTGCAATGTGTGTACATGTTCTTTCTGTCTGCAAAGATCAAGGTCCTGTTTATTAATACATGTAGCCTCCAGTGCACACACGTGCCACACTGAGAGCCTGACTGGCAATGCTAAATTGGTTGTCAGCGTAATTCTTAGCACACTGAGGATTATTTAACAAATGTTGTCCAATCACGGAATCAGTATTTTGAGTTTTGCAAGCACAGGCTGGTTGCATGAGATCTGTACCCTGCCTATTGCGAACAGCAGCTGGGACATGCTGCTTGATACAATCCACCAGTCTTTGGGATGGACGACCTATGCACCTAGCATCTCACTGGCACTGAAATTCATATACCTCATTACTCATCTATTAGTGGCGAATACCATTCCTGTTGCTGTTGCATAGTAGCAGCATAAAACAGCTAGCTTCACCTGTGGCTTAAATTGCTGTTTCGTGCTGCTACAATAGAGTAGCAACACAAGTGGTATTCACCACCAACAGGATGCTGCCATCAAGCCAAAATGATGTTCTGCCTATCTCACAAATGAGCAATGTGGTATATGAATTTCAACCAGCCTATGCTTGCAAAACTCAAAACCGTGTTCAAATTAGATGTGATTCCACAATCGGACAACTTTTGCTAAATAATCCTCAGTGTGCTAAGAATTACGCTAAGAACCAATTTAAGTTCAGCCTAGTTCAGAGTGTGGCACATTTACATGTTTTGGAAGCTACATTTGTTAATACACATGGCCCTGTTCTTTGCAGACAGAACATGTACACACATTGCACCTATTTCAGCTAAACGAAATAAGTGGCAGCCATTGGCTAACTCATTCCTCAGGGCAATGTCTTGACCAGTCAGGGTCAAGCTGCTTGGTTTACATTTCAAACAATGTTTGGCAGTTAACTGTCAGCAACAGTGGTGCATCCTTCATGGCAACACTACTTGCCAACAATCAGCAGACTCTTCACATCCAGTATAATTGTTGTTTCCCCCTTATATTGATATTCTTGCTAAATGTCCTGATGAATGCAAGATGAAAAGCTTAGACATGTCTCTTTTTTCAGCAATACTCAATTATTTAATTCCAAATAAAACCATAAATTAAACATCCAAACCTCATTCATTTCCATAAAGGGAAATTACTAAATTCCCTGTAAGTAACTTGCTGTACCTTTTTTTCATTTTATTCAATTGCAGGAAGTAGGTTACTGCCAGGGAATGAGTCAGATTACTGCACTGCTGCTTATGTATCTGAATGAAGAGGATGCTTTCTGGGCACTCGTGAGACTACTGTCTGACACAAAACATAGCATGCATGGTAAGATACTTCCAGCTATGTTAATTTAAAAAAGAAAACCTGTTGACTATCATTGGAAAAAAAAAATGAGTAAATTTTGAGTTTCTTGTTTGTGGTCAGTCACTCCCTATGAATGTACATGGATAGCACCCAGACACCATGCTTTTGAAGGCTTTCGCTTGTCCGTGATTGGTGGGGCTCTTCAGTATATTCGCCACGCATCTAACATTTATCTCTCTCAAAAGCAAGGTTGCTCTTGCGCTCAGTTTCCACCTCATTAAGTTCCACATCTGCCAGATCATCATCTGCATTTTCTACTGCTTGAAATGTGATCTCATCACCCAATACATCTTCCTGTGGCCTCTTTGTTTTCAAAGACATATATTGCTTAATGCCTTTCTCTTGGCAATTTCCTATTCAACAATAATGGATGGTTATTAGTGTCTTCTCAGCCATTGTTGAGGGCTCCATTCTTTACATATGAAAAAGCAATGCATATATTTGTGCTTCCTCCAGTCTTTCTACTGTGTCAATGACACGTCTCTTTATGAATTTGTTTAATTTATACCATTTACTGTTTAAAAGCCATGGGATTACACCAGAATATATGTAAATGCACAAAATGTGTTGAATAAGGTTGGTGAGCTACAAGTGCAAATAGCCATGTGGAAATATGATGTAGCAATAACAGAAATGTGGCTTAAAATGTTGAGGACTGGGCACTTGATATTCACAGATACTAAGTGTTCAGAAAAGATAGGGAAGGGAAAAAGGGAGGTGATGTGACAGTACTGATTAGGGAAGACAATATAATGTTAGAAAGAGAGGATGGGGCCTTGAGGGGGCAAGGCTCGAATTAGTTTGGTTGGCATTGAGAAAGAAAAAGAGTGATCGTGCTTTTGAGGTTTTCTATTGCTCTCCAAATAGTGAGAACGAGAAGAAATTTGCAAGGAATTCAGAGAGGCATGCAAGAAGTATAGAGTGGTGATACTCAACGACTTTAATTATCCAAATATCGATTAAGATAATGTTAGAGTCAAGAGTAATGAAGGGAAGGAATTTATGAAATGTGCTCGGGAGAACGTCCTTGCCCAGCATGTTTTTGGTCCAACAAAGAAGGAGGCATAAAAACAAAAAACTGCGGATGTTGGAAATCCAAAACAGTAACAGAAATACCTGGAAAAACTCAGCAGGTCTGGCAGCATCGGTGGAGAAGTTCCCAATGCGGTTTCCTCTACATTGGAGAGACCAAACGCAGACTGGGCGACCGCTTTGCAGAACACCTTCGGTCTGTCCGCAAGAATGATCCAGACCTCCCTGACTCTTGCCGTTTTAACACTCCACCCTGCTCTCTTGCCCACATGTCTGTCCTTGGCTTGCTGCATTGTTCCAGTGAAGCTCAACGCAAACTGGAGGAACAGCACCTCATCTTCCGACTAGGCACTTTACAGCCTTCTGGACTGAACATTGAGTTCAACAACTTTAGATCTTGAGCTCCCTCCTCCATCCCCACCCCCTTTTTGTTTCTTCCCCCTCCCTTTTGCTTTTTCCAATAATTTATATAGATTTTTCTTTTCCCACCTATTTCCATTATTTTTAAATCTATACCTTTTATGCCCTTTTAGTCTTATTTCACCCCACCCCCACTAGAGCTGTCTGTACCTTGCATGTCCTGCTATCCATTCTTAATTAGCACATTCTTTTGGGTAATAGCACCACCTTCAACACCTCTTTGTTCTTTTGTCTGTGATATCTTTTGGTTATCTGCTCCTATTACTGCTTGCTTGTCCCTACAACCGCCCCCCCCCCCACCTTAAACCAGCTTATATTTCACCCCTATCCTGTTCTTACTTAGTTCTGTTGAAGGGTCATGAGGACTTGAAACGAAAACTTTGTTCTTCTCCGCCGATGCTGCCAAATCTGCTGAGTTTTTCCAAAGAAGGAGGCATTGCTGGATCTGTTGCTAGGGAATGAGGTGTACAAAGACAACCAAGTGTCTGTGGGGAACATTTGGGTAAGAGTGATCATCATATCCTCTGGTTTAGATGAGTAATGGAGAAGGGCAAGCAGCAATTTAAAGTTGAACTTCTAAATTGGAAGACAGCTAACTTCACTGGGTTGAGAGGGAATCAAGTCAGGGTAAAATGGAACCAGTGACTGACAGGAAAATCTGCAGTAGTAAAATGGGTGAACTTCAAGGATCAGATGTTTCAGGTAGAGACTGGACACATTCCAACAAGAGTTAAAATTAGGGGTGTTATGGCACAGCCGATGGTAAATGTTGAGTTGTTCAAATCCCAAAAAGAACCTTGAAATAACTGCCACAACTTGTTTTGTATAAGTTTTGAGATGTGTGCCTTGAATTCAGCCATAATAAAACCACTTAGCCTTGTAGGTTTTTACAAAACTTGATTAAACATTTATTAATAAGAGAAGTCATTTTAAACACATACATAGATCTACAAATTACTACTTTGATAACTCCTAAATCCCCTAGTTAATCTGACTCCCAGTTACATTTTCATTAAGGCAACACTAAGACACACAGATTTTAAAAGACCCAGGCAAGCAAACACACATTCAATACCCTGAACCAGTCGACATCAAAGCCTTCAGACCAGCTGCCTTTAATCCAATTAAGTCTCTCTCTCACACACATACAGACACAGATACCACTATTTTACAATAAATTCCAATAAAATAATGGGAATTATTATCCCTTCCTAACAGGGGAACAAAAGCCTTGGATGTTGAAGGAAATAGAGAATATGATGAAATGAAAAATGTGCGTGTATGATGCATGTCAAATGAATTTTTCAAGCAAGGGCCAGGCCAAATACAGCCAACTGAAAGGGCAGTACAGAGGAAAATAGAATTGGCAGAGAGAAGATGAGAAAAATGGTAATTAACATAAAAGGAAACTGAAAAGTCTTCTCTCACCATGTAAATAGTAAGTATGTAGCAAGAGGTGGGATGGAGCCTATCAGAGATAATGAGAGCGATGGAGCTTGAGAGGTGCAGGACAAGACTGAAATACTGATGAGTACTTTGTGTCAGTGTTTACGAAGGAAGATGATGCTGACAAAATATCAGTAGAAGTTGAGATGGAGGTGGTAATGGATGAGGTGAAAATTGATGGGCAGGATGTAGTGGAAAGGCAGGCTATGCTTAAAGTGGATAAGTCACGTGGCTTGCATTGGCACAATTGGTTTTGATTCAGAAGACAATTCGTTTCAAGTAAAAGCAGAAAATGTTGGAAATACCCTTGTGGGTAGAGAAACAGGTAATGTTTCAGGTCACTGACCTGTCATCAGTTGTCTGATTATTTCTTGATAAACCTGGGATATTTTCTTCAATGCAGTAAGGACATTGCTAAAATCAGCAGATGGAAGCATCCTGACAGCTCATTTCTGTGGTGACACCTTCTTCCAGCAAAAACAGGACCATAGTATGTCATTTAAAATGAGGTTCTTGGAATATTCTATACCATGTTTCATGGTGGTGGTTAGTGCAACTCTACAGATGCGTTCTTGTGATTTGTGGCGTAATCTGGATCCATGAATGAATTTACTGTGCTGAAAACCAATCCTTTGCATCAGTTATGCATCAGGTATTGACAGCTGCCTCTTTTAAAAGTTACGTGAATAAGGATTTCGCCATTGTTGAAATGAAGCTATGTTGCATATGGATGAGTTGAATAAGTTCATGAGAATTGCAGCTACAACTCATCCAGATGACATAGGCTCTGTTTTGCTCAAGACAAGGTGAAGTTGCCCTGATTAGGGAATTTGTTACCTCATAATGCAATTAAAATACACTCTTCATTTTCATATTCACACATTCAAATTCTTGCCATGATTTTTTGCACAGCAGTTTCCCAGTTTCATCTGTGCTGTGAATAATAGGCACATATCTGAAGATCTGGTGCATGTCTGCAGAGTTCAGTGGGGCTGGAGCAGGGGTGGGAGAGGTGATGAGGATGTTGAATTAAATGGAAAATCACTGGGCAACAAATGCTAAGTTTCCCATCACCCTATTTCACTGTTGTAACAAAGGAAGACTCAAATTAGGAATAAGGGGATTAAATGACTATGGAATACAATGCTGTATAAATTTGAAATTATTTTTATTCGGCTGGAATTCATGGTCAGCAGCGAAGCAATGGTCCCCCCGGGGACCTTGAAGAAAGCTGCCTACTCGGCAGATCCATCGATCCCTGGTCTGGGTTTTCCCTTTCCTAACGTTTGTTTGATTCTGGGGTTGTGTCAAGGAATCTCCAGCTGTCCAATGGCAGTAATATTATCAAGAAACTTAAGAAGCTAATCATATTGATACATTCTCAAACAGCAAACCAGGAAATAAAAACAATTGAATCCCTTCACTCTTATTTCACTTTCTCTAGAATTTAAAATTAAATGCTTCGGATATATACATGCAATTAAAATGGAAGACAAGGTATCAAACTTTTATAAAAATTGTTCTAAAACTATTTGAATTCAATTTTTTAATCATAATTGACATTCAGCAAATATAAAATTACTCTTTGTGGATCAGTTGTGAACTTAGGACGCCATTTTAAAAAAAACAGTTACTCTTCGTTCAACAAGGTGTAATTTCTTCAAGGATTTTTACAGCAAGACTAAGTTTATAAGTGCAGGTTCTCATCGGTGATTTTTAATTGATCGCATGTTGGAGGTGTGGGGACGGGTAGCCTCAACAGTGTAAAATCATTGTCAGCACTTCTGGATTTTGGATTTTCATGTTTAACTGCACATATCTGGGCTTGAGTTGCTTTCTGTTTCAGTGGAGTAATAATGGCAAACATGGGCAGTTTTGCCATCATTACAACTGCAAATTCTGGGCCCTAGTTTTTGACCAAGACGTTAAGAAAAGTGTTGAATTGAAAGTAAATTAACAGACCACGGGTGCATTTAACAGGAAGTTTGATAAACACATGATAAAGATAGGAATAGAAGTATGTATTTGATGGAATTAATAAAGAAATGTGGGAGGAAACTTGTGTAGAGCAAAAACACTGGCATGAACTCATTGCTCTAGATAGCTAGTTCCTGTGCTATTAATACCTTGTAATAAAACAGAGGAGGTTAAGAGGAGACCTAATAGACTCTCTCAAATTGTGAGGGGCTTTCATAGAGCCAGTTGATTAAAAATAACTAAGAACTAAAGGGGAAATTAGAATTATTTTCATGATCAGACCTAGAATACGCTACCTGAAAGAATGGTGAGAGCAGATTCTGTAGGAACTGTCAAAAGGAAATTGGATACGTATTTGAGGACTAATTTTTAAGGTTATAGGGGGGGAAAACCAGGGTATGGGACTAAATTCAAAGAGAAGGCTCTAGCATGATGGGCCAGATGGCCCGCTTCTTTGCTGTAAGATTCTATGATGTAGCTTTTAATCAAAACAAAAATCTTGGTTTGAAATTCATTTTATTTTGAATTTTTTTACATGCATGTATGTTATGGTCAGGGTACATGAGTTAATGATTCCATAAAGAGTAATACATTTAAGCGACACTTAATAATTTTCAAGTATGTAACAGAGCTGGACGTTATTGAATACCTGTTATGAGAATTCTTTTAAACTGAGGAAAATGTGTATTTTCCTGAAGTTTGTTCTTCTGAAACACAAAATACAGTACTCTTTCTATCATAAGACTGCCATAATTGACGCATCTACATGTTGATGCGCAGCATGAGCTTTCACAGACCTCAATGGATTCTCTTTACAGAGGGTGCAGTCTAATCATTTTTTTTTAAGGAGTTAAAGTTAGTTATACAATGTTTTCCAAGATGCTGTGTGAACATTTTTGAACTTGCTATTTGACATTTCCCAAATACCCAGCTATGTTCACCTATATCTCATTTATTGCAACTTCAGCTATTTAACTTTCCATTAATCTAAGTGTTTTTATTAAACTACAAGGTACTCGTTAATCAAATATCTTTCAGGGGTGAACCTGGAAATTTCTTCAAGTTCAGTAATGCTTTGAATTATGCTAGGGAGGCAGTGGCATGGTGGTAATGTCACTGGGCTAGTAATCCAGAGGCCCATGCTAATACTCTGGAGAGACAGATTCAAATCCCACGATGGCAGCTGGTGAAATTTAAATTCAATTAATAAAAAAAAAAATGGAATTAAAAGCTAGTCTCAGCAATGGTGACTATGCAACCATTGTCATAAAGACTCATCTGGTTCATTGATGTCCTTTAGGGAAGTAAATCTGCCATCCTCACCTGGTCTGGCCACCTCTAACTCCAGACCCACAGTAATGTGGTTGTCTCTTAAATGCCCTCTGAAAAGGCCTAGTAAGCAGCTCAGTTGTGCCAACCACTATGAAGTTTAAAAGGAATGAAACCGGACTGATCACCTTGCATCAACCTAGGCACCGGAAACAAAATCGGCCCATCTAGCCCTGTTAACCCTGCAAAATTCTCCTCATGAGCACCTGGGGGCTTCTGCCAAAATTGGGAGAACTGTCCCGTAGACTAGTCAAGCAACAGCCTGACATGGTCATACTCAACAAATAATACCTTACAATGGACCAGATACCACCATTACCATCCTTGTGTGTTGTTACAACTGATGAGGCGGAGTGAGCTGGCTCCTCTTTTATTTATCCCCCCACCCCCCTGGCCAGGTTGGTCACCAGAAAGGTTTTAAAAACTTAATTTTCTTCTTAAATGTGTTCTCCAATCCAAATGTATTTATTTGTTAATCAGGAGCCAATCAAACCAGGTTTCCTTGAGCCAAAGAGTAAGTTTATTAATTACTAACGCAAAAAAAATGTGACGACACATACGCACACATGTGCGCACACATATGCATACATAGTTAGGGTGAATAACAAGTTAAAAGAGTATATGATTAAGCCCTTTGCTTGCCTTTGAGGTGTAGGTTGTTGAGCAGTGTGGCCATTTGAAGTTAGTTGGTTTCCTGTAGAATTCTGGAATTGACTTTGTTCGGGTCTGCACTTTGCTGAAGATACCCTTTTAGCTGATAGACAGCTCTTCCTGCTGTGTTCCAAGAGTATTT